>NC_141687.1:218534446-218584446 GCF_964263255.1 Lissotriton vulgaris
TTGTAGGTGAGCTAACTATTGGGGTAATCCTGAAAAAAAGAGTAATTTCCTCAAAAGTCAAGATTCCTGTTATTCTGATTGTGATGGTGAGTTACAAGGCAGCAGATCGGGTACAAATATTTATTTAACAAGTGTGCAATTGTTTTGATCAGACCTTTCATTGGAAACTGTTGACTTATATCCTGGCATTGGCTTAGCTTGCCACCACCTCCTTGTCCAAAAATATGGATAGTTGTCCCTTTTGATTTTAATAGAGCAGACCTCGATGAAATAGTAAGGGAATAATTTGTCACTATTCACCCTCTTGCCAACCGGCTGTGACTTTGTAGATTAGAATTCACATGGTTGCAGTGGGGTCACACTTTGGTATTCAGAGTACTTAAATGGAAGAACAGACACATTTACCAAATAAGTGCATTATGTTCTTTTTTAAACCAATGCCCATGGAAAGGTGGACTTCTTGTTCTAAGATTAAGTTCACAGTGACTGATCTTTTCTTTCATGTCCATAAATGAAATTACATTAAAGTGCATTACATGTTTTCATTTTCCTTTTTACCAGTGTGCAGACCTTACCAGTACAGATGCACAGACATAGTAAGATCAAGCAAGCATTGGCAGGTAAGACATTCCAAATGTGTCTTCAGAAAATGTACTTTTTAAAATATCATGGTGTGCGGTGGAATCTTTGAATCGTTTCCAAATAAAGCATGACATATTGCTACGGAGTTCTTCCTTTTTCTTTCCACACAGGTCTAAGTGCACATTGTAAGAACCAAGTCCTTTGTAGTATCTTGTCTGAAGTGGCCTACTCTTTAGGATGGTGGGAGAACCTTTCAGAAGTACTTTCTAAGACCAGCACATTCAAAATGAGACTGAAAACGACATCATTCATAACAGCCAAATGTATAATCTGGTTCGATACTTCCATCAAGGTGTTCTGGTAAGCTCTTAAGCTGAAGACCAAATTGGTTGTGAATGTCCCCAGAATCCTGCGATGGCAGTGTAAGACCATATTACACGTTATGTGTTAAGTATTTTTTTTATTTTATACCTTTTTGGGGGGTAGTGTGCTTGAAAAAGCTGTTCTCTTCAAAGGGTAGATTACAGTGCTCACTGATTAGAGTTAAAATGCTTCTAATTACCTTCCATGAATAAATTGACAATAAACCAATAACAATGGTGAGGGCCGCTGTATTCATGTGACTGGGCTACGTTGGTAGTCGTTACTAGCGCCACCCGCCGAGTTAGCTGAAGTTATCCAGGTGGCACATTAGGAGACCAGACTTTACCTTGATGAAAAATTCCTTTCATGGCCATGAAATTGTCCTTGAGTTATTCAGATCCTAATCTGAAGACCTAACCATGTCTGATGAGGATAATTGCTGTCCGAAGTTGAAGAATGCCAAGTCGACAATCCTTTTCCTCATTTACCACAGTGCGTTAAGCTACAGGAACATTCAAGTAGATGTTCTCCTCTGAAGAGCCAAAGTATAACATTTTGAAAATATTGCAATTAGCTTCTTAGGTTGCCAAGCCTTTTCTCCCTTGTAATCTGACTCTAGTGGAACCAGTTTTCTCTGCCAGTGAAACGTTGGGGGGGGGCAGGAAAGGCCTCACATGCATCCTTCTATTTGAATCTGACAGCGGTGGACTGGTGTGCCATCCAGCTGATTCAGAAAGGCAACGCCCTTCCTGTCCCTCCCATCCTCCTCCTGCCAGGACGTGCTCTCCGGCCTATGCCTCGTTTCTGAAGGAAGAGGACCTTGCTCTGCTGAATAAGGGGGCATAGATGTTGTGCCTTTGGAAGAAAGGAGCACAGGAATCTACTCTCCTTGCTGATCAGTCTCCAAGAAGGACTGAGGTCTGAGGCTCAACCAGGATCTCTGCCTTCTAAACTCTGCCTTCTAAATTTGCTTACTTAGCAGAACAACTTTCCAAGATGCTGTTTCTGCGACAACTTCTGCTGGCCCTGAACACACTGGATTGGTTTGTGTCCTGGGACCTCCAGAACTCTGCTTCCATCAAACACTTCACAGGAGTTAGCGGAGGTGTTTCTGCCTTGCCTTCTTGCCCAAGGTGGTGTCAACATTCACCTGGCCTTGTTACCCATCTGACTTTTATTTTCTCCCACTCATTCCCCTAAGGAGGAGGAAAGACTTGGAATGGATCCCAGACATGTAGTCTCATACTACATAGATTACATGGGACAGAACAGTGAATGACCTGCTTTTTGTGGGCTCTGTTGGAGCCAAGAAAGGCGATGACCAAAAACACCATTTTAGATTGGTTCATCATGTATCATTACCTGCTATACCTTGGCCAAGAGTACCCCTCAAAAGCACATTTCTGCCTACTCCACTAGGAAAATAACTGCTTCTAACGCTCTCACCAGAGGCATTCCAGCAGTTGTCATGTACCTGGTGACCACCTGCTTACTTTGCCAAATATTGCTCTCAGCCCAAGCAATTGCCTTGGTTCCTCAGTTAATTGGCTCTACCGATTCCTACCTCTTAGTAGATGTTCTTTTGAGACTGTCTTTATCTGCGGAATCTACAGTGAGATTTGTCCAACAGAATTAAGTTACCTCCCTTTGGTAACAATATTTTTGGTGGAGACTATCAAAGTTGAAATACACTTCGGTAGCACGTAAAAGTCTAACTCCTGCTTAAGAAAATAGCCAGCAAGCATTAAAAATAAGATTGAAAGCAAAAATGCAATTTTAATGGATCATTTGACCCCTGGTTAGTTGGAGCATGTAAAGCTAAAAGCCATACATTCAGTGCTACATTCATATATACTATTACTCAATGCAGACAAATGCAAAAAAGAACCTGTGTTTAAATGCCACTTCAGATAGGCACTAATGAGCTGACGCCTAGGCTCTTCTCTTGGGAAGAATGTAAGATCTTGACTCTCGTCACAAGAAGCACGGGTAAAACGCTAACCGTACTCGGTTCTGCAGTTCTCACTTTGTTTTACCAACTTCCTAAAGAGTCTGTGCAGACTAGAATAGATGAGTCTGAAATGTGTATTGCACAACACCGAATAACAATCAGTGTGCTTTTAAATTGTGTAAAATAATAAGGCTTGTGTGTACTTTAAGCAAGTGTATTAATGACATCGCAATTGTTAATAGAAACAACATGGTGCACGAAAAATTTGCATTCTCTCTTTCCCTCCCTATTCATCATGAGCTGAAAACCTACAACAATTCAATAGCATAAAACCTAATGAAATAATTTGTTTAATCAAAACATGATTATTGCTGTAAAAATAACTTCTATCACTAGTTCAAAAATCTTTTATTTCCCAATTTCGAAATATTCCAGTTAATCAACACCAGATGCCGCTTGCTGAAGTCTAAGCCACTTTGAATCGCATGTAATTTCCTCATGCTGCTCTTAAAAATATTTGTCTGCTAATGGATACTGATGGAGGTGTTTGGAAGAGGAGTGCAACATTCTCCACCGTACTCTGGCAAACTCCCTGACCGCCGTTTGGCTGCGGGGATATATTCATGTGCTAATCTATTCTGTAAGAGCTTTGTTTTCTGGGCATCCATCTGATCGTAAATTCGATTTAGTGAAATGGCTGTGACATTTGTTGCTACTTGCAGCATTCGAGCATTTTGTCCGGTCTCTCCGATAGCTTGCCTGCAACATGTTTGGGAAAGAAAATAGAAAACGATCAGTTCATTTTGGAGACCTTGCGGCGTTTCCATCGATGAAGAGGATGAATGTCAGAATGACAGGGATTGCATAACCGGCATAGCAAACTCCAGCCCAGTCTTGAGGCATCCAAGGATAGGCTTTCTTGCCACAAATGAAAAGTACATATTCCTTCTGGATTCTACGTTAGTGAAAGAGTATGCCATAGGGAAGGCATTCTATACATAAGATTAAGAGGCACAGTTGGACATTTGAATTAAGTCCATTTGGGGGTGTACAATGGGGCCTCAATGAAGAAGATAAGGAATGGAAGTGGACATGAGCCCGTACTCAGCATTATTGGACAAGCAGGAGAGGCATAAGTCTCAATGATTGTGAGCAGTTGAAGGAAAGAAGGGTGCAAAGCAAAAGCTTGAAGGAGCATGAGTCAAGTTTCAAGACATATGCAGCTTCATAATTCAATTGTGCAAGGTAGGGAAGTAAAAATGTTGGTTCGACTACAGGCCCGGAGCACTCTCCATACATCTTCCGGGACCCTTGTGCTGTTCTGTATGGTCCTCTACAGTTTCTCACTTTCAGAGGCTTGCTCCTGCAACAAAAACAGACCTTTCAGGGAAGGTACAGTTAGGAATTTGTTTGCATAACATACAAAGCACCATCACTGGTTTGCAACAAGGCAAATTGTGTAGAAGCTGTATCAGCGAGGGTTTTTTCTCTGGACACTTCATAATGTGGATGTTGATGGGCTGCACACTTTACTCTTACTCCAGAAAATTGCAGGTGTTAAGTGTTAAACAAATTCTGTATATAAAGCCGTTTTTACGGGTGTACTTGCAGAAGTTAGGAATCCTTATTACATCTAGAGAAGCCCAAAGTCATGTGTGACTTTGTAACTGAATTTACAGACTCTTAAGTATAAGTTCAATTTTTTTATCTACTAAAATGCATGCTTGCATGAGTGCAATGATTTCAGCAGGTCTCACACTGGGGGAAGGACGGCATTTAACAAGTTGATGTATTCTACATACAGCATAGTTGGCACCCAGCTCTTTCTCATCATTTGTAAGACCTAGTCCATCTACAAAATACATTAACTCTCAATTTAGTATGTAGCATCATTCCGCTCAATGCAGAGTTTGTTTATATGCTTAATTATCGAACAGTCTTGGGGTACCTCCTCCTCACTGGTGGACATCAGGTTTAGGGTAGACCAAGGGATGAAGGTAATATTTTAGGCGGACAACAATAGAAATTCGTATTTGTGCAACTTGGGACTGGAACACGCTGAGTTTTGGTGGTGAGTAGTAGAAGGATAACAGTGTGTGAAACAGCAATGTGGGAATTGAGTTGCAATTCTGTGCATTCTTTTCAGATGCTTCAACAAGGTGAACTGTAGCAGCTGCAAAGTAGAAGCAAGGAGGAAGCCCAGCCTTCACTAAGACTAAAACAGCAGATTACTATGCTACAGGCCTTTTCTGGTCACCATGATCCTGCACCAGTAGCGCAAGGGAAATCCATTGCGGTCATGACGCTACAGAGTAAACAGTCTGAAGCCCAAATGTGGGAGCATAGGCCGTCCAGAGCTTTTCAAGGCAGATGAGCTTGCACCGATATTATCGATGCATATGGTGGGTTTTTCATTTTATACAATCAACATAAGGGCCTTTCTGATCTATGGCAATCGTAGTATTTAGGGCACAGTCAACACCTATCAGGCTATTCAGGATATGGGTTCTGTGTGATCTGGTTGAATGTGCGTATTTAGTTGAGACCAGGTACATTCAAAGCAGTATTGAAAGAATGCATTTTTGCAATGACCCAGTTTCTGGTAGGCCAAGCAAGACTCTCCTGGGGTTTCTCATCCGCTTCTTCCATTTTCCCTCCCCTCACTCCCTCCCCGGTTTTCCCCCTTCTTTTTCTCTTGTCCTCACCTTCACATTCTGTGGCATATTTTGTAACTATAAAGGCATCAGTTTAGATTCAACATTCTTCTTCTTTAGTTCTTGTGAGGTGAAATTCTGGTTTGCGACAGTCACTAGCTTGACCAACTTCTTCATTTAGCCGTCCAGTACAGCTGGCTATTGATTTAGCACATTGATAATAATCCCTTTACAAATGCAGCACCTACAGCTCCATCTCAGTCACACAGGCACTGCCTGAATACCTTTCGGCATCATTAAGCCAGTCCTGATAATCTGCTGGAGAGTTGCTTTTGTTCTGTTTGCAGTTCAAAATCTTACTCCTGTCATTCTTCACCACATTTGCCGCGGCATTCAACACATTTCCGGGGATCTTGCTTCTGCAAATCAGACTTTTCAATCAACCGGTCTCTCACTTCACTTGGTACCACTAAATGCAAATGTTGATTCACATCAGCCAGTTCAGTCTGTACACGTCAAATACATGGAATTGGATTTGGGCGGGGTTTCTTTAATGTTAGGGAGCTCCTTCCTAATGCAGAATGGGTCCAGGTGATGTGAATGGTGAGTCTCCCAGTGGAAGTAGGGTACTGGATATTAACGTGGTGGTTTTTGCTTGTCCGCATGACTGAGTGAGGGGAGCCTCTGCGTTTTTTGTGAATTCTGCTTCTAGCCAGTCAGTCTGCTGTCCTTCTTAGATTGTCTTGAGTAATGATGCTGTGCCAACTCTTCTGCTGCCTCTGCCTTGCTTGGGCTCCCACTGCTACTCCACTTGGCCCCATTACTGAGGTTGTTACCCTTATTTCTTGTATTCTATTAACCTTTGTATTGTATTCTGATCCCGTTCTGTTGTTGTTTTAACCTTTAGTTCATGTGCTCTGTTAACCTTAGTATTGTATTCCCAAACCGTTCTGTTTTTGTTTTTACCCATGATTCTTGTGCTGTTAACCGCAGAACAGGTTGGAAATACAATTCTAAGGTTGTTTTTTACTCTAGTTTCTTGTGCTCTGTTAACCTTATCACTGTATTTCCATTCCGTTCTGTGCTTTCTCGGCTTGCCGCCTGCTAATTTTTCCCGCCATGCTGCAGCTTTTTTACTCCCTCTTCCTGCCTCGTGCTAACCCTGCCCAGCCCCCCTCCCCGGTCCTACTCGATGGAGGCTGCCACTTGGCAGATCAGCTGGCGCGTCAAAGGCAAAACAGCCTTTGTGTTAAACACGCTTGAACCGCACCCAGCACCACCCTCATCTACACCAGTGCCAAAAATCATAGCCTTGCACCCCAGACTCCGCAACAACAATTGCTGCTGCACCTCTCCACGGTAGGAGATTCTGATGCCGCTACAGTCTCTTCTCCTGCAAATCCGAAGCACTTGCAACCGCCAAATCTACCCCAGCCACCACTGCGCTCTGGCAACTCCACTGAATCTTGCTCAATGCATGATCACTCTGCAAAAGTGCCATAGAGATCTGGGACACCATCATCTCCTCTAACCCTAACGTCATCTTCCACACTGAGACCTGGCTCATCCCAGCATCCACGCCGGATATCGCTACAACCATGCCCAATGGCTACAAGATAGCACACCGAGACTGCATCAACAAACACACAGGTGGAATTGTCATCCTCCACAAGGAAACCATCCACTGCAGACTACACCACCCTGATCATGGAACACCTTAACTTTCAACTCAAAACAGATGGCAAAGCCGCCTGCAGAAACACCCTCGCCTACAGACCTCCGAGACCACCCTCAGGCTTCAGCGACACTATTCCCAAATTCATTGCACCACTTGCCATTGACACCGAACACTAGATCTTTCTCTGAGATCTCCACTTTCACCTCAACTACTCTAACGACGCCAAGACAGCCAACCCCACCCACAACGCAGGACACACACTCAACCCTATTTTCACAGCCAGCGACAGTCTGGTACAGGCATGTCACTGAGTTCGCCTGGACGGCCCACTCAGTTGTCCACTTCACCATCGCAGCACCTCCTGCACTGCCATCAAGCCTCCCAGCACCCCACACTGCAGCTGGAACAAAGTATCCGAGAGCCAATGAGATGACGCCCTCAACACCTCCCACCTTGAGACCACAACTAAACTTGAACAGACTGTCAAGAATTATACAAACTGGATCACCGACTGCACTGACTGGGTCGCCCCCATCATACCAAGCTCAGGAAATCCACCAAGAAAGCCAGCAGGTCCACCTCGGATCTAAGAACCACAAAACAAACCTACAAGCAACTGGAAATGAAATGTTGCACCAGCAAAGAGCCCTTAGACCGCGCCACCTTTAAGACATTGCTCAACCACTAACACCAACTGCTGAAAGAGACAAAAAAGAATGCCCTAGCAAACCGCATCGAAGCCAGCTCCAACCACAACCAAAGAATTCTTCAGCATCATAAAGTAGTTCTCCAACCCTTCTGCAACAGAGAACATCACCCCTTCCCAAGAGCTCTGCAACTCCCTGCCGTACTTCTTCCACAACAAGATCGCCACCACCTACAAACACTTTGAACCCCAACCCCCCTCCTCGCTCCCACAGACACGAACTCTGACCACTGCATTACTGCCTGGGATCAGATCACCAAATAAAGAGCAACAGCCATCATGCACTCCATCCACTCGAGCTACAACGGATTCCTGTCCCTACCACATGTTCAACCTCTGAAACTGGACCATCAGCAATGAGCTCACCATCATCTTCAGCGCAACCATCACCTCGGCCACCTTCCCAGATAAATGGAATAACATGCTTAAGTCAAACTCCTCAAGAATCCATCTACCCACACCCAGAAGCTCAAGAACTTCCGGCCCATATCTCTGATTCCATACGATCCACAGCACCAAGTCCACCCTGATCGCTGCCACCGACGATATCAGAACCCTTCTAGACTGGGGAAAACGCCCAGACGCTCCTTGACCTCTCACCAGGCTTTGACACCCTGTCCTCCCTCACCTTGATGAAGAGGCTTCATCAGATTGGTAATTCCAAGAGAACAACTTCAAATGGATTGCATCCTTTCTTCACAGGAAGAACTCGGAGAATCTGCTTCCCTCTTTTCAACTTGGAACCCAAGAACAACGTATGCAGCGTCTTGCAAGGTTCATCCCTCAGCCATACTCTGATCAACACCTACATTTTCCCGTCTGGCCAACATCGTTCGAACCCATGGACTGAACATCATATCCTATGCAAACGACACCCAGCTCATCCTCTATCTGAAGACCCATCTACCACGAGGGACAACTTCCGCACATACATGACTAGCATCGCAGACTGGTTGCAAAACAACTTTCTCAAACTCTACTCTCATAAAACAGAAGTACTGATCTTTGGGAACAACACCTCCCCGTGAAACGATTATTCCAGGGGGCCTGCTGAACCAGGACCCTCACTCACTCCTACAGACACATCCTAAACCTTGGCATCGTCCTGGACAGCATTCTCATCATGAAAAGAAAGATCAATACAGTCTTATCTGCCTGCTTCCTCACTCGTTGTGTACTCCGAAGGATCTTCAAATGGTTAACAATCAGTACCAGATGCACTGTCACTCAATCCCTCATCACTAGCTGTCTGGATTACAGCAACGTGGAGGAATCTCCACACACCTCCTAAAGAGACTGGAGACCATACAGAACTCAGCAGCCAGACTCATCCTCGGCCCACCCAAACGGACCCACATCATCCCACACCTCCAGAACCTCCACTGGCTCGATGCCAATTAAAGATGCTGACCCAGGCCTGCAAAGCCCTGCTCAATCAAGGACCAGCACACATTAACCACCACCTGAGTTTCCACCAACCCTCCAGACACCTGCACTCTGCCTCCCTCTCATCCTCTGCATTTGCCAAAGCAGCAGTGGAGTACGCTCCTTTTCCAACCCTGACGCGAAGTCCTGGAACAGCCTCCCCCCTCCACCTTCAGAACTCACCTATCTTCAAGAATTCAGGAAGGGACTCAAGATTGATCTGTTCAAATGATTCCATCCAAGCAGATGGCTGTTAGCGCCTGGATACCCTCACGAGTGAATAGCATTGCTATATATATCCTGCTTGATTAATTGATTGAATGGTGGGGCTGTGTTCAAAATGATCTCAATGGCCAATTGGCACTGAACACTCTGACAGCTCTACGGAAGAGAAGTCTGCGTCATATCTGGCTATTTGTGAGCTTCTATCTGGTGCTTTATTATCAGTTATTTACATGTTGCCGCTGTCCCATTTCCTATTACATCCCTGGTCCCAGGGATATGGCCCGCATGGTAGAAAACATTCAGCAAATCCTCCTTCGTGGGGTTTTTGTGCTCCTCATTATCTTGCTGTATAGTAATATTGGGAAATAAGTAAGGAGGAGGTGCAGCAGTAGGAGCTCAAGTCCCGACGCTATTTCTGAGGTAGCTTACTTGATATTCTAGTTTCTCCATAGTCTGTTTCATAACACGGACCTAGGACTCATGTTTGCTTTTGTTAGCTTCTTGCCAATGCAAGGATGCTGGCCATTGTTCCCCCTCCATATTTATTTTCAACTTCTTCTGTAAGTTCCCTATCTGTTCTAGGTTGAAAGTACTATGATCAGGAAGGATTTCTTCCCATCCTGAATAGTGAGTCCCACTCGCTGTTTCAGAAATGTACATGTAACTTTACTGTACTGGTTAAACATAGCATGGGTAGGAGTTCTTTTTGGTATGGGCTCCATTAGTTTAGATTTATCTGCACCTTCATTCATTTATTGTAAACAAAAAATGGTTTGCTGGCCTTGTGCAAGTTTAACTGTATGTTACTAATTAAGGTCCATGGCACCCTTGCTAGGCTGCTTATTTATGCAACTTTGATTCCCCAGTATTAGGGGTGTCTTTCATAGATTCACATGCTTGAATATTCCCCGTTGTCGAAGTGGGAGTCCCACTGTACATAAAATAGCGGTAATAAATGCATATATAAATAAAATTATAATATATATATATATTTACAGCAAAAACTCTCCAGAAGAGAAAACGCCGCACACTACTTCGATAGTTGAATTAGTGGTTTATTTTCTGTAGGTTCCCCACCTACGCGTTTCGGACATCAAGCTGTCCCTGATCACGGTAACAAATATTTGTTCATCATTAGTGTTTGCCTTAAATAACTGGAGACACCACTTGGCTGTTAAGATGCATTGTGGGCTCAGTAGTTTTTGGGTCAAAATTATTCCAAACAGTGCACTATGAATTGCTGGATCGCGGCATTTTCGCGGCACAATTAGAACTCTTTAGTTATATTTAGAAAGTGGTCTCCATTGCGCATGATGTCCAATGGACATTAAGTAATTGCATAGCTGAGTCTGCTCATGCTGACTGGCGCAAATTGCCACTATATGGAGGATGAAGGACTGAGTGTCCATATATACAGTTTGTGGCTAAGTGCCTTTGATTCCAATTGTGCCGTTTCATGCTTTGATCTACAGCTTTCACTGTGCAAAGACAATTAAAACATTTTTTCTTATATAACTGTCACATGTATTGCATTTGGTTATCTTTTGTAAAAAACAAAGAGTCACTGGTTGTCAAAGGGTGTATCTCTGGATGGTATTCAGTTCGTCAAAATTATAAGTGTACATAAAGCTCCTCATCGGCGTTGAGGCCCCACGGGTTTCTAGTTTTAAATCTTATTATTAGTTTCGATTTAAGCCTTCTTAATCGAGTGACTCGATCACCTCCTCGTTCATTTTCACCCACTATGGCGATTCCAGCGTATTTCATATCTTTCCAAGTTTTTCCTGGATGAGTTTTTAGATGTTTAGCTGTTGCATAGGTTAAATCATTGTTCTGGATAGCTCTAGTGTGTTCAAGGATTCTCTTTTTTAGTGGGCAGATTGTAGAGCCAATATATTTCTTGCCACAAAAACACTGTATTTGATAAACCACGAATTGCGACTCGCACGTTATTTTATCCTGGATTTCAAAGGTTCTACCTCTAGGATCTGTTACCCCCACCCACAGTCCGCCTTACTTCCCCACGCCATCCACCCAGCTGAGCCGATACAGTGCCTTCTGGGAGTTGAAGTCCCACATCAAAACGGACACCGACAGGATGGGCCGACCGCATGAGGGGGAGGAGCGCCATGTGCTGGAGCGATTTAAAGCAGGAAGGAACATTAGTGGACAAGGACATGCTGCAATGACTGGGCGCTGAGGAAGGCGAGAGTTGCCGAAATGCATTCGCCGCCATTGCTGTAGCAAGAATAAAGCGTGCCTACCTGACCTGTATTCCCCTTGGCTTTCCGCGTTCTTCTTTCTGGAGGGATGTTTGTGCGATATATATATATATATATATATATATATATATATATATATATATATATATATATATATATATATATATATATATATATATTACAGTAAAATATGCAGAAAACTCAAAAGTACCATAGAACAGAATAGGCCATAGAAAGCCTAAGGGAGAAACTCAACTTGGCAACATATCAGTGTCATTATGTTTTTGGTCCAAATTCCAGCCAATCAGGCTGTAGCTCCCTCTAGAACCATCTCCTCAGAAGCCCAAGACCTCGGATTTTCTACCGCACGTCGTGTGAAGGGAGTCTCCCTGAGCTCTGCTCAGTTTTCTTCAACTCTAGCTGTTTATTTCTTCAAGAAATGTCTTCAAATAAGAAATCTTTATTTAAAGCCTGCCCCTCTTGTGGTAAACTGCGCCTTTTCCATGAAGATCTACACAGTAAATGCATTTACTGTCTCTACCCAGACCACGAAGTAAAAACTGTAAGTACTGTCGCACTTTTCCTCCCAAGACTCTGAGGGATAGAGAGGCCCGTCTCCTTCTGTGGCTACAGAAGTTGAAGACTTCAGAGTCTGTGGTTTCTGAGGTAGAAAGTTTGTCATCTAGTATTTCTAAATCCTCTCAGAAGCGTGGGTTTGAAACTGAGGTTCCATCTCCTTTTCTGAAGAAGAGTAGACTGTTGGAATCCTCCAGGATTGTTTCCCCACAGGATTTGCTTCAGGGCACGTCTACGGGACCTGGTTCTGATGTCTGCGCCCAAAGCCTTGCCTTCCTCTCGTAAATCTGGCAGTGGCTCGTCGACGGGCTCGTCGACGCGTCTGTCGATGTCTTCAGCGACGACGAAGTCTGTGACTGTGCCCTCTACGTCAACGACATGATGTACTATGTCATCCAGTACTGCGTCGACGACTATCACCTCGTCGACGACAGCCCAGGAGACGAGACCCATTACTGCTATTGTAAAGATCTCGTCGACGACTGTCAGATCAGTACCGTCGACGAAGATCTCATCGTTGACGCTCCCATCGTCGACACGAACACAGTCGACGAAGACCAAGTCATCTAAAAGCAGCTCGTCGACGGGCCCATCCTAGTCGACGGCAGTCTCGTCGTCGGTGCCTCCGTCAACGGCCATCTTATCATCGTCGACGACTTCGTCGATGGCTGTCATCCCGTCGACGTCTACATCATTGTCGACGAGTAAAGCTCCACTCTCGTCGACGACTCCGTCGACGGACACGAAATCTTCGTTGACTAAGAAAAAGCCTTCAATTTCAGCGTCGATTACATCTATAACGACGACCCAAACGCCTCAGGTTGGTTTTAAAACTGCCACAGTTAGGTCAACGGGCTTGTCGACATCTCATCTACCTGTGGCTACAGCTGCCACTTTTACAGTGGTTACTGCTTCTTCTTTAAGGACAGTACCTTTCATTCAACTGAGTCCAGTGAGGAGTGGAACCAGTCTTCCAGACAAATTATTTCAGTCTGGTGGGGAAGAATCCGGAAACGATTCAGAGGTGGAACAACTGTTCGGACAGGCATCTAGTCCATCTGATTTGCACATAAAGTGCCAGGAGTACAGTGATGAGGGTGACTAAGAGGAAAACGTCGAAGATGGGAACAAATTATTTCCTGTTGACAAATCAGAAGCAGTTACTTCAGAACCGGTAACGCAAATACCATTATCTTTGGTCATGAATTTGCAGCACATGCTTGATGACTTTAACCGCAGGTTCCCTCCATCTACACATGCCTCTCCAGCATCACAACTTCCTCCACAGCCTCAACCTCAACCTCCACAGGCACCTGCACCAGTTCTACCCGCATCACCGGGGGGGTACTCATCCTGACACTGTTAACGAGGATCCTGATCCTCACAACACTGATGACGACGACAATGACGTCGACATGAATGAGTGGGACAATTACAGGGCTCAAACACCTTCCACTCCGCCTCTTGCATCGCCTCCAGTGGACATTGCAAATTTCCATAATTTGATGGTCCGTGCTGCAAAGCGCTTTCATCTCACTGTTGAGAAACAACAACATGAAAGTGAATGCTTCTTGTATGATTTTAAGGACATTTCACAAAGGCAATCACACACAATACCAATCATTGACTTTATTTGGCAGGAGGGCCTTAAATTAATGGAACATCCAAATTCAGTACCTGCAGTCTTGCCCAGATTAGACAAGAAGTACAAGGCTCCGGCGTCTGCTCCGGCCTGTTTGGTGTCACAACCGAAAGCAGATTCGGTTATCACTCAAGCAGCACAGAAAAGATCTCGCAATCCTGCTACACCACTCGCGTCTCCTCCTGATCAGGAAGGCCGCAAGTTGGACTCTATAGGCAAAAAATTTACAACAATGGCGGCCACTACTGTCAGGGCGGCAAATACCTTGGCTATTTTGGGCCGTTACGACCGCCAAATGTGGTCCGAGATTGCCGCACTGATTCCTCAAATACCCGAGGCCATCCGTGCAGAAGCGCAAGCCATTATTCAGGAGGGAAAGATAATTTCGTCCGAAATTATCGAATGCGCGCTCGACATTTCCTCCACGGGCTTTCGTCTATTGGCTGGGGCTGCAGTCTTGAGGCGTCAAGTCTGGCTGAAATCTACCACCTTCCGTCCAGAGGTACAAGCAAAAGTTCTGGACTTGCCTTACGATTGGGAGTCTGTTTGGCAAACATGTAGACGATGCCCTTGAGGCGAAAAAAATGGACACCGACACTGCAAAGTCCTTAGCTACCCTCCAGTACAAGAAATGGCCCTTTCGGGGGGCTTGAGGTAGAGGCAGAGGTTCCTCTACTTTTCGAGGATCGGGCCAATATCGTTCGTACAATACCTATAACGATAACCGGCAGAGGGGTTCCTACCAAACCCAAAATCGTCAGTCCTCCGCCAGACCATACCAACGGAAAACAACTTATAGAGATGGCGCAACCAACAAAAAGCAGTGACAGTCCCAGTTCCTTTCTTCTGCCGACTGTGCTTCTTGGAGGTCGCATCTCAAAGTACTTTTGCAAATGGTCCGAAATCGCCTCCGACCAATGGGTCCTGGACGTTATCTCCAAAGGACATACCCTGGAGTTCACAAAATTCCCTCCCTCTCGTCCACCTTCGGGGCCCCCCTCTCCCCACCTCAAAGAACTTTTGGCCCAGGTAAAATTGATGATCAAAAAAAGGAGCCGTAGAGGTGGTGCCGCAAGGTCAACACGTCAAGGGATTGTATTCCTGGTTTTTCTTAGTCAAGAAAAAGTCGGGAGAATGGCGTCCAATTTTGGATTTACGGGCCCTGAACAAATTTATCATTTCAAAAACTTTTCAGATGTTAACTCTGCTTCAAATTCTGAACTATCTCAATCCAGGGGAATTCTTTTCAGCCATCGACCTCCAAGACGCATATCTCCATGTGCCAATTCACCCCAGACACAGGAAGTATCTACGCTTCAGTCGGACAGTTGCACTTCCAATTCAAAGTCCAACCATTCGGCCTCTGTTCAGCACCAAGGGTCTTTACCAAGATCATGGCCCCGGTAGCTGCTTTTCTGCGCCTACAAGGCATACAGTTTTATCCATACCTGGACGACTGTCTCATAAAGGCTCCGAACCTCCAACTGGCAATCCAGCATACACAGTCTTGCCTCTCCCTGTTTCAAAACTTGGGCCTTTCCATCAATTGCCAGAAGTCAACCTTTCGCCCATCTCAGCGGCGAGATTTTCTAGGAGCCTCACTAGATTCTCAGCTGGCAATGGTTTTTGTCTCCCAGGAAAAACAAGACCGTATGCTTCAGATGGTACGGTCCCTCCAGTCAAAACTGTACGTTTCAGTCCGGATGTTGAAATCATTCCTCGGCATGGCTTCCTCTGCTATACAGTTGATTCCCCACTGCAGACTACATATGAGGGTCGTCCAAGAGGAGTTAGACAAGCAGTGGAAACAGATTTCAGGATCATTCAACTACAGGATCCTTCTCACGCCCTGCATTCAGCAGGCTCTGGAGTGGTGTACTCACCCTCCAAACATTTCAAAAGGTCGGTCTTTTCAAGACGCTGCTCCGACTCTGACGCTTACCACCGATGCGTCCCTGGAGGGCTGGGGAGCACATCGCGAGGTCTGTCCGTACAAGGAAAATGGACTGCGGTCCAACGCACTTGGCATATAAACCGCCTAGAGCTTCTGGCGATCTTCCTTGCCCTGAAGTCTTTTCAACGGATTGTTCAAGGCCAATCTCTGCTGGTGAGGACAGACAACACCACCAGCATGCATTACCTGAACAAGCAGGGCGGCACAAGGTCCCTTTTGCTTTCCCAACAAGCACAGGAGATTTGGAAATGGGCGATTCGTCATCAAATTCATCTCACAGCCATCTATGTGCCGGGTGTTTCCAATGTCCTGGCGGATTCGCTCAGCAGATCTTTCGCGGACAACCATGAGTGGGAACTCAATCAATCAACTCTCGAGTTAATTTTCCGCCAGTGGGGCCAGCCGCAGATTGATCTTTTTGGGACAATCACCAACAGGAAATGCCAAAGCTTTGCAAGTCTTCATTCCCACAGAGAGTCGATCGGAAATGCATTTTCGATCAGTTGGTTGAACGCCTTCAGCTACGCTTTCCCTCCGCTTCCTCTGATTACGGGCTTGTTGCACAGGATGAGGCTTCAACCCTGCCACATCATCTTGATCGCGCCCAAGTGGCCGCGGCGCTCATGGTTCTCGGACCTGCTCTTGTTCTCCCAGAACAAACCAATTCCGCTTCATCCACTGCCTCACCTCCTCACAATGCAGCAGGGGCAGATTTGCCATCCGGATCCAGCATACCTCCATCTCCATGCCTGGAACCTGAACACCATGAATTTGCACGTCTGACCATTGGCGCTGACTGTAGAGAGGTGTTAGCGCACGCCCGTGCTTCTTCCACCATTAAAATGTATCAGTTGAAGTGGAAGCGTTTCTGTGTCTGGTGCCATACCAAAGCCTTGGATCCGATGACCGCCAAACCGGAACAGATCCTGTCTTTCTTCCTATCCCTTGCAAAGTCAGGACTTTCCCACTCCACTCCGAATGTTTTTCTGGCGGCTCTCTCCCGCTTCCGCCATGATGGTTCTACCTCACTGTATTCGTCTAGAATCCAACAGTTTTTCAAAGGCCTCTTCTGTATGTTTCCATCTATTCGGCGTCCTCCACCTGCTTGGAGTTCAAACCTTGTTTTGTCTCAGCTCCTCCTCCCTCCTTTTGAACCCATCCATTCAGCAAGCTTAAAATTCCTCACGTGGAAAGTTGCCTTATTGCTCGCCTTGACGTCATCTAGGCGTGTCAGTGACATTCAGGCTTCCACCATTCAGCCTCCTTTTTTCCAGTTCTCAAAAGAGGCTGTAACACTACATACTAATCCTAAATTTATTCCGAAAGTTCCCAGTGATTTCCATCTCAATGAACCAGTAATCTTAAAAACTTTCTTTCCAGATCCACAAACTCCTGCGGAACGTTCATTACATTCCCCGGATTTGAAACGTTGTCTCAAGTTTTACATTCAGCGCATTGCATCCTTCAGAAAATCTGACCAACTGTTCGTAGCCTATGGCCGGATCTGCAAAGGACAACCTGTTACCAAACAAACTATTACTAGGTGGATTTCTTCTGCCATTACCTTTTGTCATCAACGGGCTGGCAAGCCTCTTCCAGCTCCAGTACGTGCTCATTCAACTAGAGCTGTCAGCTTCTACTGCCCTCTTTGCGGGGGTACCTCTGCGACACATTTGCAGAGCTGCTACGTGGGCGAGCAGCCATACTTTTACGAAGCACTACTGTCTGCAGTCAACAGACGCCGCAGATGCAGCAGTAGGACAAGCGGTGCTGCGGAATCTTTTCCATTAAAGGTGAGCCTCTGTTGCTACCCGCCTCCAGTCATAAAGGTTTTTCTCTTTAATATATGTTTCTTATATGCTTGAACTTACTGTTACCTTTATGACTTATATGATGATTACTGCTTTCTACTCCTATTCAAGCATGTGAATCTATGAAAGACACCCCTAATACTGCAGAAGAACATAAGTTACTTACCTGTAAACTGTGGTTCTCCAGTATCGGTGTCTTTCATAGATTCACATGCGACCCTCCCGTCCTCCCCTCAGAGGCTCTCTTCTCCTCAGGCACTTTTGGTTACTCTGTGCTACGAAAATCCGAGGTCTTGGGCTTCTGAGGAGAAGGTTCTAGAGGGAGCTACAGCCTGATTGGCTGGAATTTGGACCAAAAGCATAATGACACTGATATGTTGCCAAGTTGAGTTTCTCCCTTAGGCTTTCAATGGCCTATTCTGTTCTATGGTACTTTTGAGTTTTCTGCATATTTTACTGTACTATATATATATATATATATATATATATATATATATATATTTATATAATTATAATTTTATTTATATATGCATTTATTACTCCTATTTTATGTACCGTGGGACTCCCACTTCGACGACGGGGAATATTCAAGCATGTGAATCTATGAAAGACACCGATACTGGAGAACCACAGTTTATAGGTAAGTAACTTATGTTTTTATCCCTGCAACTGCACTTCAACATTTCTATTTCTCTGCCCAGGTCGTGGTCATGTTTACCTACTTTGTTGCTATTTCCTTCTGCCTATACTGTGCAGGGGTGTAAAGTGGACATTCTGTCCAGTTTGTATTGTGTGGGTGGGTAGGTGCAGTAGATTGGTTGCTGGGGTAATCTTGCACTACTGATGCAACATGTGCTGTGTTTATTTGTGAAGCTTGGTAAGACACGATACAAAACCAAAAAATGATTTGCTTGGTCAGTATGTTTTTTAGGTCTCGACCTACAGCATTGCTTTAGCAATACTTTTTTGTCGAGATTCTAGTAAGGCGTCCGAAAAGTCTCCCCAAGCTGCGGATTATAATCAGTTCATGTGAGCCAGGCACATGCACAACATCAGCCACGTTGCACATCGCACTCCATACACAATTTGTCTGTGACTTCAAAGCAAGCTGCTCCCCCCACCCCCCCATGCTCCTCCCCCCAACAGACTTCAAAGGAAGCCGCTCCCCTGCCACTTTTGGCGGCGAGCAATATATATATTTTTTTCTTTTCTTTTATAGACTGTTGCTAGAAGCTGGCTTCAGTAACAGTCGTGTCCCCTGGCCGGATGTGTCCGCACAGTCCAGCTGCTACTCCCCTCTGTCTGGTGTCTCTTAGCTGAGTAACAGTCTCTCATCACAAAGGACGTAGCTCACACAGAGAGTCTGCTTTAAACATCCCATTCCGTAATACACACTGCTACAAACGCCGGATCGCTTTCTGTTTTGCCATGACATGCTGCCAAGGGCCAGTCATTGTGATGGTTGTCTCCTGCTATGAAAGGGGGGCCGGACTGGAAAGAAAACAGACTTCTCTGGCGAGTAGAAAGGACCAGCAGAATGCGGCAGCAGTATGGAAGTCTGTGCACTTTCAAGCACGCAGCGCAGATATTCGATCCTTTAGTCCTGCGTATTGCACCACCTGAAACCTTGCTGTCACATTTCGGCCTTCACATGATTTTTGGGGAGTAACTTGCGGGTTTTTAAAGGGCACCCATACCTCACTTTCAGTTTAATGGCACGGGTGCCGTGAATTATTTGAGGTGTCATGCGCAGCCCTTCTCTGGCACGCGCAATGCTGCGGTTCGCTGTATTTACATTGATAATGTACTTTTTAAAGGGCACCCATGCCGCACTTCCGGTTTAATGGCCGGGTGCCGTGATTGCTTTACGGTGTCATGCGCAGCCCTTCTCTGGCACAGACAATGCTGCGGTTTGCCATATTTACATTGACAATTAATTTTTTTAAAGGGCACCCATGCCGCGCTTACAGTTTAAGGACGTGGGTGCCACAATTGCATAGATGTGTCATGTGCCACCCTTCACTGGCACGGTTAGCCATATTTACATTAACAATGTTTTCTTTTTTAAGCGCACCAATGCCGCATTTTCAGTTTAAGGATCGGGTGTTGTGATTGCATAGTGGTGTCATGTGCAGCCCTTCATTGGCCTGCACAATGCCACTGTTCGCCGTATTCACATGAACAATTTTTTGTGCCTCCAACCTAACCTGAGGAATTGCACTTTATTTCACGAGCGTTTATTCTGCTTACCTTCCCGCTGTCAGTTCTTCGAGGTGAGGCTCCCCTGACATTGCATTCTTTTACTATTTACCTATAGTTGATCTCTCGCATGCAGCAGCGGGCACAAGCGCCCACGCGCGAAACAGTCCTGGGCTTGCTTTTAAAGGGCACCCATGCCGCATTTTCAGTTTAATGGCGTGGATGCCGTGATTGCTTTGAGGTGTCATGCGCAGCCCTTCTCTGGCACATGCAATGCTGCAGTTCGCCTTATTAAAATTAACCATGTATTTTTTAAAGCGCACCCATGCAGCCCTTTCTTAGGGCCCCTGCATCTCCACTATGCCTTTTTTTTGTAGCCCACCCCTCTCCCCCCCGAAATTCGGCTCTAGTTGTGCCTCTGTGCCCCACTGCACAGCATCCATGCCCCCCTCCTTCGGTGAGTGCCAGATGTGGTGCTCAGAGAATGGGTTTCATGAAAGCTGCAGGGGACGCCTGCGCTCCTCGTGGTACTCTGTGTCAGTCTAGAAGAGGATGCTCTTTGTGAGTGGTGTGCGTGGCTTGCTGCTTGTTGCAGGATGATGCCTGTTAACGGTGCCGAGTCTTGTTTTCCGGCATTGGTGGGTGCATTTGTTTTACTTATGCACCTGTTTTCCAGCGCTACAAACCCCATTTAGGATTGCTTTCTGGTGTAAACCCTTGTTCCCCACGCCTAGAAGCCTCTGTACTGCGGGCCCCATCATGCACTCAATGCAACATACACTCCAAATCCCTCTCAGTTCCACAGAATTACACGCCACATAATTACACTGCACTCAATGGAACATACACTCCAAATACCACTCAGTGCCACATAATTACACAGCACTTAATGCAACATACAGTCCAAATACCACTCAGTGCCACATAATTACAAGCCACGTAATTACACTGTGCTCAATGCAATATACACTCCGAATACCACTCAGTGCCACATAATTACACGCCGCATAATTGCACTCTACTGAATACAACATACACTCAAAATTCCACTCAGTGCCACATATTTACACGCCACATAATTACACTGCACTCAATGGAACATACACTCCAAATACCACACAGTGCCACATAATTACACTGCATTCAATGCAACATACACTCCAAATCCCACTCAGTGCCACATAATTACACAGCACTCAATGCAACATACACTCCAAATACCACTCAGTGCCACATAATTACACACCACATAATTACACTCTACTGAATGCAACACAGTCCACACAATACCACTCTATCTTTCGGCCTCACTCTATCTATCTATCGGTCTCACGCTATCTATCGGCCTCACTCTATCTATCTATCGGCCTCACTCTATCTATGTATGGCCCTTACTCTATGAATCTATCTATCGCCCTCCCCCCTCGATCTATCGCCCTCCCCCCTCTATCTATCGCCCCCCCTCTATCTATCGCCCTCACTCTATCGATCGCATCACCACAGCATCACTCAGCACCACCCCCACATCACTCACGGGCACCACAACATCACTATGCGCTACCACAGCATCACTGAACGCCATAGCATCACTCGTCGCCACCACAATATCACTCAGCGCCACCACAATATCACTCGGCGCCACCACAGCATCAATCTGTGCAATCATTCAACAACAACTGTTTCAAATATGTTCTCTCAATGTTTCAAGCTTTATTACAAATGTCACAAAAAGATGTTAATATTTCACTTCTGTTCTTGGATTTTCTTCATAATAAAATACAATGAACATAATCTTCACAAAAGTTATTTACAAAAGTTTAAGCTGTTGTCATAAATTACAATAACTTTTTTTAAGTATTAATTATTAAAAAAAATTACAAGCCATTGTTATTTGTAATATCAATACATCTAAGTCATGTGAATACAACAGATATTGCGTTACAAATGCTATAGGTGTCAAATTTGCGCAAGTTAAAACTATTGGCACTTTAAATTACAAAGCTATTAATTTTGCTATTTTCAAAACCAACACATAAATAAAGAATTTGTCATTTACAATACCAATAGCTCAAACTTTCCTAGTGCGATGCCTATTGCATTGCAAATGCTTGTTTTAGATTATGAATGTGTAGTCATTAAAATAGCATTCAGTCTAACAATTTTCATTTTATGTTTGAGTGGTAAAGAACATGACTGTTAATGTCCTGTCCTGTAGTGTAGTTCCTATTTTCCCTATAGGCCCTGCACATTGGAATAACATAAACAGTAGTATAGACGTAGAATTGCGGTCTTCCAGGTCTCTACTGACTATGCTAAACTTAATTGGGTTTGTTACCAACTAGCTCAGAGGTCACTGGAAACTTTCTTGACTGAATAGGAAGTGATCAGCTTCCCTGGTACAGACAAGAAGGGATTCAGTTTTCCAACAACCGCATAAACATGACAACTTTGCTCCTTAGAATAAGAGTCAATCTCTAGAGTCGTGTGAAACAATAGACAGTTATTTTACTCAGTCAGTTGTGCAGATTACTTTCACCAAGATGCAGAGAATAGAGAGACGGGCGTTTTCAATAAAAGGTATTATTTATTGAACAGTCTTTCTTCTCATGCAAGAGAAATGAATTGCCACAATTGCAAGACTAGTTATTATAAAAAGTGCGTACAGTAAAAGGAGGATTGCGAAATAGTACTGTAAAAGCATTGATATGGTTTCTTAGCCATACAATGGTTTAAAATGAATAAAATATATACATTCATATATACATTCAGCTAACGTACTCAACTGGTGCTTCTAACTACGCCTACCCCAGAGTACCTGACCTAAGCCTAATACTTGGGAGGGAGTAAGTAAGTAGCAGTTTAAGTTAAGTTGGTTTTGCCAAGGTTTGCTTCAAGAATTCTCTCCAAGGGTTTAGTCAACACCATACCTCTGGAATAGAATGTTGGAGGTCTTGTATCTCCTTTCAGGACTCGATATCCCAGTCACTCGCAAGAGTAGGCTGGAAACGCCGGAGCTGGATTTTCTCGGCAGGAGAAAAGACAGCGACTTTCTCAGCGCGTCAAGGAGGAGGAGGGGCAGCGTCCGTGGGCTGCTTGCATCTGCTGAGCTCTGCAAGGGACCGCTGTTCTGCTCCTGTATTCACCACACCATCGCTATCATCGATGTAACCGCATTTGCTTAAGGCAACGTTGGTAATATTTATACCTGAAAGGTGCCTTGTTTGACGTACCTTTTTGGACATAAGACGTCAATAAAGATGTCACTAGGAAGTGATCGTCCTTTCAGTGCTGATTAGAGTTCTATTACTAATCAAAACATAGCAAGCGGGGCTTTCCCAGGTTGCTGAGTTTTATCTTGTTGAAGAACTCGGAGTGTAATCTAGGAATCTAAGATAGTGGCTTCTGCTGTGTCATCTACTGTAATGAGCTGCAGAGGCGAGTTTCAGAAATATGGCTGAAATATGGCTCTGATCGTTTATGCCATTATAGGGTTATGGATAGATTATAGCCGTATAGGGGCATAAGGTCACAGTATTGATCGGGGTCCTAGATTAGAACACGACACCCATTCCACGAATTTATGTCCATCAAATTACTAAAAACGAAAGCAATAAGATGCATGTGTAACATTACCCACCCCAAAATACATATTTGCATTTGAAATGGCGTATTTGAAAAATACATGGAAATAAAGGTACTGTACGTCTTCTACACATAGAAATCATTCAAAATTATAGCATATGTAATCAGTGAACGATTTTTTGAAAAAAATTTACACATGAAATATCTCTTTATACAGAAAAGAAGGGCGAGATAATTTCATCACATAGAAATGCATTTGCTGTAACATGTGCTAGAGGCTGATGTAAAGTTATGTCTCTAGATTTACCTAAAAATAGAAGTTCTGTTCTTTATGAATAGTTTTACTTTAAGCAAAGGTTTTCGTGCCAGAAAAAAGGTAAATATTTTGAAAAAAAATTCAATTAAAAAAAAACTTTCAATGGTCAACGGGGGAATAGAGTTCCAACGCTTTTCAGTAGTTTTTGTTGATCAAAACTGAAGGCCGAATTCAGAGTTCATGGGAACTCTGTGTGTCGGAATGCTTTTCAAAAATTGTTTCTGTTCAGGGGAGAACATCAGATCAGACAGGCTCTCAAAGAATTGGTCTACAAAATCAGGTGACAGTTCGACCAAGTTTGATAGTGCTGTAACTTGGCAGGTGTGAGAATGATTGCTATCATCAAAGTCTGGATCAGCAATGCTCACAGAAAGTCGTACCTGGGTGATGTTGCTTTTATTTCTTGCTCCACTGTCACCACCTAGTCATAGCACAGGAGTCTCAACGAATGCCGTCATCAGGATTAGTAGCCGCTGGGGACAACACAATGCGTGAGCCGTTATAGGACTTAGCAAAGTATCAATATCCATTGGCACTGCTGATGGAAGTGCAAGACAGGTGTCCAACACGCATTCATCTCCGCATAGCATACATCGAAGCACACGTAAGATGCAGGTCTGCCATATAGGTCTGAATGAAAGAAACCAGGTCATGTTCAGATCTCTCAACCTGGCCAATCCAAGGACTCTAGTTATTCGGTCCCGGTAGCGTATTGCTAGGATAGTTTCTTTCATCCCTGCCAGAGTCATGTCTGTATTTTGGCTTGCCATATCTGAGCAGGAGGGTCAAAAATAAAATGCCTGCTACTAGTCCCAAAATCAGGGGTATGCCGCCAAAGACTGAATGGACAAAATTGGGAATGATTCCCAGAATTGCTTTAAATGATGTTAACAGTCCCGAAAAAATGGTCTTAAATACGCCTGGGATGCCTATGGCACTTGACATATTTAGAATTTCGCTAAGCATTTCTGTGAAATGCACGGGGCAATTTGTTGATAAAAGGTCATGAATCTCCGATGCTGACCTTGATACTTGAAGATCATACGTCTTTTGATGACGTGATGGGCACTGTTGTCTGCAAAAGCACAGACTTCATTCTGCTTAAAGTATCAATTCGTATAGAAGAGACATTCAAACGAGGCCATATGGGAGTCTCTGAGTCTCCAGGGCGTTTGGAAACAATGCTTGCATACAGCATTTGACCATGGAAGTTACTTGAACGAGATATGCTTTCCCTGGCAAAAGGCCACAACAGCTGTGATCCGTTATTAGAATGTAACTCCCGTTCGAGAGTTGATTAAAGAAAGGCTCTATCTGCGTTGCAGATGTGAAATGTTGGTGGCATGAAAGGTTGTTTGAATTTCCTTTACAGGCCCCGTGTAAATTAATACCTTGGCACAAAAGTATACCGCTTAGTGGATGTTTGCAGTTTTCACCACTAAGAAATACATTTTTGTTGCTGTCACTATAGCATGTGTGTGTGTATGGTAATTTCCATGCTGACTTAATGTACCCTTTACCCAAACGTTCATACTGGCCAGTCGGTATGTATTCAAGGCAATTTCTAAATCGAAAAGTTGTTATCGGAATTGTGATAATCCTGTGTATTATCCATTCAATGACAGGACTTTCTGACATTGTCAATGGTAATCTGTCAAGTTTTTCGATGCTCAGGATTGTATAGTCTGCTCCTTTCTGTGCCAAGCTGATTTGTTTATCAGTAAGGTTAAAGATGGAAAACAGTGACGTTGTGTTGATTAAACGCCATGGCACATAGCCTGAACGAAGATTTTGCAGCGTCCAGCCTAACTGTACAATAGAACCGAATTGTGACTGGCCATGCTGTAACATTAGCACGTCTTTGTCTATTATATCTATGGCAGATGATACAATACTGTCCAGTGAATATATTCTGGAAGACCGTCATTAACCCATTGTCCACAACAGAAAGTGATTTTTCCAAATTAATACGATCAATTTTTCGTATTTTTTCAGCGGTTTCAATTTGTGTTACTTTCCAAGCCTTGTTGTAAGCCGCATATATACTGGTCGCTATGAAACGCTTTTGACGCTGTTTGCGTGGTCCCAGAATGAAATCGCGCAAATCAGCACCATCTTTAAGTAAAGATAAGTGTTGCTTAATTTCTGCCAGTGTGGATGATTCTAGCCATTCAAGGCACAGCTTCCCTACACTGTATGTTGTTACTATCCCTGGATGTTGTCTCTGGGAGTATCTAGGGTCTGGTCTGGTCATTGTTAACCCCTGTGTTTTGTTCAGGAATCTATCTTGACAGTTATTCGTGTCAGTAGGCCAGATTAACCACTTTTTCCAATCAGGATGTGTTCTGTTTAGATGTAAAATTTTAGATACGTCTATTTCAATATCTTTAGTTGCATTATCAGGTATTGGCTTTGGAATAGACGGTTTGTTAAGGTCTTTAATCTTAGCTAGGCCAAGACAGGTTGTTTGGTGAATTGTGTCATTTAAGAACATTATTTGTTCTGGGATCATGCAGGCTCGAAATAATGCTTCTAGGCCTTGTACCTGCCAATCTTTTGTACCCCAGATGGTTTTTGTTTCAATGTTATTTTTCCAAAAATCAAAACCAAATGTAATCATTTTTTCATAAAATGCTTCTGAATATATTAATTTAGTATTTGTCAGCATAGTTTTCAACCCTGTTTTATCTAACAGTTTATAATAATACGTTTCTGCATCACTGGTGTTAAACCCTGAGAAGTATTGAAATTTCTCATAGAATGTTTTCGAACTGCTTTTAGGTGGAGTAGCACAATGTTCCCATTGGTTATATTTAAAAACATTTCTTTGTTGTGCAGATTTATGCAAGTAATGGTCACCGTAATGTGAGAAGCAGTACATCTGTTCATAATTAGACGAACCTTGTAAATCATGTTCTGTAAATCTAGCTGACCACACTAAATCAGACATCATATTATTAATACTTTCAAAATCTCAATCATCAGAAAATGTACTTGGTTTTACAAAGTCACTTAAGGAAACCTTGAACTGGTGAGGATATTTCAGGATTGCGACCGGACCATATATTTCATAGTCAGTTTTGTCCCATACAAACCCCCCCCGGGTATTGGAATGGCTGTGACATTTACTGTTGATAGTTCTCTTTTCTTCACGTGGGATGATCTGTGTGGTTTGAGGACTAAGTTGATGTTCTGACTTGCTGTGTCCATTGAACTGTAATAAACTTTCCTAAAATTAAAACTAAAATTAGGCATAGTAGGAGTAGAAGTACCCCTGAGATTATCCAATGCTCAATCAATGGTGCATCCAGATAAACTTCTTTGAATTGAAAAAAGAGTTCTGTTGCTTTTTCTTTAAAAGTCTTTGTTTCTGGCGTCACTTCGGGGTCGGTTTGATCTTCAGAAAAGTTGTTGAAATTGATGAAGTAGCCAGAGGCAGTTCTGTCAATTGTTGGAATTGTTCTTTCAATTTGTCTTTCGGTAGCACATTCTGTTGCCACATCATTGTAGACTGGTGTTTCTTGACGAACTGATTCAATCTGTGTTTCAAGTGGCACGAGTTCCATGGCATTATTGCATAGTCCCTCTCTGTCCACTGCAGGCTTATCGAATGTGATTAGTCTTTCAGTTTGAACCTCTTGGATTGTTGCAAGTTTGGGTATTCTGTTGTTTCTTGGGAGTCCACTGGGCCTACTGTTGATTATAGGCCACATGATTGTGGTTTTTACCAGGTCGATTGATACAACTCTGTTCTCCTTTTTACCAGCAAGGGGCGGTAGTACTACTGATCTTGTTCCGTTGATTGCCAAGACAGGTACTACTTTTCTGTAAGAAGGCCCAAATTCCTTCTTCACCGCTATTTTCTCTCTGAGTAGATCCCCAATCTTTGGAATCCAGACAGGCCTTGCTGGGGCTGGTGGTGCCTCTTCAGTGGTAGTTGGCTGTTGCTTTAACTTTATGTTGCTCAAGGATTTTCTTGTTTCATTCAAGTCCTGTAAAACAGCCAAACGATCTTTGATGTCAAAGTCTTTATTCTTATCTTCTACCACTGATACCTGACTATCTAAGTCCTGAATGTGCTTTCTAGTTCCGAACAATAGTTCTTATGGGCTGAAACCTTTTAGAGAATTTCTTGGCAAATTGTTTAGACTGAGCTGGACACTTATTAAATGTTTGACCCACCCATCACCCGAACCTAATACCTTCGCTGTTATAGATTGCTTTATGTCCCGGTTTTTTCTTTCCACTGCACTGTTCTCTTCGGGGTGTGATGGACAAGAGTATCGCAACCCAACGCCCATACTGGCCATGGCCTCCTTATAAGCTCGAGAGCTGAAAGCAGGACCCTGGTCAGAATGGAACATGGCAATTGCGTATGTGCCGATAAAGACTCGCAGATCTTTTATAACAGTTTTGGCGTCAGCCGAGCGCTGGGGCCACATTTTTTTAAGTGAATTCTAGTCTTAAATAACATACATTGGGACGCATTTCTCTTTTTTGATTATGCGTATAGAGCGCCTTATGCTTTCTATTATGGTTCCTGACACTACGCTGGCCGGTTCTCCACTGCGATCTCTGTTGCAGTCTTCACAATTTTTCGCAAAATAATGAATATCTACGCTCATTCCCGGCCACCAGTATTCTGATTGTAATTCTTTCAGAGAGTCCCTGATTGTTTGGTGTCTCAGACCCAACCCCATATGTGCTTCCTGTGTGAGGAAACCTCTCCGGTCCATGTTTGGAATTACCCTATCCCCCACTCCAGGGATTCGAGCAAAAGGAACGGAGTTTGCATCAATTACGTATGCATAATTGAGTGGATAGTTCACGGGTAGCGCTGCACAGCTGCCCTTTGAGGACGTTTTTACTGCCAGCATGGTTTCCCTGTCTATGTATTTTTCTGAACGCTTCTTTGTGGCTATGGAAGCCGGTTTAGTTGCTTCCGCTGTGGCTGTATTAGCCAATGAATTCCCTGCAACGTGAACGCCATCACGTTGATGACTCAGAGTGTGTATCACGTGAGTCTTTTGTAGTTCTTTCTGTAAAAGAACTACCTGTTTCCAAAGCATTTCATGCTTGATTGTGGCACCTGTGTCATCTTTGAAATCATTTTGAATCCAGCTCTGCAACTTATTATTGTAAGAGTTGACGCAAAAATGCGAATCGCACACGATTAGTGTCGGGAATTCACGTTCTGCATTTTCAAGCGCCATCTTTAAAGATCTGATTTCAGCTCTCTGAGCCGAACAGTTTCTTACTGATTCAGTTTTTGTTATTTTCGGTCTGAATTTACCGCACAGCCAGCGACCTTTAACAATCGCGCAGGCTGAATCGTAGGATTTATTTTCTAAGTTGAAATGCTGTACGAATCTGTCTGTGTAGATTAAACAGGAGTATTGTTGGAGAGGTAGAATTTCGATTGGCAGAGGATATTCTTGTTCATATTTTAAATCATTCAGTTTTTCGAATTGCAGAGCAAAATAGTATTTCACATCGTCCGCAGCAAGAGAATTTACATACTGTATCCATTTCGGATCCAGTGACACTGTAGGCAGGTTTACTGGGCTGAATAGCGCCTCGAAGGCGGATTCCGCTGTGAGGACATTATTCCTTTTGCCGTGTGCTAGTTCCCTTTCATTAGCTAGTGCAGTTAGTACTGCTTTCACAGTATTTTCTGTGAGACTGAATGTTTTTTCTGCTTGTGTGTACAAGTGAGATTTGTAAGCTATTGGTACCTTTTCTCCCTCATTAGAGGTCAGGTACGTGTATCCGCATCTTCCTGGGATGACTCGGATTACAAGGTTACGTGTATTGTCACGTGTATCTAATTTTGTTTTTGCTAACATGTCTGTTTGCAATGATTTCAAAATTTCTGTGTGTTTTTGAGTCCGATCCCCGGAAGCTTGTCTCCTTTCTGGTGAAGAATTGGCTTGGTAGTTTAGTCTGCCCTGTTCCCATGATGCACTGGGCCAGGGACAGACTGATTTGCATATAGCCAGGTTCTGAGCTGGGATGGTGCAGTGAGCTAAATAACGGTGATGGATCAAGCCCTGATCTTTGGACTGGGTAAGAGTGGTCTGCTTAATTCAGACACTCTGTTCATCACCACCCCCTTTTCTGAATCTATTTTTGAGTCCAGCTGATTGGTTTAAAATCAGGTTTAATTAGTTCGTAGAGAGGTTTAACCCTCTTCGCGTAATTTAGAATGTAAGTTCTTCCGAAATTCATAAAACCTAGAATCGATTGGAAGTTCTTCAGCGTTTTTGGTGCTTGGAGTACAGCGCACTTCTCTAAGAAGTTGTCTGCTAGGCTTTTCCCTTCACTTGATGAGTCGTATCCTAAAAATAATACTGTCCGATGGGCAATTCGAGACTTTTTAAAGTTGAATTGTAACCCTCTGCTGCGAACCCAAGTATTATGGTGTTCACTCTTTTCAAGTGAGTCTCCAAGTCGTCGTCTGTGAGATAGATATCATCTACATAAGATAATGCCTCATCATCATACATTTGTAGTAACTCTGTTACCCTGGCTGAGATTAGTCCTGGGCTGTTCTTGAATCCCTGTGGGAGCCTACAGAAATTTTTCTGAGACCCTATTACTGAGAAAGCGGTCAAGTATCTGCTTTCTGGTGCAATGTTTTGACAAAAGAAACCATTAGATATGTCTAATGTCGTTTTGTATTTTTTCCTAACTATGTTATTCATTAGTGCATCACTATGCGAATTTTGTACTGCAAATGTTTTGCAACATGAGTTTAGGTGTCTGTAGTCCAAAACTAGACGATCTGAATCGTCCGGTTTGGAGACAGGAAACAAAGGATTGTTCATTTGAGAGGTGCATGTTTCAATCACCCCCTGGTATTCAAGTTGATCTAAAATTTCCCTGAACCTGCTTTTTAGCTTCTTGCTTAATGGGATACTGCCTTTCTGCAGTTGGTTGACTTTTTAACTGGATTTTGTGAGGAGGAGAGTCCTCATCCCATCCTACATGATTTTTATATAATGCTGGTGCCTGAGCTACTGCCCATTTCCTCGCATATATATATTTAGTGTAAATCGGAATGTGATTTGAGAAGGCAGGCATAATCATTTCTTCGCCACGAGGGCACTCCCTGACAAACTCTGGGGGCCAATCTTTTTCAGCTAACAGGATGTCATAGCCTTTTGAGAGTTTATCCCAAAGTAGACCCCTTATTTTCCTAGTCTTATCTCCCTCTATACGCAGTGTTATTTCGTATATCTTATGAGGTTCGCTAACTCTGGTGTCTGCAGTTTCTACTTGAATGTATTCATTCGTGTCCACTGTCTCCAGAGGACTCATCAGGATCTTGCGAGCTATGCTGATTTCTGCTGTGCTGTCTAGCATTGTCTGTGCCCACTCCCCGTTTTTCAACTGTGTCCTCAGTATTCTCGGCATGTTCGATTACTCTAATACTGGCTACCTTCTTTCTTGGAAATTGAGATTTTTTACTTTGAGCAGGTTCTTTGTCTTTGGACTTGGTGTGCTCTCCTGGGTCTGACCGTCCTCTTCTTTCCGATTTCTGCGAAAAAGATCGAGAGGGACGTGTATCAATACTTTGATATCTATCAGGCTTCTTCAAATTATCCCTATTTCTAAGGTTATATCTTTTCTCAGAGGGCTCCCTCTGTGTTCTCGAGTCGGAGTTCTTTCCCTCCGTCGAGGAGACCTTCCTCTGGACTGGAAAACTTTTTCCTTAGGAGTGGATTGTTTATTTCCATCCCAGTTCTTTTTCGGAGTGTTTGAATTATTTTTAATAAATAATTTTTTAGGATTTTCGAGTAGTTGGTGGTTTCACTGGTTTCCCACCCAAGCTGTCTCTACCTAATTCTTCATAACATTTTTCTATAATTCTGGCAAGCTCAATTGGTTGATCTGTTATATCGGTTTCCTTCAACTTCTGGCAGATCGCCACAGATGCTGCTTCTCCTTTTATATTGGCTAATAATATAGCCGAGACCTGCTTGAAGTCTTTCAGTAATTTCATACCAAGAGTTAAAGCAGGTTCTGGACCGTATTCATTCTGAATCTGTTTTAGCACATCTGGTATTACCGCCATTGACGGAACACCAGGTGTTTTCGTGTAAATGGAAGCAAAGACTGTACCCCAAGTGTCAGTCCTCCACGTGTGGTGCGACCCCCATTGGAAGGCAGATGGTCAGGATTCTGTGTTTCTCAATAGGGGTAGTATTCGGAAATACTGCCTCTATTTGAGTAATTTTCTGCGCTAACCAGAAAGGAATTTGTTCCCGTTTTATGGGTGTTTTACCAAGACATGATTGTATGTTCTGTGGTGTAATTTTATTTGTGTTCCCCTGATGAGGGGTCAGCTGTGGAACATTAACAGCTGTTTGGACTGTAGCAGTCCGCATTACATATTGGGCTAATTGTCTATGTATTTTGATTAATGTTTTTAGCTGTGCAAACAGCTCTTCTTTTGACATTTTTGCAATGTCCGGATGTGGTGTGTAGCTGGCTAGAACCGGCCACGTTGCTCCTGGTCTACCTAGTGGACCGAGCCTGGTAATATGATCATTATGTTTTAGGGTGCCTTTAAACCATAGCAGGTGCTCTTGGTATTTTAATGGGATTTCAATCTCCTCGAAAGGAGCGTACTCTTCTGGTGGATCCCCTATTTTGTAATAGTGGAACTCGTGTGTTGCGGTGTTTGCCACTGGAAATTTTATCCATGAATAGAATACCTCTGTCTGCCGATATTCGTGTGCCTCTATCACGAAGACGACTGTGCCACCTTGTGTGGTCAGTCCATTTTCTATAAGTTTTAACGTTATAGTTTTTCTTATGTTGACCGGGATGATTATCGCACCCGGTTCATTAGTCCCTGTACCATCGGGACCCTGCTGAGTCGCATTTACTGCGGCATTAACTGTTCCGTTTTCAGTGTCTGACATTTTATTGTCAGAAATGTTTTGCAGAGCAGGTCTCCAAGGAGACAAAGATTAGGTGCATAATATGTTGGAACACTGTATCCTTCAACGTTGAATAAACCAGAGCTTTACATAGGAATCTCTTCCTACTAAGTTCGGGCAGATTTTAACCTTTCACCCACTCCAGACGTCTATTGGAGTATTTACGGGAGAAAGGGCCTGTGTGAAAAATGCACAACTGAGTTACTCTAACGTCTTGCGTTCGTTTTATCGCCTTACCAAACGTTGGGCGCCATGTAGTGTAGTTCCTATTTTCCTTATAGGCCCTGCGCATTGGAATAACATAAACAGTAGTATAGACGTAGAAGTGCGGTCTTCCAGGTCTCTACTGACTATGCTAAACTTAATTGGGTTTGTTACCAACTAGCTCAGAGGTCACTGGAAACTTTCTTGACTGAATAGGAAGTAATCAGCTTCCCTGGTACAGACAAGAAGGGATTCAGTTTTCCAACAACCGCATAAACATGACAACTTTGCTCCTTAGAATAAGAGTCAATCTCTAGAGTCGTGTGAAACAATAGACCGTTATTTTACTCAGTGAGTTGTGCAGATTACTTTCACCAAGATGCAGAGAATATAGAGACGGGGGTTTTCAATAAAAAGTATTATTTATTGAACAGTCTTTCTTCTCATGCAAGAGAAATGAAGACTAGTTGCAAGACTAGTTATTATAAAACAAGACTAGTTATTATAAAAAGTGCGTAAAGTAAAAGGAGGATTGCGAAATAGTACTGTAAAAGCATTGATATGGTTTCTTAGCCATACAATGGTTTAAAATGAATAAAATATATACATTCATATATACATTCAGCTAACGTACTCAACTGGTGCTTCTAACTACGCCTACCCCAGTGTACCTGACCTAAGCCTAATACTTGGGAGGGAGTAAGTAAGTAGCAGTTTAAGTTAAGTTGGTTTTGCCAAGGTTTGCTTCAAGAATTCTCTCCAAGGGTTTAGTCAACACCATACCTCTGGAATAGAATGTTGGAGGTCTTGTATCTCCTTTTAGGACTCGATATCCCAGTCACTCGCAAGAGTAGGAAACGCCGGAGCTGGATTTTCTCGGCAGGAGAAAAGACAGCGACTTTCTCAGCGCGTCAAGGAGGAGGAGGGGCAGCGTCCGTGGGCTGCTTGCATCTGCTGGGCTCTGCAAGGGACAGCTGTTCTGCTCCTGTATTCACCACACCATCGCTATCATCGATGTAACCGCATTTGCTTATGGCAACGTTGGTAATATTTATACCTGAAAGGTGCCTTGTTTGACGTAAGTTTTTGGACATAAGACGTCAATAAAGATGTCACTAGGAAGTGATCGTCCTTTCAGTGCTGATTAGAGTTCTATTACTAATCAAAACATAGCAAGCGGGGCTTTCCCAGGTTGCTGAGTTTTATCTTGTTGAAGAACTCGGAGTGTAATCTAGGAATCTAAGCTAGTGGCTTCTGCTGTCATCTACTGTAATGAGCTGCAGAGGCGAGTTTCAGAAATATGGCTGAAATATGGCTCTGATCGTTTATGCCATTATAGGGGTATGAATGGATTATAGCCGTATAGGGGCATAAGGTCACAGTATTGATCGGGGTCCTAGATTAGAACGCGACAGGGGGTGCTGACAATTAGAAGTGAAGTCTTCCTCTGGCTGTTTTCTTAAACTGCAGCTTTTCACTGAGAACTTCGGGAAAACATTAATTTTCCCAAGGCATCAAACTCCCAGCAGCTTTTCAAGGTAGAATTTAAACTACAGGTGGGTGGTAAACTCCCCCAGCACATTACCCCAGAGAGCTTACTGGTCCAAGCTTCCACTTCCCGGGATTAGTGCTGGCCTGTTTCTCTGTCACTTCACAGGATAGGGAATACAAAAGGCTGGATAACTTCTATAAGAGGATTTTTCTCTTCCACCAGCCTAGTACTGCATTTTGTAAACGCAGCGTGACTTTTAGGTCGATCTACCCATACCGATGTAGGATTTGGTTGCGCAAGTGCTGCCTATGGTCTCGGAGGAAGCCCGTGCCATACACTCCCAGGCAGGCTATTCCTGACCGGCGAGATGCAGCAAAGTTTACCATCAGATGTGGACTTGACACAACTGACTCGCTGGGCAGAGCGATTTCATAGTCCGTGGCACTGAGATGCTATGACTGGCTGAGAACCACGGTCTTCTCCGGGATGGGGGGAGGACAAGGTGGATGTCCAAGCTTTGCTCATTGACATGCCCTTTGATGGCTCTCACTTCTTCGGTGAGAAGTTGAATTCAGCGCTGGAGCTGCGGCCAAGCCCATGGGTCTATCCATAGCCCCTCCCCAACCACAGCCTACCTTTTGCCCTTTCTGTGGCTACGGTAGGGGCTACCAATCACATCCCTTCCCATTCCGCCATCAAGGCAAGCCAGCCTTCCAACCTTTTCATGGCTGCAGATGCAGTTCTCACCAGCCAGAGGTCAGATCATTGCCCCTCTCCCTCCCACCCCCACAAAACAACCAGCAGCTGCAGCCTCCAAATCCCTTTACTTTGCCCTTGTACCAGCACGGTCACCCAGTGGGAAGCAAGATCCACAGTCACCTGCCACAATGGCAGGCCATAGCATCAGGTGTGGGTTTTACAAAATGTCCAAAGGGGCCACTCCCTAGCCATTCTGAAGAATCCCCCATCCAGGTCACCCACGTATGACCGGCTTACGGAGGACCAGCTCTCCTTGCCCCCCCGGATGTTCACCAAGGGGATAGCAGTGGTTGCAGCAGATCTGCAGAGATCAGTCGTCTCCCACCTCCAGACAACTGTAAGCCTCTTTCTTTCACTGGGGTACACTACCAACATGTCGCAGTGACACATGACTCCCTCTCAAATGCTCCCTTTCACCTGGGATATTCTAGACACAGTCCAGTTTCTGACCTATCCTCCAAAATGGCGAAGCCAGGATATTCAAGCTATGTCTATCCTGGATTTCAGGAAGACTGACTGAGGCTGTGGGGCCTCATGGCCTTGTGCATCCTTCTAGTGACACATGCCTGTTGGCTAATGAGGGCTCTCCTGTGGGACCTGAAGGTCAAGTGGGCACAGCATCCGGGGAATCACTTTGATGGGGTCCTGATCTCGATGGAACTGCCAAAGATCTCCAGTATTAGGGGTGTCTTTCATAGATTCACGTGCTTGAATATTCCCCGTCGTCGAAGTGGGAGTCCCACGGTACATAAAATAGCAATAATGCTAAATATATATATATGTGAAAAAACATAATACAAAATAAAAGAAGAGGTAAATACAAATGAAAACCTCCAGAACAATTCTTACATAGGAATGCATGGTAAAGAGAAAAACCACTTGTAACACATTAGTGTCATTATGTTAGTCCAAACTACAGCCAATCGGGCGCAAGCACCCTCTAGAACCTTCTCCTCAGAAGCCCATGTCCGCAGATTTTCTACCGCACGTCGTGTGAAGGGAGTCTCCCTGAGCTCTGCTCAGCTCTTTGCTTCAAATCTTCTACTTCCAGTCTTCTCAACATGTCAAGTAAGCAGTCGTTATTCAGACCTTGCTCTTCTTGTGGGAAGCTGCGTCTTTTTGATAAAGACCCCCACCAGAAGTGTATTTATTGTCTATACCCTGACCATGAAGTTGGCAGCTGCAAGTTCTGTAGAACTTTTTCTACAAAAACTCTGAAGGACCGAGAAGGCCGGCTTCTCCTTTGGCTCTAGCGTCTTAAAGACAAGGATTCTGTTCTGTCAGACGCAGAAAGTTTTCACTCTGGTCCTTCTTCAGCAGCCTCTAAGCGTGGTAGTGTTCAGGATGTTCCTTCTCCTTTCCTCAAAAGGAAGAAACTGGCCCTGCCTCTGGCCTCTGTGGTGTCTCCTACCACTCCTACTACCACTGCACCCACGAGACCTGGCTCGGAGGCGTCTGCTGCTGCCTCTAGGAGTGTTTCCACGCCTCTTAGGGTTCCGTCGTCGATGGGACAGTCTACGAGCGTTCCGACGACGAGAGCCGCAGTGTCTTCATCGTCGACAATGACGTTGACTATGACATCAGCTTCTGCTTCGTCGACGACGGCCTCGTCGTCCGCCTTCACATCGACAAGTTTCTTTGCCTTCTCAGCCTGTCTCGCCGACGATTCCTATGACCTCGTCAACGAAGAAACCTTCCTCGTCGACGAAAGCTGTTCAGAAATCTTCGTCGTCGACTAAGATTCCGTCGACCAAAGCCCCGTCGACGAGGGCTCCTTCTACGGAGATTCTGCCTGCGTCGACGACTCCGTCGACGACTGCACAGTCGACGGCTGTACCGTCGACTACAACGTCTACGATTCGCCGTTCGACGGTAACTCTGACGGCGACTCCGTCGACGGCCACACCGTCGACGATGGATTCTTCTAAATTGACTGCCAAATCAACACCGTTGACGATAGCGTCGACGGTGGCACCGGCTTCCTTTGCCTCGTTGCCTTTAGTGCCTTTGAAGTCTACAAGATCCTCAGGAGCTGCTGATCTTTCCCAACGTCGCAGTAAGGCTCCGTGCCATCAGTTATCTGCTCCAGAGCTGCAACCACCTTCTCCAATGTTTGCCTCTACCTCTGAGCATGACACTGATTCTGAGAATGAAGATGACACGTTTGGGGCAGCCCATAGTCCCTCTGATTTGATCATCAAATGTCAGGAGTCTGACCCTGACGACGATGGCGGAGACCAGGAGTCTCAACCCGAAGAACAGTTTGTCCAAGTCCCTATGGCTACATTACCATTGTCTTTGATTTCTAATCTCCAGCATATGCTGGATGACTACAACCGTCGTTTCCCAGCAACGCCGCAAGGTACTCCTGTGCAATCTCCTGCTGCTGTTGCACTACCTCCACCGTCTCTTCCACCAATTTTACCGCCCACAACGTAGTCTCAAGTTCAGACGTCCATCAGAATTCAAACAACCGTGTATCTGCAGGATGAGTATGATGAGGCGGTTCCAGAGCGAGAGGACGGAGAGGTCCCTGAGGATGCAGGCGAACCCGGTATGGCGGAGTCGGACAACTACCGAACGCAGATGCCATCTCCTCAGCCTGGAGACTCTGGTGATTCACCTCCAGTAGATATCGCCAGTTTTCATCTTCTAATGGACAATGCGGCTCAGTGTTTCAAATTACCTAGAACACTTCGTGAGAAGGACTGTTTCCTCTGATTTTGAAAATAAACCTTACAAACAGGTCCACACGATTCCAATCATTGATTTTGTTTGGAAGGAAGGACTTAAACTCATGCAGGCTCCAAACACCTTACCTGCTCAGATACCGCGCCTTGAGAAGAAATACAAGGCCCCAACCGGTTCTCCAGCATGCTTGATCTCTCACCCTAAGCCAGACTCAGTAGTGACTCAAGCTGCACAACGTAGAGCCCGGAATCCAGCGTCTCCAATCACCGCGCCTCCCGATAGAGCGGGTCGGCGCCTAGATGCTATTGGCCGCAAGTTTTCTACCATGGCTTCCAGTTCTGTTCGAGCAGCCAATGCCTTAGCCATTTTGGGGCGCTATAACCGACAAATGTGGTCGGACATTTCTGCGTTAGTGGATCTAATACCGGAGGCCTCCAAGGCGGACGCTCAGCAGATTCTTCAAGATGGGAAGAGAGCTTCGGAAGAAATGATCGACTGTGCAGTCGATATTGCTGGTACAGGTTTCTGTCTGCTTGCAAGTGCAGCTGCCCTCAGACGCCAGGGTTGGTTAAAATCCACCTCCTTCCGGCAGGAAGTCCAATCCAGGATCCTTGACATGCCGTATGATGGTGAGTAGCTGTTCGGGTCTCACATAGATGACGCTCTGGAGTCCATTAAGAAGGACACCGATACGGCTAAGTCATTGGGCACGTTGCAATTCGGAAAACAGCCCTTTCGAGGTGCGTGCGGACGCGGCACTTCATCCACTTATCGAGGAGGACAACAGTACTGCTCATACAATCAGGTCAACCAGCGTTACGCAACCAATCAGCAGCAGTCCAATCGTCAGCAATCCTCCAGACTCTATAGGGGTAAATCCTCCTAAGTGCCGATGATTTTTATTATCATCAAAGTGTTGGAGGTCGAATCTCTGTTTTATTCCCAGTGGTCCTCCATCACCTCGGACGGCTGAGTTTTAGACATTGTACGAAGGGGTCATACCTTAGAATTCGTCAAGATTCCTCCTCGTACTCCACCATCTGGCCCACCTCCTCCACACCTCAAGGAGCTTTACCATCAAGTCCGTCTTCTTGTTCAAAAAGGTGCAGTCGAAGTGGTCCCTGTGCATCAAAGAGGAGAGGGGTTTTACTCTCGATTCTTCCTCATACTCAAGAAGACCGGAGACTGGCGGCCCATTCTGGATTTGAGGGCTCTCAACCAATTCCTCAAGAGCCAATCTTTCTGCATGCTGACACTACTAGAGATCGTGCGTCTTCTATCCAGCGGGGATTTCATGACCACCATAGACTTTCAAGACGCGTACTTTCATGTCCGGATTCTCCAAAAGCATCGCCAGTACCTGCGTTTCAAGGTGGGACAAACGCATTATCAGTTGAAGGTCTTGCCCTTCGGACTTCGATCAGCTCCTCGTGTGTTCACGAAGGTACTGGCTCCTGTGGTGGGTCACCTGCGTCTCCAAGGTGTTCAAATCTTCCCATACTTGGACGATTGCCTCCTCAAATCTCAATCCCGCCATCAACTATGTCAGGACACTCGTCTTTGTCAGCAGGTATTTCAATCCCTGGGGTTGGCCATCGTCGAAAGTCAGTTTGCGCCGCTGCAAACCAGAAATTACTTGGGAGCTATCCTTGACACGAGACTATCAAAAGCGTTCGTCTTGCACGAGCGGCAACAGAAGATCCTTCGTGTGGACTCCCTCATCCGAATAAAACAGTCCATTTCTGTTCGGACGTTAAAATCATTTTTGGGGATGGCATCATCTTGTATCCCACTGATCCCAAATTGCAGGTTGCGAACCCGTCCCATTCAGGAGGAACTGGACGGACAGTGGCGTCAGGTCTCCGGGTCCTTCAACGACCTAGTTGCAGTCACAGCCCGCATGAGAGAGTTTACATTGGTGGGCGCAGCCAACCAACCTGGAGATGGGGACGTTGTTCCTCGTTCACTCACCAGATCTCACGCTCACGACGGCCGCCTCTCTGGAGGGCTGGGGCGCTCCTCTCCAAGGCCTATCCATCAAAGGCAAGTGGACTCCGCCCCAACGCAAGTGGCATATCAACAGGCTAGAGTTGATGGCGATCTTCCTAGCGCTCAAATCATTCCTACCTGTAGTTCACGTAGAGTCAGTGCTTATCCAAACGGACAATACCACCAGCATGCACTACGTGAACAAACAGGGAGGAACCAAGTCTCCACACCTGTCTCGCTTGGCCCAGTCAATCTGGGATTGGGCTCTCTGTCATCAGATCACCTTGACGGCTGTCCATCTGCCGGGCGTGTCTAACATCCTAGCGGACTCTCTAAGCGGGTCCACATCATCGACACACAAATGGGAACTGCACCAGCCGATTCTGGATCTTGTGTTCCACCGATGGGGTCGCCCAACTCTAGACCTCTTTGCAACGCCAGAGAATCGAAAATGCCCATCCTACGCAAGCTGGCATCCCCACCCCGGTTCGTGCGGGAATGCCCTTTTGATCGATTGGTGCGATCTATTCGCTTACGATTTTCCGCCGATTCCGTTAGTACCGCGGGTGCTGTGGAAGATGCGGAGGCAGCCCTGTCGCATCCTACTGATCGCACCTCGTTGTCCCAGACGGGCATGGTTTTCGGAACCATTTCTGCTGTCCCAGTGCGAGCCCATCCCTCTGCGTCCTCGTCCAGTCCTCCTAACGATGGACAGAGGCCAAGTGTGCAATCCGGATCCCTCCACGCTACAGTTATCAGCATGGAACCTGAGCACCTTGAATTTGCAGACTTAAACATATCTCAAGAATGCAGGGACATCCTCGCTCATGCTAGGGCTCAGTCTACCATCAAAACTTATAAACTCAAATGGAAAAGATTCTGTCATTGGTGCGTTGCAGCAAATGTCCATCCAATCCATTCTACTCTGGAGCAACTTCTTCCGTTCTTAAGACTCGCTCAGTCCAGACTTTCACATGCTACCTTGAGAGTTTTCCTAGCTGCAATATCTCGCTTCCGACACAATGGCTCTTCCTCCCTCTGTTCATCCAGAATCATACGCCAGTTCTTCAAAGGGCTCTTCCGTACGTTCCCGCCTGTTCGGCGCCCTCCTCCACCATGGCACCTCAATGTTGTACTATCTCAACTTATGAAGGCACCATTTGAACCTATCCATAGGGCTGATATCAAGTTCCTCACCTGGAAGGTTGCATTGCTTTTAGCTTTGACTTCATCTCGTCGCGTGAGCGACCTTCACGCTTTCACTATCAAGCCACCTTATCTACAATTCAAACCTGACGGCGTGGTGCTTCGCACCACCCCTCTTTCTTACCTAAAGTGCCTACGGATTTTCATCTGAATGAGCCTGTGTTCCTAAAGACTTTCTTTCCGGACCCAAAGTCTCCGACGGAGCAGCGCTTGCATTCTTTGGACATCAAACAATGACTTAAATTTTACATTGCCAAAACTGCCTCCTTCCGCAAGTCCGACCAACTGTGCATTGCTCATGGGCGACTGCGTAAGGGGCATCCAGTTACCAAACCAACAATTGCCCGTTGTCTTTCTTCAAGCATTACCTTCTGTCATCAACAAGCAGGCAAACCATTGCAGTCTTCAGTGAAGGCTCATTCTACGAGGGCGATGTCTTCATCCACCGCCTTGTTTGCCGGTGTGCCACTTCATCAGATTTGCCGTGCAGCGACATGGTCCAGCAGGCACACCTTCACCAAGCATTACTGCTTGGATGCCATCAATGAAGCGGATACCGCAGTGGGGCAGGCAGTGCTTCGTCATCTTTTCAAATAAGGTGAGCCTCTGTTCCCTCCTCCTTGTGTTCTCCTGTGATTGCTATTATTGTTAAATTACTGTAGTATTATTGTCTTTGGCTTTTTTCCATATGTGCCTAGCAATCTCAGCTCTACGGAGGTTACTGCTCTCTATTCTATTCAAGCATGTGAATCTATGAAAGACACCCCTGATACTGGAGAAGAACAATTGTTACGTACCTGTAAACAGGTGGTTCTCCAGTATTGGTGTCTTTCATAGATTCACATGCGACCCACCCTTTCCTCCCCTCAGAGGCTCTCTTCTCCTCATGCACTCTAGGTCTCTTTGGTGCTACGAAAATCTGAGGACTTGGGCTTCTGTGGAGAAGGTTCTAGAGAGTGCTTGCGCCTGATTAGCTGTAGTTTTGACTAACATAATGACACTAATGTGTTACAAGTGGTTTTTCTCTTTACCATGCATTCCTATGTAGGAATTGTTCTGGAGGTTTTTTCATTTGTATTTACCTCTTCTTTTATTTTGTATTATGTTTTCACATATATATGCATATATATATTTAGCATTATTGCTATTTTATATACCGTGGGACTCCCACTTCGACTGGGAATATTCAAGCATGTGAATCTATGAAAGACTTCAATACTGGAGAACCACCTGTTTACAGGTAAGTAACAATTGTTCTTATGCAGTGGTGGCTAACAAACCACAATTGAGTCAGTGGTGGGCCATTCTTCACAACTGACTGTAGTTACAGATGCGTCGCTCCTGGGCTGGGGCGGCCATCTGGGAGAGGTGGCGATCAGAGGACTCTGGTCTCTGTCAAAGTCCGGGCTTCACAACAACCTGCTTGAGCCCCAGGCGATCCTCCAGTGCCAACCAGCCTTTCTTCCTTTCATCAAAGGAAGGCTGATACAGGTGTCCATGGACAACATCACCACCATATGGTACTGCAACAAACAGGGTGGGTGGGGTCATAGATCCTTTGTCAGGAGGCCCTACACCTTTGGGCATGGCTGGAACATCATGGCATTTCCTTGGTAGTTCAACACCTGGTGGGCTCTCCGAATACCAGAGCAGATGAACTCAGCCGTTGGTGTGTAGCGTACCAGAAGAAGCATCTCCATCCTGAGGTGGTGCAAAGCTTCTTTGAAGAGTGGAGAAAGTTTTGTTAGATCTGTTTACCACCACCAGCAATGCATAATGTCAGCTGTTTTGCGCATTGGAGTTTCCATGGCAGCTGTTGCTCAGACGCTTTCTGCCGGTACCACTCTGGTCCAGAACATCAGGAATGTCCGGACCCAAATAATTCTTGTGTATATATGTATGTATGTGTGTGTTGAGACCGACTGAGGTCTGAAGGCGGAGAATGTGTCTGCGGGTGACCTCACTCCAGAGAATGTCGTCGTTCAGGCCCATCTGGTGTGTGTTGAGCTGAAAGACCCACCTCTGTTCCTTAATAAGGAATGCGTGAGAGGTTATGTTGGTATTTGCTTCCAGGATTGTCCAATCAATGTCATCCGGTGTGTGACCTAGTACAATATAGTGTGTTCGCGTTCTCGTCATGCTTTTCTTGCATCTTATATTGCTACGGTGTTCTGTAATCCTTCATTTAACAGCCCGTGTGGTCATCCCAATGTAACGTTACTAGCAGGGACATGTGATCACGTGCACACAGTTACGAGTGTTACAATTGGTATGGGTTTTTTCGACCTATGTGTCTGTGGTCCCCAAGTCCACCTGTTTGGAGTGGCGCGTGAAGGGACATACACTGCATGACCTGCATGGGTTGTGACTCGAGATAGGGGGGAGGCCCCAAAGTTGTTTCTGTCGCATGGTAGGTGCAGGGAGGGGTCTAGTATGTACAACCATGTCCTTGATGTTGGCAGTTCGCTTGAAAGCGAAGCGAGGGGTAGCTGGTGACATATTCCCAGTGTGCAAAATGGGCCAATGTTTCTTAATCTTTTTAATGTTGTTGGACTGAGGGGTGAAGGGTGGCAGGTGTTGACGTTATTGGTTACTCGTTCCTGCAGTCCTAATGGAGCTTCACTATGATTATTCCTAGCCATTTTGTTGGCTTTTTGTACCACATTCCTAGGATAGTTTCTAGCCACAAAGTCGGTACTATGAGATCCTGCTTGTTGTTTGTAGTCCCTTACGTCACTACAATTTGGACATAGACACAAGAATTGACCAAATGGGAGATTATCACGCAAACGTTTGGGATGGCGGCTGTCATACCTGAGCAGGCTGTTGCTGTAGGCAAAAAGAAACTAATGTTGGTGTGCTGATGTGTCGCTTATATATGTACCATGCACGCCACTTTGACGTTGATCACACCTATGAGGAGACAAATGGCTCCACCTACCGGCACACAGGGTAACTGCCCACGATTTTCCACATCCAGTCTGATGCCTGAGAGTTACAAATATAAGGAACCTGTGGCTAGATCGTCTGTACCAGATAGGGTTTAATGAAATTACTAATATAAGGAACCTGTGGCTAGATCGTCTGTACCAGATATGGCTTAACGTAAGTAACTTGCTCTTCCAGTAATGTCTTCCTATGTCTTATTTTAATATTCTGAGCAAGTACGTGAAAAGCATCCACCAAGTCTCCTAAAGTTAAATAAAATATTTTTGCAAGACAAAACCTAGATTCCAGCACAAAAAGGACCTTTCGGGGCTTGTTCAAGCTTTCTTTGGGGACTATAGTTAGGTGGACATCCGCTTTTGGCTGTACTTACATGCCCCGTTATGAAACTTTAAGTTGTAATTCAACATTGTGTAGCATTAGGGAGCTTGGATTAGATGAAAAGGAGTATTCTACTCGGTTGTTCCAAACATGAGGCCCCAAAATGTCTTTCACGGGGCTCTAAAAATCCTAAAGAGGTCCCTGCCACCACGATGATACATGCATGTGTTCTCATGTGTGGTGAGCGCAGCTCACGACCACGGCTTGAGGTGCACATTTGCCAGCCTTGCCCAGTGCGTGTTCTCGGAGGCAGGGAGAGAGCGCGTTAAACATCACACTGCTGCTGCGCATCTCCTGTTGTGTACGTTGCTTGAAATGGTGACCTGGGGTTGCCAGTACCAAAGGCACTTCCGTATTTATGTTCATACTTTAAAATTGTTGATTCTGCTCGCATTCACGAGGAAGTGTCGTTGTGTAAGGATCTTGCTGTACATCACAGGTCACTGCGCACGAGAGAAAGGGGAAGTGTTTTTTTTCTTTCTCGGAGACGTAACTTGCAGTGTTCGCACGATCATAACTGGTTCCCGGGGGTGAGTAGCTCCACTATTTGACCATCTGTACACAATGAAAAACAGTTTTATTTCTAGAAACTGAGTCCGTGAATGAATGATTGATGGGCACTTTTATACACCACCATCAACTCTCCTGTGCTTTCTAGTGTGAAAGCATGCTTGTCGTCTGCCTTTTGAGCTTGTCTGCACGTTGCTCAACAGCAGCAGAACCTGGGGGAAGCTAGGGAGACAGGCTCGAGTCCGGTGGGAGGCACAAACATCCTGTGATTCTGAGCAAATCACCTAATCTTCCCGTGCCTAAAAAAGGCGAATGTGTCCGTGTAATGCAACTTGTGCTCGTGTAAGCGCTATGATACCTTGTGTATTTGTACCTACATATCTGGAGTAACTTATAACAAATAGCGCGGCGGCTTGTGCCAGAGCAATGAAAAGCGACGACTGTGTCCTCATGCCAAGTGCAGTGTTTATTTTTTTGGCCAAGTGGTTTTGTTAGTCTGGCCGACGTTAGTCTGCTGGCTTCCACCCACCCTCTTAAAGTGACAGAGCGACTAATCTGCGCATTGAAAGTTAGGGAGTTGTAGTGATTTGATCAGACTTACAGCATCCGTGTCTGAAGTACTAAACCCCAGGTCTTAAGAAGGTTCCAAGGTTGATTTCCAGCCCTCCTACCCCCTCCTCCCCGTACTCCTGTACATGTCGTGGACTCTCTCTCTCGGCTCCTCATTACCACCCTTTTGTCTTTCCTCTCTGCTTGTTTATTTAAATCACATCACCAGAACCCATACCTGCAAATGTAACTACACTACACCCATAGCGAGCACCATACACCTCAGCAAGGACTGCAGCTTTGTAATTAAGGAGACTTCGATGCTCACAGATCCTTCAATGTTAGACTCCGGGACTAAGAAACACAACATATGCAGCGCTCTCATTTGTGAAAGTTTGAGTTATTGGCATTGTAAATGACATTGCCTTTTATTTGTTTTGAAAACCAGCAAGCGGTGCCTAAACACGCACTTTTGTAAGTATTATTGTTGCTTAGGAGACGCAAGTCTGGCAGTAACTGTTCCTCTTTTTACTGCGATTATAAGTACTGAATGCGTGCTTAGGCACTGCTTGTAGGTTTTTAAAACATAAATAAAAGTCTGTCATTTACAATGCCAATAGCTCAAACTCTCGAAAATGCGAGACCTATTGCTTTGTAAATGCTTGTTTCAGGGATGTCTCAATACCACGTCACGGACTCCCCAGTGACTCCTATTCCCGGTGCACTGTTAGACATACAACCATGTAAATTGGGGCCTAATGAAAGGTGTATGAGGGTGCGGATGCACTAATATGGGGGAAAGAAAAGCTGCTGAGAGACCTGTGCGGGCAGAGACCGTGATTTCAGGGATCATAAATAACAAGCATTGGTAATGCATGGGTTTCAGCTATGTGATGAATAATACGTTGTTTTTATTAATCACCATCCGGGACGAAGAAAAAAGCTCCCTAACAAGTATTAGGTGAATGGAAAGTGCACGGCGCAGCAGCCAGAGCTGCTGACTAGAGCTGGGGGTCCCGGTTTGACTCTCCGTGGCGCAACATCCTGTGATTATGGGAAAATGACTTAATCTCTCTGTGTGATAAGTTGCACTATATAAAACTGCCACAAGACCTAAAAGTCAAAATGTTATGAAAAAATAATTCCCCCAAAGCAGATGTTAACAGCATTTCTGCTACAGGAAACTATCAAGAGAAGCAGACGAGGAATAAACATTGGTAAATGCAGGAAAATATGCTACAGCCAATAGAAATGGAAGAAGTGGCAAGCACAGGAGCAAATGAAACGCCAGTAGACAGGGAGCAGGATATAAGCCCCTTTTAAGACTTATATTAAAATGAATAGATTTCACAAACGCTCTGTGCTGGCAAAACCTAAAAAGGAGCAGAAAGGGGAAGCAGACCTACTGTACTTTAGTTAACTGGCTTCCTGAACACTAAGGTGTACTGACAATAAATCCAGTGAATGCTGTTTTGACTGTCTTTAGTCATCGTTCGTACAGGCGTAGCTGTGGGACTCCTGGTGTATTTCCCAAAGTAACCAATTGAGAAGGGGGTGGGTGGCAGGCCAGTAGAGACCTGTGAAGTGCAGACACCCACAGAACACTTTCACCTAGAGCATCAATAAGGAATGCATACAGGGTGCTCGATCTGAAGGTCTGCCCACTACAAGATCATATAACAATAGGAAAGAGAGAGCTAAGGCCCAAGGCACCGATATGTCCCGCACTTATGACCGGGAGTACCTCTCACAAAAGCTCAGTAGCCCACATGACATCTGCCTGAGAGCTTGACCAACACTTTCCGTATGTGGACCGGTTACCAAGTCATAACTTAAGGCGGGAAGTCCTAAAAATGAGAATCGGAATAAACCCATGCTACGCAAATAATGGAGCCCGAAATCAAATAAGTTGTAATGGGATCTGCACTTGCACTTTAGGTACTACCTGTAATATTATACACATTTTATTAGATTGTATGTGGTTTTTAGATTTACGAAAGGAGATTTTACGTCCGATTTTTAAAAATTATAATATTGCAAATAGGATGCAAGCTGCTAATTTGTTGATGGAAATAGAGAACTTAGATATAGCCTGTGCCTTGGGGAATATATGAAAAAAGTTAAGGTATTCCTCAGCTGCACAGAGTAAGATCTAATAATATAAGCCCTTGACATCAAATAAATGTGAAACAATTAGTGAGTAAAATAGTGCTGTATGATTAAGAAGATGTTGTATAGATATGAATTAAGCGTCTCATTTAAATTAATTGTGATAACATTCCGTTTTTAAAAATTAAAGTCAAAGTATATGTATATTAAGATGTAATATGTTTATTGATACCGCCGTGCTATGTATTTACTGTTGTTTTTATTTTCCCTGTTTTAGTAAGATAAGAGGTAAATTGTACTTTTATGGTTGTAACAAACCAAATAAAGTTTGTTTTTTGACTTTGACTTTGACCTCAATCAATCAATCAATCAATAATGGGCATTTGTATAGCGCGCTACTCACCCGGTAGGGTCTCAAGGCGCTGGGGGGAGGGGTTCGTTACTGCTCGAAGAGCCAAGTCTTGAGGAGCTTCCTGAAGGAGAGATGATCCTGGGTCAGCCGGAGGTGGATCGGGAGATAGTTCCATGTCTTGGCTGCCAGGTAGGAGAAGGATCTTCCCCCGGCGGTGGCATTGCGGATGTGTGGTACGGCGGCGAGGGCGAGGCTGGACGATCGTAGCTGGCGGGTGGGCGCGTAGAAGGTCAGGCGGTTGTTGAGGTACTTGGTGCCCAGGTCGTGGAGGGCCTTTTGTGCGTGGGTGAGGAGTCTGAACGTGATCCTCTTGCTGACTGGGAGCCAGTGCAGGTCTCTCAGGGGGCCGGAGATGTGGCTGTGTCGGGGGATGTCCAGAACGAGTCGTGCTGAGGCGTTTTGGATGCGCTGGAGTCTTTTCTGAAGTTTGGCTGTGGTTCCGGCGTAGAGGGTGTTTCCATAGTCCAGCTGGCTGGTGACGAGTGCCTGGGTGATCGTCTTCCTGGTTTTGGTGGGGATCCAACGGAAGATCTTGCGGAGCATGCGCAGGGTGTTGAAGCATGATGATGAGACTGCGTTGACTTGTCTGGTCATCGAGAGGGAGGAGTCCAGGATGAAGCCCAAGTTGCGTGCGTGGTCCGTTGGTTTGGGAGTGGTGCACAGGGCAGGGGGCCACCAGGAGTCGTCCCAGGCGGAGGGCGATGATCCCAGGATGAGGATTTCAGTCTTGTCTGAGTTCAGTTTCAGGCGGCTGTTCTTCATCCATTCGGAGACGTCTTTCATCCCTTCGTGTAGGCTGGTTCTGGCGGTGGCGGGGTCGTTGGTGAGGGAGAGGATCAGCTGGGTGTCGTTAGCGTAGGAGATGATGTTGAGGTTGTGTTTGCGTGCGATGGCTGTAGACGTTGAAGAGGGTTGGGCTGAGTGATGATACTTGTGGAACACCGAAGATGACTTTGGTGGTTTTGGATCTGAACGGGGGGAGGCGGACTCTCTGGGTTCTTCCGGTGAGGAACGAGATGATCCACTCCAGTGCCTTCTCTTGGATTCCGATGTTGTTGAGGCGCTGTACTAGGGTGCAGTGGCAGACCGTGTCGAAAGCTGTAGAGAGGTCCAGGAGGATGAGGGCCGCTGTTTCCCCGTTGTAGAGCAGGGATCTGATGTAGTCAGTGGCTGCGATGAAGGTGGTCTCGGTGCTGTGTTTGGTTCGGAAACCAGACTGCGAGGGGTCGAGGGATCCGTTCGTCTCGAGGAAGGCGGCAAGCTGTCTGTTGACGGTCTTCTTGATGACTTTGGCAGGAAAAGGGAGGAGCGAGATGGGGCGGTAGTTCTTGAGGTTGGTGGGGTCCGCTGTTGGTTTCTTCAGGAGGGCGCTGAGCTCAGCGTGCTTCCAGATCTCCGGGAAGGTGGCGGTGTTGAAGGAGGTGTTGATGATGTCCCGGAGTTGGGGTGCGATGATGGAGTCGGCCTTGTTGAAGATGTGGTGGGGGCATGGGTCGGTTGGTGAACCGGAGTGGATGGTTTTCATCGTGCCGGTGGTGTCTTCGGTGCTGACCGGGGTCCAGGCGCAGATGGTGGTGGTGGGCGGCGTTGGTTCGGTGGTTGGGTGCGTGGTTGGTGCACCGAAGCTGTTGTGTATATCGGCGATCTTGCGGTGGAAGAACGAGGCGAGTAAGTCGCAGAGGTCTTGCGAGGGAGTGATGTTGTTGTTTCCGGCGCTGGGGTTGGAGAACTCTTTGACGATGCTGAAGAGTTCCTTGCTGTTGTGGGCTTTGTTGTCCATAAAATCATGTCCATATTGCAGGTCACATGGAGCGGACAGACTGAAAAAGCTGTATGACAGAAAGGCACATGAAGCATACAGCACACATTAATACACAATCAACATTGGAGAGAGATCAAACCACGGGCCTGTGTTAGT
>NC_141687.1:222189446-222646946 GCF_964263255.1 Lissotriton vulgaris
GTTTTGTTTTGCTATGCTTTGTTGTGTTTTACTATGCTTTGTTGTGTTTTGCTATGTTTTGTTTTGCTATGCTTAGTTTTGTTGTGCTATGCTTTGTGTTTTGTTGTGCTATGCTTTGTGTTTTGTTATGCTATGCTTTGTTTTGTTTTTTGTTTTGTTATGCTTTGTTTTGTTATGCTATGCTATGCTTTGTTGTTCTATGCTTTGTTGTTCTATGCTTTGTTGTTCTATGCTTTGTTGTTCTATGCTTTGTTGTTCTATGCTTTGTTGTTCTATGCTTTGTTGTTCTATGCTTTGTTGTTCTATGCTTTGTTGTTCTATGCTTTGTTGTTCTATGCTTTGTTGTTCTATGCTTTGTTGTTCTATGCTTTGCTGTGTTTTGTTAAGCTATGTTTTGTTAAGCGATGCTAGGTTTTGTTAAGCGATGCTAGGTTTTGTTAAGCGATGCTAGGTTTTGTTAAGCGATGCTAGGTTTTGTTAAGCGATGCTAGGTTTTGTTAAGCGATGCTAGGTTTTGTTAAGCGATGCTAGGTTTTGTTAAGCGATGCTAGGTTTTGTTAAGCGATGCTAGGTTTTGTTAAGCGATGCTAGGTTTTGTTAAGCGATGCTGGTGAGGGTGAGTGAGGGGGATGGAGGGTGAAGGGGTGTGTGAGGAGGTGAGGGAGTGTGTGGGGAGTATAAGGGGGTGTTAGGGTGAGTGAGGGGGTGAGGGGGAGGGTGAGGGGGAGTGTGAGGGTGAGTGGGGGTGAGGGTGAGTGGGGGTGAGGGGGACGTGGTGTTGGGGTGAGCTACAATCTGCACCTGGGACGGCATGGTAAAAAACAATCGATGTACCGCTGCTTGAAGTACACAACAATATTCTGGCATTGCTCAAGTCAGGAGTGACGTCATCTCCCGACCACCACCAGATCTCACAAGGAGTTGGGACCCTGTGGACAGAGAATTACACTGCCACTGTGGCAGAAGAAAACCTGCATGACGCTGGTAGAGAGCACACGCATCATCTGTACACATGACATGCTAGAGAGAATACAAATAAAACACTGCACACCATCTGTTGTTACAGCGCAGCGCACCCATCTCTGGTACAAGTTTGTGCTGCCGGAGATCATAGGTCTCCGATATACTGTCTGCGATGTAACCGGCGTCCAATGATCGCACACATCAAAGGTCACGCTGCCAGAAGCAAATAACACATTTCTATACTACCCACCCTCAGGCGGCTGATGAAAATACACATCTCCAAGGCACGGCAATGCAGGCAGGCGGGACACGCATTGACAATGCAGAGCCCACGACGTCCCATATAATGTGCATCAATGACTCTCCCAACGAGGAGCCATAAAGGACAAACATTACTGATGCACAAACAACCCAGGCTACTAGAAAGAAAATGCAGCCTCCTTGCAGTCACTGTCAGAAAATGTGCACACATGAGAAGGCTGAGAGAGACGGGAAGCAGGGGAACAAAAGACAAGGCGAAAAGGAGGCAACGAAAGCGGGGAAAAAGTGGAAGGAGACGCAAAATCAGTATCGCGGGAGCAGGGCTTCAAAAGGAAGGGTCTCACAAAACAGCTCAGCAAACAATGTGTCTGTTTATCTGGAATACACAAAACGTCTGCTGGGTACGAGCACAGTGTGTAAGGTACTTTGAGCCTTAGGCTGCTCTGTGCTGGGGGGGGAGAGGGAGAGGCAGGAAAGCAGATGACCACAAAGGAATGCAGAAACGCTGTTTTAACTCGACCTAAAAAAAAAAAAGCTCTCGCAATTGCTGTGGCGGGGGCGTGCATTCCTTTCAAGTCTGATGCGGGGGAGTGGCAGCCTTTGAATTCTGATGCCTAGGCACAGACAAATGGTGATGTGTGATGTGGCTGGCGATGATGTGCGCGTGCCTGGCTCACATGAACTGTACGCGATTCACAGCTAGGTAGACTTTTCGGACCGCTTACTATAATCTCGCCTATTCCATCCCTACGGGATAGAATAGGCGCGACCTAAAAACAACACACTGGGTTTCTATGACCTTCTATATGGTCTTCAGGACTAGTGCTGACATAATGTTGACTGATTTAAGACACTCAGTATGATAATGTGGCGTTATGGAGTTATTCCCCTGCCCCTCATTTTAAATTTAGGCCTTTTGGCAAGTTTTTCATTTAGTGTGCTGTGGAATCGTTCCCTAGATCCTTCCTCTGACATGACCCTATTTCAGGCCTTCCTTTCTCTCAAAGCTCTTTGAGCATGTCGCCTTTAATTTAAGTGTTGTATCTGAATCTTGTTCTCTCCTAGATTGTTGATTCGCTTCTGGTTCAGTCTAGCAAGTCTTTGGACCTCCTGGAGCAGCAGAGGTTTCCAGTCGGATGCTTACTGTCGGGTCTGCTCCCTTGAGAACCACAAGCAGGTCCCTACCGATTCCAGTAGTAACTTCCATACTGGTGCCAGTGATCTGATCCAGACTCCGGTCTCTGACCCCGAATTGATGTCCGCCCACTCCTGGCCTATATTATGGTGTGAAATCCCGAAAGCGCAATTGGTAGTCATACAGCCAGATACCAATCCCATATCTCTGCTTTGACCTCATTATCTGTTTTTGGCTCATATTTGGACCCTGTACAGGATGCCAAGGTCCTTCAGGTTACTGATGTTGATGAGGAAGGTGACCGGTTGCTCCTCCTCATTCTACTGATGATTAAATGTGTACTGACTTAAATACCAGAGGAGGGCCTAGGCGTCTCCAGATCCTAGGCATTTTTGGGGAGCCATCAGGACTTAAGGTTAACTGGGACAAATCCCATTGGTTCCACTGAGTGGAGACCACTGGGATGAGACCTGGCAGTCCCACATTTCGGTGCATCGGGTTAGCTTTCAATACCTTGGAGTCCCCATATCCTGGCAGCAGGACCTGACTTAGGGCCTGCATCTGGAACCTGGCTGCACATCGCTAGGAAAGATCTTTCACACTGGACTAACCTACCTCTCAAAACTATGGGTAGAATCGCTTTGTATAAAATTAGGATCCTTCCTAAATTCCTATATACTCTCCAAAACTACCCTCTGCACAAACCCCAGACCTGGTTTGACTCTGTGCAGGCTTTGAACTGCTAGTTTATTTGGGCTGGTACCCTTTTCAAAGGTATCCTTTAGCAAGTGCTGATGGGAAATGTATGACAGAGGCCTCGCTATGGCAGGCGGGTACCTTTTATTACTGGGCTTCACAGCTAGTACCTATTAATGAATTATTGCATGGAGGGTAGGACAATCATAACGGCGAATTGGTTATCTTGGGCCTTGATAACTTCCTACACATCCTCTGTGGTGCCCCCATCCCTTTCGACAGTCCAGCGGTTACCCATGTAGGGGTTTGGAGTGTGGAGGGCCACATTGCTGTGGGTGGGAGGGGCAGGTGGCTGAAATAGGTATCCACCCTAGAAGGTTTTGGGGGATGGGAATCCATTGTAACATCGAAGCTTGGCAACATGTGGAGTGGCAGCCACATTAAGGCTTTACAGGAGCTCCAATCTGATTTCCATCTTTCCAATTAAATTTTTATCTACAGCTAAGACATGCACTACATACATACCAAGACACCCTCCAGAGCATTCCTAACTATAGCCCCTTAGAAAATAATATTTTAATGGGCCTGTGGACTTGGGGAACGTGCGGACCGGAATAACAGGCGGGGAGGCCGAATATAGTGAGCTATGTCTGTAGTATTTATTCAACAGATGAATGTAAATACAAAGTCACAATGTAGATAGGGATGGTGGACTTGGCTGATGACCCGGCTCGGTGAGGTGGATTCTGGATCAAGTGCTGCTTCCCGCTTTCACCAGTAGTCTCCTCGGTATGGTACTGGGGCTCCACGGAGGCTTGAAGAAAGGGAGAGAAGCGTAAGGGCTTTAGTCCGAGCAACACAGTCGGAATGCTTCCACCTACACCCGGACGTGAGAGGTTATGAAAGAGGACGGTGCGGGAGGGACGGTAAGGGGGGTGGAAGAGGCAAGGAAGAGGTGGGAAGAGAGGTGCCAGGTGCTGGGCAGTGATCGGGCTCTATACAGTGTGCGTGAAAAAGGGGGATTAATATACAGTGTCTCGGTGCTCGTGAATCCTATGATATTTACAACTCTATATATACAACTCTATGTACAGGGGCACTGAGAAAGGGTGATGTGTACTCACGTGCCCCGCCGCAACTCTCGTCCGAGTTGCGGCCGCTCTCCAGCCTCCTCCTGAGGACGCCACCAGTCCTCCGTCCAGACGTCCTCGTCCTCTTCCTCGCTCCGGTCTAGCCGTGCTGCGCCGCTCTCTGTCGGGGGTCCGTCGCTCTCCGCTGCCTCCTGCCACGAGTCGGTTGCTCCGAACGTCTTTCCTTTCTCCTCGGGGCTTTTTCTATCTTCCGGCTGGTTGACAGCCCGACCACTTCCGGGGTCAGGGGCGGGTACTTCCGGGTTGATAGAGGTCGTCCTGTTTCCGCTTCCGGGATCGCTGGCGAGTGTTTCCGGTTCCCCGCGTTCAGGGGTCGTCACCTGCTGGGGACGAGAAATAGAGGGTGTCCTGGGTGACCGGGACGTTAACAGACCGAGCGTGGGGGACAGGATTCCCGTGCTCGGACACCGCTGCAAAGAGGTAGATGCAGCCTCCGTTCCACAGGGCCACTTAGGCAAGGGGGAGTGGTGTTTCCCAAATGTACAATTCCCTGGTAGTGCACACACCTACGTCTTTGACCCCTCTGAGGGAGAGGTGGGTGAGTCTTGTGGGGAAATTGGAGGAGGCTGATATGCGAGACACCTGTACGGACCATCACACTTTGACGATCTCTGCTAGACTCCGCGTACTTATACCACGACTACATGTCCTCCCTTTGCCTGCAATAGGTCTTAAGGAGGGGGATATTGTAAAGGTGAAACTACCAAAACGGATCAAGCACATCTTCATGTATTCGTAAACTTTATCGAGTGACCAACGTTTTTGGTGCTGTAACATTGGAGGATGGTGGGATTTGGAATTTCTTGTTCCTTAGGGTTTTTCTTTTTGTTTGTAGTTAGTTGTATTTATTAGAATATATATTTGGTATCACCTGCATCCTTACCTTAAGCCTGTGTTATGGTAGGTTCTTGTGGAATCCCGGAATGTTTGCACTTGAGTGGGTAGCAATGAAGGTAGTTAGCAGAATGACTGCCTAGGCCAATGAACAGCAGGCCACCATGCCTCCCTGTTTGTTCAATAGAGTGCATCAAAGCAGGACCATCCCAGACACACATAAACCTAACCAACGTGACTGCAGTCTGCAAGAAAACTCAGAAACCCGCTCAGAAGCAATTTATTAAATGCTGATAACGCAAGATCACAATTCTTACCAGCATGACAACATTTAAAAGAATCCCAAATTGTTGACTTTTTATTAGAGCAAATTCAACTGCATCTCCTACAGTAGAAACCGTCCTGATATGTGGACTATTGTCTCCATTCCCGAACAGAAGAGATCTCTGGAATGGGACTTTTTACCTTGCTAGACGCCATTGCCTGATCTCATCTGAAGTTAGCTTAAATCTTTCTAGCCGGCTCTTGTGGCGGAGAAGCTTGTGTAGAGCTGGAATACTGGTGCTGAACCTGCCCCAGTGTCTTCACGGTGTGGCTGTTTCTGAAGCCGGTGCACAGACGAATGCTTAAGTCGACATACATCATAGTGAACTGGCATCGCAGGAATGAAATCTGTTCACCGATGTCAACTTAATCACCAGGTATCTCACCAATTAGTAATAGTAGTGTGACCCCTTGTAGGAGGAGAAATGGTTTCGCTAATTACACTCAGATGTATGCTACTGATGCAGTAAACTGCTGGTGACACATGTTACTGTTTTCCTCCAGTAATACACTTGCGTTCTGAAAGGATTGTGTAGATACCAAAAAAGTACAAAATTATTTTGAAGTGTATACTAGTGGCCTGAAAATAATGTTTTTTTGCCAAATCCAAAGAGCTATTCAGGGTATCTCACGACACCGAGGCACCCATGCTGGCTTCAGAGGCCACTTTAAGATTACCAAAAGTCACCCATGGTAAACACCGTCAAAGTATGCATTGTGCTTTTGTGTGAGGTCACTTTGTAAGCTGTTCTTCACCGCTCATGAAAGGGGGGGGGGGGGGGGGAGGGGTGGGTTAGCGGGGGATCCCACAGAAGATACAGGAGGTAGCGGGGAGCTAGGGATGCTTACAGGATGAGGAAGATACGCGCAGTAACATAGAGATGCTCTCCCGCAACCACCATTTGAGATACGGGGCAGATTAGTTGGGGGGCCCGGGGATTGGGGAGTTACAGAAAAGCAGATTGTTGATCACATTGCCTGACCGGTATCACTGCTTGTTTTTCTTTATTTTCGTTATTAATGTTTCCTGGCTATCGCCACCCAGCCTCCGGGATGTGGGCTAAATGGCTGTATGATGCTTCATTTACGACCTGCGCAGGATATCTGTAAGAATTGGGAATGTCGACCCAATCGATTGTACATTTTCTGAATCTGCAATAAAAACACATTTTAAAAAAATTAAAAAAAAAATGTTAGGCACCTCAAACTTGCATCTTGAAAGGGTGCTAATATCTAAGGCGTAAAGTGATGTCTCGCAAAACGGGGGTCTTATGCTATCTGCTGTGGCCCATGAGTTTTCAGTGGGCCCAGAATGAGAGCGGACTCCCTGGATCTATTTAGATCACAAAGGAGATGTTGCAGTGGTGACTGGCAGTGGTCACGCTTTCATGCTGCTTGCCGTGCTCTCCTGCTGCTGGCCATGCTCTCCTGCTGCTGGCCACTCTCTCTTCCCCACCCAGAGTACTCCGCTGTGATAAACCTGTCATTGGTGGATTGAGGGATCCATCTTGGTGGGGTGGAGATCAGAGGCTTCTAGTCTCCAGCAGAAAGCCACTTCCAAGTCAATCCTCTTGAATTTCAGGTGAACCATCTGGCCTCAGACCTTCCTGACGTCCATCAAAGGTAGGCAGGTGCACATCCTCATGGACAACACGAGCTCCATGTGATACTGCAGCAATCAAGTGTCCTAGATCCTGCCCCAGAAGGTTCTATTACTGTGGTGACAGAATATCTTCCTGGTCTCCAGTCACTTAGCCCTGCCCCTGGATACCAGAGTGGACACGCTGAGCAGGTGTCATGTGGCAGACCACAAGTGGCGTCTCCATCCTGAGGTGACGTAAGGCATCAAGTGATGGGAAATGCCTTGCAGTGGTGGTTCCTCCGCAACGGCGGAGGAGAGTTGCCCCACTGGCTCAGAGCCAGCTGCTGAAAAATAAAGTGATATTTTATTATCATTTTATTTTTCAATACCAGCCTGAGTCAAGCGAGTTCAGAGGGGGGTGGAGTGTATTTATTTGAGAAGATTATGTTTTATTAACAGAAGTTTTGGTATAACCATTTTTGTCGGGTGACATTCCTGCTCAAGTTTTGTATTTGTCCCCTGACTGGAAAGTGGAGGCACAACTGAGAAACCTCATGTGGCAGCCTTTTGGGAGGGTGAGACTTCATCAGCAGTGCCCACGTCTTTATGTGGAACCTAAATATATACATAAAATAATGTTGGTCCTATCCCAAAGTGTACGCATATCACCACCATGTTCTTTCATACAACCATATCCTGAACATTTGGTGCCAAAGATCACATACATGCCCAGAATGCCAGGAGGTGAAAATGACTTCAGAGTTTTTATGATATAAGGACATGTAGGTTACTATTTTGTTTGCTTAATAAGCTGGACTAAGTTCTGTTGTTTAAGGGGGTCTCCAACCAGTAGCTCGTGAGCTACTGTAGCTTCGGCTTTCATTTCCCTCTCGGTCTTTTGCATGTTTATCTGTCTTTGTCTACATTTTCAAATACTATTTGAAGAGAATAATTACAAATAATCTTGCCCGCCCTTTTTCCTATACTGTGTAAATGTCAATCTTCTATAGGAAGCTAATTAAAGACCAAGATGCACATTCTGAATTATTAGCATTGTTTGCACCTCCAGTTTCAAATCTCCATATTTCCCTTTTGTCTTTTAGTCGGTTGCTGACACTGGAAATAGATTCTACTCCTTTACGGATGATTCCAGTGCCATCCTGCCCAGATCGTTACCTGATGGCTGCTTGTGAAAATGGCTGCTTTGTCTGGAACATCACTCTGAACTCACAACAGGGAAGAAGGTGTGCAGATCCTAGAAAATTGACACTAACCTCTTGTTTTCCCTGTATAGCATCTACATATTCCATTAAAACTTGGTGATTGCAGACCACAGTGTTCTGTGCTAGTTCTGTGCTAATACCTAAATCTTCCTTGCTGTCCATAAGTAGCTAAGTAACAGCTATCCTATTCTGTGCTCTCTAGAAGTAATAGAAACATGCTCTGCATTATTGATAGCAACACTGGATTTTCTTTTTACTAGGCCATGCTGAAAATGGGGTAGTACACCCTTGCACTCAGTTCCCTAACTAATATTCTGTGGTGCAAGGAAAGGGGCACCACGATTCTCAGTAAATATCCCAGGGCAGCTGTGGGGGCTCTAATTTGTTTTTTTTCCTAGCGTTTGCTTTTATTCCATCCAGGCTCTGGGCTCAATTTGTCGTCTTATTGCCTCAGGTAAAAAATGCCTCCCAGCTTTTTTCTTGCGTTTTTTAAATTTATTTTTTTAATCGGGATTCCTATGTTCTGGCGTGCCCCAATAACAGCGTTTTCTAGGGACTCTTTCTGGTGCAGCAAAGAAGGTCTACACTTCACAACCAGTGCTTCACCTGGCTGTATGTTTCTGATAGTCACGCACCTACTGATTCTGCAATGAACACATACAGGGCTTTCTTGCTGTGGAGCAGTTTTACTTCACTTGTGCTTTATGGAATTCTAAAATTGTAATTCATGAGCTCCCCACATGTCTTAACTGTCCTTTAAAGCATGTGAATTTGTAATCTATCAATGAAGCGGCTAAAGAAACATTTTACACTTTCAATCAAACCTCACAATTGATACGAATTGAAGGGCACATGTAGAGACCCGAAACCTAGGTCCATGCAACTAACAGACTTACCCATGCTTATGCGCTACACCTGTCCCCTTTTCCACCTTTGCTGATGTAAGCTGTTTGGTACTTGTGGGAGGAACTGCAACTCGCAGTTGTTTTTTAAAATTACAATATACTATAAATGTGCATAACACTTAAGATATTGATTCATTTTTTGCTTTAGTGATTCCAGTAGGACTTTTATTAAGACATGTTTGCAGCTCCTCCCTAAGGCCCAGTTATCCAGATATTTCCATCATGATAATTATGGTGAATGTCACAATTGAAAGTCATCTTTTTTCTTATTTTACCTAATTCTCATGCTCCGTAGATTCAGTAAGATTGGGTGATTTAATAAAAGCATGTTAAACCAAAATCAAATGTATTCCCTGCTTGTCCCTTCTAGGTCTGTAGCCGGCAATCCTCTTCCTTACCTTGACATGTTTTACCTCTGTAATGTTCTCCCGCTTTGCACAATATGTTGCTTTGCAGATCGGTTCACGCTAGGGGAATCCTGCATTGCATCAGTATTGAAATGTCTTCAGCCGGTCTGTTGTACTTCCTTTACAGTATGGCAAATTCCAGGTCTGATGCTTTTGTTGATTGACCTGAGCGCTGAATGTTTGCCCCCCTTTGAGGGGGATACTAAGATCCTTGTCCTTGTTGGCACTCATCCTTTGAAAGTCGCTAGATATGCTAGACTGTCTCGCAACCACAGAATAGGCCAGAACATTGCAGACATCAAACCTAATCCAGTAAATGATGGAGTTCTAATTTTCTTTCCAGGCAATGTGAAGTCGAGATTCAGTTTCCTATTTACGAAAAGGAAGATGAGGACAATGACTACCACCTGGTAGATGGATTGGCCTTTTTGAATGATGACATTGTTGGTAAATATAAACTGAAATAATTACAAAATCATATTTATTGAAATGGTTTCGTATGAGGGCTTCATCCATTTTGTACATTACTAATCTTTGAGGGACATTTGGAGATTTCAAGTTCGATATCCTAGGTGGCTGACCTGACGGATTCAGGTTGTGACAGTATGCATCTTTAGGATTGACATGTAGGCCAACGACGCAAAGTGAAATGCCGTCAGCCATTTTTACTCATTAAAGGTGTTGCTAATTATGTTATCAGTTGAAACTCTATGCTGCCGTCATGACTGTTGCAGGCTGTTGGTAAAATTTGTGTTGATGCAGAAATTTCTCTATCAATTGCTCCAACACCTGGTGCGCGTCCTGGTCACTCATATTGCTGTGGTACCCACTTGCACTTATTCTACTATTGCGTTGAGCACCGCTTAACCCTCTGTACCTGTGGTTTTGTTATTTACAAAGTTAATACCTATTGCATCAACTTCTGCAAATTCTATGTTGGAATTTTCCAGACCATCGCCATCCATTTTGTTTACAATTCTCTTACACATCTGCCTGACTCCTCCACCACCTTGGCTATAGCTATTGCCTTTTTCAAAGGAGGGTGGTTACTTCCACCCACAACCTCTTCTGCATTTTCTTGTTGTGATACTGAACGATCAGATGATCGCTAATAAGCTCTTCTGTCCTATTCCAAACCTGGCATTTGAGAGCCAATTCCCTCTGCCTGGACACAAACTCATCTAAGCAGTCATGGAATTTCTGCAGTTGTGTGTAAAATATCAGTCTGCTCCTCATTATATTGATCGTCTTTGCAAACTGCAATTCTAATCTGGTTTTAGCTACCTTAGAAACGTCTGGAATCAACTGCTCTTGAGATAAGATCATTAATAAGTTATCCTTTAAGATTATTAAGGAAACTATAATGTCATAAAATTTAACAAAAGCCGCCATAACGTATAATTTACCCTCAATTTTATAATGAAAACAAACTTGTATCGGTGGGAAGAAGTATATTATTTAGTGTTAGACAAAAATTTGCTGGCAGGTTTGGTCCTGGAAAACTGGAAGGGTGCAATTATAAGACCTATTCATAAAAAAGGATAATACCACTATAAAAGATGTGAGAGAAAAGCTGTTTTAAAAACTAACACTGGACCTGCTGAAAGTGGACAGCAATAAAATACCTAATCCCTTTAAAACGAGGAGGATTTAAAGAAGGCCACTCAACAGTAGATCACGGTCTTAATTTGTCGACATTAGTGTGAAAGTCGGCTTGTAGACTTTTGCACCAAATTCAACGTGGTGGATAGTGAAGAGCTGTGGGAAACTTTATAATACAATTAGAAATACCAAAGGGTCCTCTGTTAATCCTGAACTACACGGGCAGAATGGGGCACGTGAGGTAACAGACGCAGAAGGAACTCTGACTCATAAAATAGCAATCAAAAACTCATTGAGACAAGGTTGTATATTGCCCCCCCCCATGTGGTTCTCTGTATTTTTAGAAGATTTACCCGCTGTTCTAGCAGCATCATAGGGCACTAGTCCAAGTTTTATATGTGGACGATCTGGTCATCATGGATGTGACAGAATTAGTGCATATCGAGGGGAGGAGGTAGAAGTTTATTTTTTTTTTGGTAGCATTCACTCTGTTTTCATATCATATAACGTCCACAATCAAAAGCGAGTGAGCGCTACTAGTCTATAGCGGTCTGGGTCTCTACCACTAATGGCGTATGTGATCACCACTGTGGCATGTTGTTGTGCGATGTCATCATTGGGTTTCGCACCTAGCTACCCTCTTCCCTAGGTGAGTTCTGCCTCCTTTTGAGAGAATGTACTGGTGGGATCCATCTGGTGGTGTCTAAAATTACCCCCTGTATTCCGGGGGATGCGTTTAATTTGGATGGAGTATACAGGGGTAAGGTTAAAAAGAAGTGGTGATGTTTTTGGACATGCTAACTATCCAGAACATCATACATAGGTGGTAAACATGTGTTCGAGGCATGTGGGCTGCTGAATTCATATCTGTGCATAGATCGCCGCCTAGTGTTGGGTCCGGATGATTGCACATTGTTGTCCTGGAAGAGTCTTCGAAGTATCACGAGATAGGTGGCTCCTCCCCTGGACTACAGTGCGCATGGGCATCGACTCCATCCCCAGATTGTTTTTTTCCGCCATTGGGTTCGGATGTCTTTGGTTTCCTTTTGTCGGAATCGATAGAAAAACTTTCCTTGAGACCAAAAGGTCTTTAGTTTACGTCGGTATTGTCTTGCGTTCGGCTTAACATCTTCTACTTCGGCTCCGAGCCGAGTTCTGTACTTCCGCATGCTTTCGGCGCGGAAGGCCTTGTCGACGCTCCAGACTCATCGACCATCCATCATGGACAGAAGTCCATTCAAAAGATGTCCGGTCTGCAACTCCAAGTACCCACACATCGATGTCCACCCGGTGTGCAACAAGTGTCTGTCGCCGGACCACGATGAGGCCAAGTGTATGGCCTGTTCAAGATTCAGGTCCAAGAAGAAACTCAAGCTCCGTCGAGCTGCGCGCCTGGAGGCCCAGCAATCTGCACCGGCGCCGACGGACATTTTCCATGCTGGGGAGGTCGAGGAGGAAGATATCCAGGACGTCTCGAAATCAAACCCTGCGTCGGACATCGAAGAAGACTATGACGCGGATGCCGAGGTTTTCGAAAGCGAAGAAGTCGTCGAGGAGGTAGGAGACGACGACGGGGCCCTCCGGGCCATGGAGGATAGCTCTGACGAGGAGCTCCCTCAAACTGACTCTGGGGGCGTGCCGATTTATAAGGCCCAGGTCGAGGGATCGCCTTCGGGCCTTACCCAAGACCTTGATATCAGTTCCTCAGGCCCCCCTTCGGGCCCGGCCACGGACATTGTTAACGAGTCACTCCCGGTGAAAACGAAAGGGAAAACTACGGTCTCGACGCAAGATGCTGCGCAGGTGCAGGTATCCAAACCGAAAGTGCGCATCGCATTTGTCGGATCGAAGACTTCTGAGACATTGGCACCAAAGAAAACTATAATGGCCGTCGAGCCGAAAGGCCAAGTCAAGGTTGCCGAGCCTAAGGCTACCGCACCGAAGACTAAGGTGAAGGTGTTCGACGCTGGCGCATCGGCGCCGAAGACGGTCGACGCCGGCAAGGCTCGGGTCGAGCAAAAGAAGGCTGTCGACGACACCAAGAAGTCTCTCGGCGACCCGAAGAGGCGGTCCGATGACCCGAAGGGCCTCTCTGCCCCGCACGACAAGGCCAAGGGTGCTGCGCCACGTGAGTCGACTCCGAAGGTAACCTCAAAGGACTCCACTCCGAAACCTTCCTCGAAGGACTCCGTGGAACCGGCACGTCCATCTGCCGCTTTCACGAAGAAGGTCACAGAGTCCCTGCAGCGCATTAGGGACGGCGCCGCGGCGGTCGAGCCGATGGACCCTCCGCCTGCCAAGCCTCTGGAGAAACCGGCTAAGGCCTCTACGCCGATCCTCTTTACCTTGCCGCCTAAGACTGCGCCGAAGGCTTTCGCTCATAGGCCGGGGGCCAGTGTGCCCGTGAAGGTCTCTTCGACGCCGAAGGCGGCGTTGGTGGTCCACGGCCCGCGGCCACGACAACCCTCGGAGGAGGGGCGTCAAGAACATTTCATCGACGCCGAAACGGGCAGGCTTTCCCTTCTGAAGAGGAAGATCACCCCAGAACCTCACTTGGAGTCTTACAAAATCCCCCTCAAAAAGAAAATGGGCTCTGCTGGTACTCCAGCCTTGGTGGAGCCCCTTTCACCACCAGTTCATGAGGTCTCGCCAACTTACTCCGATGTGGGCGCTGGTGAGGGCGATGAGGAGGATGAATATACCTATCCGGTCTACACAGACCCAGAAGATACAACTGAGCCCTGGTCAGCTGGTGGTGACCCTGGGGATCCTCATTCGGGACAAGACCCTTAACTCCTCTCTGCTAAGACTTCACCTACTGAGGACTCTGCTGCTTTCAATGCCCTCATTGAACGGGCCGCTGCCAATCACAATGTCCAGCTGCATGCTGACCCTGTGGATGTGGATTTCCTCTTTGACACCTTTTCTGTGTCTGAAAAGACTGTAAAAACTCTGCCAATGCTTAAAGGAGTTTTGAAGAAGCATGCTGCTGAGGTCTTCAAAGAACCTACCAGGGCGAGAGTCCTCAACCCAAGGATTGACAAAAAATACAAAGCAGCGCCTACTGATCCAACTTACATTAAAGGACAGTTGCCTCTGGACTCCCTGGTAGTCTCGAATGCCCGGAAGAGGGCCAATTCTCAGACTACGGGTGATGCTCCTCCCCCAGACAAAGAATCCAAGGTCTTTGAGGCTTCGGGGAAGAGGGTAGCAGCACAGGCAGCCAACATATGGCGCATCTCCAACACACAAGCGCTTCTGGTGCGTTATGACAGGGCGCACTACGATACACTAGAGACCCTTTTGCAACACCTGCCTGATCAATACAAAGAAGGGGCAGAGATGCTAATCCAGGAGGGGAAGCTAATCTCCAATGCTTCCATTAAGTGCGCTCTGGACGCAGCTGACACCGCTGCGCGAGCCATTAACACCAGTGTTATGCTTCGGAGACATGCCTGGCTCAGAATCTCTGGTTTCAAGCCAGACATCCAAACCACTATCTTGAACCAAACGGTCAACCCAGATCACCTGTTTGGCCCGGAGGTTGACACCACCCTAGAGAAAATGAAGAAAGACACTGACACTGCAAAATCCATGGGTGCCTTGCAGTCCCTGCAGTTTCGGGGTGGGTCCTTTCGTCGCTCCAATACTAGAGGCACCTCAAGGGGTCAGCTTTCACAGTCCGCGCAGTTCTACAAAGGCAACACCCAGACTACTTATGCCAACAAGAGTCGAGGTGGATATCGCGGCAACAGCGCCAAAGGCAGAGGACGTGGCAACAACAGCTCCAGGTCCTCTACCGCCAACAAACAGTGACGCCTTGTCACTGCCCCCGACCACACAACACCGGTCGGGGGGAGACTCCAGCAGTTCCTGCCCGTGTGGAAGTCCATCACCACGGACAGGTGGGTCAGGAAGCTTATCCAATTTGGTTATTGTCTGGAGTTAACATCCACTCCACCCAACATATCCCCAAGGCACCGTCCTATGTCGGACGAGCACTTGCACTTATTGCAGCAGGAGGTCACCGTCATGCTGCAAAAAGGGGCAATAGAGCTCGTGCCCATGCAGGAAAGAGGCACAGGAGTTTACTCCCTGTACTTCCTAATTCCAAAGGACGACGGGTCCCTCAGGCCCATCCTGGATCTCAGGCCCCTCAATTTCTACATCCTGTCGGAGCACTTCCATATGCTGACCCTGCAGCAAGTGCTCCCGCTGCTCCAGCAGGGGGACTTTCTCGCGACTTTAGACTTAAAGGATGCGTACTTTCACATTCCACTACATCCTTCACACAGGAAATATCTCAGGTTCACCATTCAAAACCAGCACTACCAGTTCAGGGTTTTGCCTTTCGGTGTCACCACGGCACCCAGGGTGTTCACCAAGTGCCTGGCGACGGTGGCGGCACATCTGAGGAGACAAAACATCCACGTCTACCCCTATCTGGACGACTGGCTCATCCAAGCGAAGTCAGCCCAGCAGTGTGCCGCCCACGTGTCCCACACCATTCACCTCCTGCACGATCTGGGATTCTCACTGAATTACCCAAAATCCCACCTCCAGCCCGCCCACATACGGCAGTATCTGGGTGCGACCATAAACACTCTGGCGGCCACAGCACAGCCAAATTCAGTGAGAGTCAGCAGCATTCAAACGCTGATACAAAAATTCAGACCTCCACACTCCCTTCCAGCAAGAGTGTTCATGCAGTTGATAGGCATGATGGCCTCCTGCATCTCCATAGTCCCGCATGCAAGACTACATATGCGCCAGCATCAGGAGTGCTTAGCACGTCAGTGGACTCAGGCTCACGGGCAGTTGAAAGACCTAGTGTTGGTGAGCGGTCGGGCATACAACTCTCTGCATTGGTGGAATCCACGAAACCTTTGCAAGGGCCGACCATTCCAAGAGCCTGTGCCACAGATCATCCTGATGACGGACGCCTCTCTCCAGGGATGGGGCGCCCATGTACTCCATTACACTGTGCAGGGAGTATGGACGCAACAGCAACGAAAGATGCACATCAATGTTCTGGAACTGATGGCGATCTTCATGGCACTTAAAGCCTTCAAAGTACATCTGTGCAACAAGGTTGTGTTGATCCGGACGGACAACATGACAGCCATGTACTACATTCAAAAGCAGGGAGGAACACACTCTCCGCAGCTGTCTCATCTGGCTCAGGGCATGTGGAAGTGGGTCATTCAGAGGAACATCTTCCTCATGGCAGAACACCTCCCGGGCAAAGACAATCAGATGGCGGACCTGCTCAGCAGGCACAGCCACCAAATGCACAAGTGGGAGATACATCCATCAGTACTCAAGCCGTACTTCCGAAGGTAGGGTCATCCAGAGCTAGACCTGTTCGCCACAAAGGAGAACGCAAAATGCCAAAGCTTCGCCGCCAGGTTCCCACACCCACAGTCGCACGGCAATGCGATATGGATGAACTGGTCAGGCAAATTTGCGTACGCTTTTCCCCCAGCACCTCTGATACCGCTGGTGGCACGCAAGCTCAGGCAGCACTCGATGACTCTCATCCTGGTTGCTCCAACGTGGGCTCGCCAACCATGGTACACCACGTTTCTAGAACTGTCAGTGGTACCGCATCAGAGGCTACATCTCACACCCAGCCTTCTGACGCAGAGCCATGGCGACATTCAGCATCCAGATCCGCAACAGCTCAACCTGGCGATCTGGCTCCTGAAGTCCTAGAGTTTGGCTACCTGCACTTACCTTCTGACTGCATGGACATCATTCGGGAGGCAAGGAAGCCCACCACCAGAGCATGCTATGCGGCAAAATGGAAGCGGTTTGTCATTTATTGTGCAGACCACAACATTACCCCTTGGATGCTTCTATTCAGAATATCATCGGTTACCTTTTCCACCTGTACAAATGTAATCTGGCCTATGCTTCCATTCGCATTCATCTGTCTGCAATGGCCGCTTATCTCCAGAATAGGCAGCACCTCTCCCTTTTCAGGGTGCCTGCCATTAAGGCTTTTTTGGAAGGACTCAAACGAGTCATTCCTCCACGGACTCCACCAGCTCCGGAGTGGAACCTCAATGTGGTCCTTACCAGGCTGATGGGTCCTCCCTTTGAACAACTGCATTCCTGCGAGATTCAGTTCTTGACGTGGAAAGTGGCTTTCCTCATAGCAATTACATCGCTACGGAGGGTTAGTGAATTACAAGCCCTAACTATCCAAGAGCCATTTATTCAAATTCATTCCAACAGGGTAGTGCTTCGTACTAACCCTAAATTTCTTCCCAAGGTTGTGTCTCCATTCCATATCAACCGGACTATTGAATTACCTGTTTTCTTTCAAAATCCCGAGTCATTGGCGGAGCGGATGCTCCATACCCTTGACGTCAAAAGGGCCCTCATGTATTACATCGATAGGACCAAGGATTTTAGGAAAACTAAGCAACTCTTTGTCGCCTTTGCACCGCACCACAAAGGTAACCCTATTTCCAAGGCTGGTATTGCTAGATGGATCGTTAAATGTATCCAGATCTGCTATCTGAAAGCAAAACGTACTCTTACCATTCCACCAAGAGCCCACTCCACCAGAAAGTTGGGGGCATCTATGGCATTCCTTGGAAACATTCCTTTGGAAGACCTATTTAGAGCAGCCACATGGTCTACCACACACACATTTACTAAGCATTACTGTGTTGATGTGCACTCCAAACAGCAGGCAGCTGTAGGGCAGGCTGTTCTCAAAACACTTTTCCAAACTGCTGCAGCTGGCACAGGCGGCCGCCGCTAATGGAGGGACTGCTATGTATTCTATGCACAGATATGAATTCAGCAGCCCACATGCCTCGAACCGAATATGCTACTTACCAGTATGCATCTGTTCTTGGCATGTAGGGCTGCTGACATTCATATCGCCCGCCTTCCTCCCCGGCGCCTGTCGCAGCTGCAGTATTCACATACACTTATAGCATGGTCTTCCACTGAGTTTCACTCCATCTTGGCCACAATGGCTAAAAACAATCTGGGGATGGAGTCGAAGCCCATGCGCACTGTAGTCCAGGGGAGGAGCCACCTATCTCGTTATACTTCGAAGACTCTTCCAGGACAACAATGTGCAATCATCCGGACCCAACACCAGGCAGCGATCTATGCACAGATATGAATGTCAGCAGCCCTACATGCCAAGAACAGATGCATACTGGTAAGTAGCATATTCGTCCTGCCTTTAATGCTCCTAAATGGAAGGGTCTGGGCCTTCATCATGACATTGTTCTCTTTTTTTTTTATACGTACAAAGGGTCCCTTACTGTTTGTTGATCCTTGTCAAATCTTTTTTAGACTCGTAAGTAAGTTAGTCTTCAAACTGAATTGCTTTTTTCGAAAAAAATGTTCTTGGCTTTAGCCTAAAACTTATAAAAACAGCCCTCCTCCTGTTAGGACAGACTAGGCCCACGTAGATAGCCACACCGGCAGAAATTACTGTCTGCATGCAGAGCATGTTTAAGGCTTAGGCAAATGAGCGTCGCCACACTGAGCAGGGCAAAGAGGAAAAAATAAAATGATAACTTATTATCATTTTATTTTTCCCTTGCTCAGCTGGGTAGGAGCAGGGCTGCTCTGCTCAGGGGAGGGGAGAAGTGGTTTGGCCACTTCAAGTGCACAGGACATTTTGGCCAGCCATCTTGGGCCAGTCAAAACATGTGCGATTTGCATGTAGAACATACCCAGCCTCCCATTCTCTGGCTGAGTGCCGATCCGCAGCGCTCCAACAAATTACAACACTGCATTACAGAGTTGTGATTGGCTATTGGGAGGCTGGGAGCCGGGTGCTTCCTGCTTTCTTCACTGGAAGTGGGCAAAGAAGAGGAGGAGACGGCGGCGGCAAACATGTTTTTTTTGTTCCTCTTGTTTCCCTACCATTGCCACATGACCCCCGCCCTCTACCGCAATTAAATACTAGCCTCCACTGGTAGGGCGTGAAACTATTGATAGGTTTGAAGTATTTAGATGTAACCTGTGCAATAAGAAGATTCTTGTTAGCTGTGCAGGAATTTAACTATGTTTTTGTTTTACATTTTACATTTTTTAGTTTTTATGAATTTTTCTGAGGTGACCACGACTATCTGTCTTTCGTGTTTTTGTATGTAAATATGTTCATGATACTTATTGTATTTATAATGTGTAAAGATTATATGTTGTTCCTAAGGGTTGTTGTAAACACCGACTTCTAAATAACATCAGTTCTAAGTAAGTAAACTTTTCTTGAGCATCTAAGGTTGGTGGCAAGTATTTGAACACGCTGGCCTTCCTTGCCTAATGTGCTTAACAGTTAATCTTTCTGCTTGGACAAAAGTCAATATCGTCAATGTAGTTCTCAAATACATCACTTCACCCTATTAATGACACCATCTCCCACACAACCCTGATTCAGGCACTTGAGGATATAGGGGTTAGCGGAAAGGCACTGAAGTGGCTGGAACAGTTCGTTTCACATCGGACTTTCCAGGTCTTCTCAGGAAATACTTCAGATGTCCTGAACTACCCCTATGGGGTACCCCAGGGCTCAATATTGAGTCCGTTGCTATTTAATATCTATGTCACTCCGCTTGCCAAAATTGCAGAAGAAATGGGCATCACAATCTATTCATACGCAGATGACACGCAACTAGTGTTCTCTCTCGCTTCCACTGGCAAATCCGGAATGTCTCCCCTTCGATCTGGACTTTTAAAAATGGCACATTGGCTACACTCAAAGAAGTTAAAATTAAATGGGGAGAAAACGGAGTTGCTCATCTTTGGTAATCAAAAGGACCTTTGGGGTCCGATCCACTGGCCGGTAGAAATGGGCCCATCCCTGGTTGCGGTACAATCTGCTCGCAACCTAGGGGTAATAATTGATGATAAGTTGTCTATGCGTGCCCAAACAGCCAAAACAGCCTCAACGTGTTTTCTCATCCTTAAATGGTTGAGGAAAATATTGTGGCAATTACCGGATGGGGCTCGGAGAATAGTCCTACAGGCATTAGTAGGTTCAAGATTAGACTATGGGAATATCCTTTATTTAGGAGTCACTAAAGATACATTGAACCGACTTCAAGTCATTCAAAATGCCACAGCTAGACTGCTCCTCAATCTCCCATGTCGCACGAGTATGTCAGCACACCTCAAGAAGTTACACTGGTTGAGGATCGCTAACGGTAAAATTTAAAGCACTGTGCTACATGTTTAGGATTAGCACAGGGGAAGCACCGACATATTTATGTAAACTGGCCCAAAATACTTTCCCTCCCGTACTCTTCGATCCATGCATCAGGCCAAATTTGCTGTTCCCAGGTTCAAACGGGCACGGTTGGGCGGACGCTCATTTGCCCATCTGGCCCCAGCACTGTGTAATTCACTTCCACTCCAACTTCGCTTGCAACCTTGCTACCTTCAATTCCGGAAGGGAGTGAAAGCGTGGCTGTTTAATCAATAGTAGCTCACTCCGCTCTCTAAGTATAACAGATCCAAGGCGCCGGGAAACCCTCAGGGTAGCTGTCGCGCCATATAAATTGAATAAATAAATAAATGCAGTACCAGCTTGAGCAAGGAAAGTTAGAGGAGCAATGACAGCATGTGAAGTGTCTAAGTTGCAAAAGAAGCTCCTGTAGGAAGTTACACTATACTACGGATTTTTATAATCGCCATTAGAATAGTAGAACTTAATGCTCACTTACTACAGTGGTGTGCTTCTCACTGAAAAGTGAAAGAAGCTCGTCCAGCAAACTTGGTTGCGTTTGAGAAACTTGCTGCAATTCTTGCACGCTGCCAGTGACTATGGTGTGCCTGTCGCCATAATGTGAAGGCTTACAGGTTTGCCTATGACCGTAGACTGCAGTTGTAAGTATTAACACTAATGTTATGTTCTCCACAAAGCGTTACGAAGGAGTCTCAAAGCAAATAGATAGAAGACTGTGTCTGCCAATTTCAGTGCAAACATATGGGATCTTTTCAAAACTGTTAGTATGGCCACCATATTTCCCTTGTTAAGCGTTGGTGTCCAAAGCCAGTTGAGCTTATGTGGATCCCTCCCTAACCAGACAAAACGGCAACTACGTATATTTTAGTAATAAATCTTTTATTGAGCCATAAAAAAAGGAGCATTGCAGTGCAGTGCATCCCATATAGCCATCTGCGCCAGCCCGAGTACAAGGCAGTCACAGACGGTGCCAATGTGTATACATAACCATCAAGAGCATTGACCGCTAAGATTAACACAGCAAGCCGCCTACAACCCAGCCGGGCCGGCCACGTCTCAAGGAATGCTATGTAGGTGTAAATGAGGCTGATTTTGAAGCAAGACTAAACAGAAAAAACAGGAGAGAAAAAACAACTCTTTCCCTCCCACCCCCATCCACCCCCCCTCTCCTTGTCCATTGAGCAAGTACCAAAACCATAGTCGGTCACTTTCTTATTGTGCACTATCCAGCATAGTGCTAGCTAGGGCCTTGCGTCTGCGCGGCTGCGTCTTGGGTTCCGGGAGTGGGGTGTCTGCAAGGCGTAGCAGTCTCCGGTAGCGTGGGCAGCTGAGCTCCCGGAATTCTCCAGTCAGCAGGGTCAGAAACAGGCGTCAGAGCTCTGCAAATTCTGCCCCTTTCCCTGCCTTGGCCAGAGACAGCTTCTCCATTCCCAGGATCGCCCAAAGCCTATGTAGCCAGCCCGACTGCTGTGGGGGCTGAACGGCCCTCCAGTGAGCTACTATATTCTGGACTGCTGCCCCCAACACTAGCGCAATAAGCCTCCCTCTCCAGGATTTCAGGGGGTACATCAGGGCGTTCGGAAGGCCTAGCAGGACATAGGCCGGGAATCTAGGTAGCGCGTGTCCAGATGTGAGTCTATTAAATCAAGGATTGGGGCTGGAGACGAGCACAGCTCCAGAGCAGGTGCTCCAGCGTTCCAAGTTCCCCACAGCCCCTCCAGCATTGGTCGCTAACTCGTGGATCCCATTGATGTAGTCTCTCGGGTGTGTTCGTCCAGTAGGTGGCAATTTTGGTCATGGTTTCAGAGAGGCCTGTGTGGTGCGCCGAGTGTCTAGCCCTATAATACACTCCCTCCCATTCCTTCCTGGTGAGTTGACGCCCCAAGTCTCTCTCCCATGTGACCCTCACTGCGTTGTAGGTATGTATGTTGATGAGGAGCAGGTGCTAGTAGAGGTCTGAGATCAGTTTTTTGTCGGATGTGCGTGTCAGCAGCCACTTCTCGTATGGGGTGAGGTGGCGCTGTTCCCCGGGTTGTATCGAAGGGTGCAGCACCCAGTGACGGATCTGTAGGTAAGGCATGCGGTCAGTCTCGGGAATAGCATAGTTCTCTTTCATCTTTTGGAAAGGGAGAATGCCCCTGAGGTCGAACATGTGTCCCACATCCCTGCAGGGAGTCGCCCTCCAGGCTGCATGTGTTCTAGAGTCTAGGCCAGGTGTGAAGTCTGGATTATTGAAGATCGGAGTCATCGGTGAGGGAAAGGAGGTGAGCCCCCGGGCTACGGCCACCCTGTCCCACACATTGAGGACCGTGCTAGTGATCATTGAGGCGTACAAGTTGGGGGGTCTGTGGACGCGCGGCAAGAACGGGACGCCCTGCAGTGTGCGGCCTGCGACAGCCTGATCTTGAAAGAGCCAGTGTTTGCCGGATTCCAGTTGGTGCCATTCCACTAATGTGCGCAGTTGCGTCGCCTGGAAGTATAGAGTGAGATCTGGTACGCCTACACCACCGTGTTCAGGAGGGAGCGTAGCAATCGCATGCTTAAACCGCGGACGTCGACCGTTCCAGACAAAGCGTGCCAACTCCGATTGAGTCTTCTGCAGCCACCCTGCCGGTGGACGCAAGGGGATGGTCTGGGATATATAAAGAATCTGGGGCAGCAGGGTCACCTTGGCGGCCGCGATCCGGCCCAGCCATGACAGGGTGAGGTGTTTCCACCTCCTGAGGTTGTCTCGGAGTTTCATGCTGAGTCTAGTGTAGTTGTCCTCCGTAGTGGCCTGCACCGTCGGCGCCAACAGGACCCCCAGGTAAGGGATGGTGGTCTCCGACCACTGCAAGTCGAACTCCGCCTTGGCGTCCTCCAGGACCTCCGGTGATAGCGATACATTCAGGGCCTCTGATTTTGCCACATTGATCTTGAAGCCCGACGCCAGCGCAAAGGTGTGGAGCTCTACAAAGAGAGCCCGTAGGGATTGCATCGGGTCGGTCAGGAATAATAAAATATCGTCCACATATAGACTTATCTTGTGCGTGTCCCCGCCAAAGGGAATGCCAGAAATGAGGTTGTGTTGCCGCACCCGCTGTGCCAATGGCTCCATATAGAGCGCGAACAGGAGGGTGGAGAGTGGGCACCGCTGCCTGGTCCCTCTGACGATTTCAAACCGCGGGGAGGTATGTCCATTAACCCGAACTGCTGCATTAGGTCGGCGATAACAATTAAATATACGGTTGCGGAGGGCATCTCCTACTCCGAAGCGCTGTAGCACCAGGTCTAGATAGGGCCAATGTACCCTATCAAATGCCTTCTCTGCATCAATGGTTAGAAGCATACAGCCCGGCCTCGTGCGTGACCCGGCCTCGATGAGATGAAGAACCCGCCTGGTATTGTCGCTCGTCTGTCTTTGTGGGATGAAGCCCGCTTGGTCAGGCTCCACTAGTTGCTGCATATATGGTGCTAGACGACCTGCAAGGATGCCGGTATAAAGCTTCAGATCGATGTTCAACAAGGAGATTGGCCGGTATGAGCTGCAGCAGGCGGGGTCGCGCCCGGGTTTGGGGATTACTGAGATGGCCGCTTTCAGGAGGTCAGGGGGTATGGCGCCGGGCTGATCAAACATGTTAAAGAGGTCGCGTAAAAGGGGGGCCACTTGCGAGCAAAAGGTTTTATAAAAGGCCGCAGTGTAGCCGTCCGGACCTGGGGATTTGCCTAACTTAAGGCGAGAAATCGACGAAATGACCTCCTCAAGGCCTATGGGGCGATCAAGAAACTCTGCTTGCGCCTCATTCAGGGATGGAAGTGTTGCTCCCTGTAGGTAGTCCAGGCTGACCTGCGGGTCGAGATGGTCAGCAGCGTGGAGGGCAGCGTTATAGTCGCCGAAGGCCGCGGCGATGGCCGCGTCCTCAGTGGTGGTGGCACCTTGGCCAGTCTGGAGGGATCGTATATGCTGCCTCTGGCGCTGCTCCCGCAGTCTGCTCGCCAGCAGTTTCCCGCAGCAGTCTCCTCCGGTGTAGAACACATGTTTGAGGCGCATGGCAGCGTACTCCGCCACATCCTGGTCTAGGGCCGCCAGCATTTTCCGTGCACAGTTGGTGCCACGCCCGTGCCGCCCCAGTGCGCTGATGCATCTTCTCCATTTCCGCCACGCGTTGAGTGAGTTCGGCTCTCTTCTGCGCACGTTCCTTATTATTAGCCGTAGCTAGCGAGATGAATTCACCGCGGAGGACCGCTTTAAGGGCCGCCCATTGCGTGGCTTTAGTTGTGTCCTCGTTGGCGTTGTGCGTCAAACTGAGCGAGCGCTGTTTTGATCCATTCCAGCGTGGCTGGAGCCTGCAAGAGACTATCTCGCAGTCTTCAGTGCCTCTGGCGACCTGGCGCTGCCGCGACGCGAAACGACGCCACCACCGGCGAATGGTCCGATAAAGAGGCTGGAAGTATCTCTACATCCTGTGCCTGAGAGGTCAGTTGGGAAGAACACAAGAAATAATCAAGCCGCGCGTACGTTTTGTGGGCCGCTGAGTAGTACGTGTACGCCGTCGTGTGTGGGTGAGCGTGTCTCCACAGATCAACGAGACCTAAATCTGAAATGTGCGCGTGCCCCGATGCCGACAGTGCCCCCACCTGGCTGAACCGCTGGCCAGAGCGGTCTGCAGTGTTGTGAAACACAAGATTGAGGTCCCCTCCGAGGAGTAAGTGTGGGTGTGTGGTGGCTGTGGCTGCCTCTAAGGCAGTGTGCAAAAATTTCTCTTGACCTTCGTTTGGCGCGTATACAGAGCCCACTAGCAATGTGTGGCCCGCTATTTGGAAGTGATGGACAAGCAACCTCCCTTTAACCTCAGCTTCTTTCTGCAGCACCCTCCCCTCAAAGGATTTGGCTACCAGTATCGCTACACCTGCTACCTTTTTATGGGCGGACGAGAAACTGCCAGGGAAAGGATCAGGACTTTAGTCTATGTTGATCCTTAGGTACCAAATGGGTTTCTTGCAAGAGGCAGAAGTCTGCCTTCGAGTGTTCCAGGAAGGACAGCACCGCTTTGCGCTTGACCGGGTTATTAAGACCTCATGTTAAGCAAGAGAATTGTCAAGGGATGTGTCATTGTAAGTGGGTCGCAAGGTCAGCCAAGCGCGGCATCTGGCCTGCAGACGTCTGTGGTGAGGTCTTCCCTCGCCTGACGTGGGTCGGCCTATGTATCTGCATTGCGGATTCAAAAGCCCATGGACAAGGCGATTCCCCCCCCTCGCCCCCCCCCCAACACCCCTAGATTCCAAACTCCCACTTCTCCCTCCCTCCCGCCCTCCCCTCCCTCTTAGCCCTTCCCCAACTGTGAGTGAGTCAAAAGCAAACAGGGGGAAAGCGTGCCGTCGAGGCAATCCCAGTCGCCCCCCGTCCCGTCCCCCCAGGCCCCCCGGTATGCGAAGGCATTCATTCACACCCCCCCATGTAGGCATATCACAGCTCCGTGGAAGTGTCCTTGGCGACCACTTGGACTGCAGCCGCGTGCTCTTGAGCTATGGTCTCGGGGTCTGGCTTGCGGATATTCTTGTGGGTCCGTCTACGTCTCGCCCGTTGCCAGCTGTCTCCGGGTCTGTTCTGGGAGGGTGCCGGGGAGGACCGTCTGGATGAGTTCTCCTTACTGTCCTCTGCCTCTAGGGTGATGCCCAGCAGTTCACAAGTGTCCTGGAGACATCGAAGTTGCCGGAGGACCCCTTCCCATTTAAAGATGAGTCTGAAGGGGTGGCCCCAGGAGTAAGGGATTCCTTTGTCTCTCAAGAAGGCCGTGGCCACTTTAAACGACCTCCTCTTCTGCAGCGTGATGGCCGACAGGTCCTGGTACAACGCCACCGCATGGTCACGGAATTGGAGAGGTTGTTTCTGCCTCGCCATGTGAAGAATGCGTTCTTTCAGAGGGTAATCCGGCAGGAAGGCCAGGATGTCAGGCGGCGGGGCTGGAGCCCGGCGCGCCATGCCCACCCGGTGTGCTCGATCGATCCGGATCATGAAGTCCTCCTGCTACCCCAAAATGCTCCGGAATAGCTCCTGTAGGAATGCTGCTACGTCGTCCCCTTCTGATTTGGACGGCACTCCCCGGACCCGTATGTTATTGCGTCGGGAGCGGTTCTCGGGGTCCTCGTTGTGCGCCTGTAGGTCTGTGTGTTGGTCTTGGAGCCGAATGATCTCCTGCTGCAGGAGTTCGATATCGCCACTTCTGTTGCTCAGTGATTCCTCCACAGCCACCACACGTTCACCTATGCCATCTACGTCCCGCCTGAGCTCCTTATGCTCCCCTGCCATTTCTTGTTTAAGGGTTTGGAAGTCCTCTCTCAGTGTACTGAAAAGTGTCTCCATGAAGTCCCTCGTGATAGGAATCTCCCCTTCCGAGCACGTCTTAGGTTGCTCCAGTGGGGGGGCTGTGCTCCGAGCTCTTCGCCCCCTTTGGCGTGCCCTTGGTCAGCATGTCGGTAATTGTCCATCCTCCTTTGCGGTTCAACATGGTGCTCTTCAGTCACGCCCGGGGCTCCGTGGGCCACTCCTGGAGCGTCCGGTGCCCCCTCCCGCGGAGGCTTCTTCTGGATTGGGCCCCTCGCTTTCAAAGGGCCACTCTCCCAGGTTCGAGCCGATGCCGCCGAGTTTGTGGCCTCACTGGGGGTCACCCCCACACGCTGTCTGGGCTGTAGACAGGGAGTCTCCTCCAGGACTTAGGGGTTCAATTCCTGCCCCCCGACCCTGGTGTGTTCTCCTAGGGCAGTGCTGCCTCTATCTCCACTGTGGCTTTGTTCACTGGCTCCAATTTGCGTTGCCGCCGGCCTGCTACCCAGGGGGGCCTCCTCTCCCTGCTCAGCTCCGCCTGCCGGGGGCACAGCTGCTAGGCCCCCAAAGGCTGCTTGGCTTCCACTTCACTTCGTGGCACCTTATGGTGTGGCTTGTGGTGTTCGCCCGGGTCGTCTGCGCGGTCTGGGTCCGCGTCTCAGCCGTGCCCCTCCCCCGGGAGCCAGGCAGGCCGCAGTAGGCCCCACGCCGGGGACTCGATTTATGCCCTCCGAGGTAGGCCCCGGCGGGTCCCGCGCCGGGGGCTCCATTAATGCCCCTCGAAGTTGACGGCCCCATGGCCAGAGCGCAACCAATCTGCTTTGGTCTCTGGTCGCCTTAGTGTTCTGCCTCGGGCAGCTCTGGGTCTTTAGGCCTCGGTCCCACTGATGGCGGTCACACGTAGTGCGGTGGGTCGGTATAGGGTGTGTCCCTCACAGCACCCCGCAGCTCCGGTCGGGGCACGATCTGCCAGCCTCCCGGGGGTCACCCCGCCTTCCGCTCCTCATCTTTGCAGCCTGCCCAGGGCCGCGCTGCGTTGGGCCGCCTCCGCGGTTTTCGCCCGTCTAGGCCCAAGCCGGGGTCTAGATTAGCGGCGTCTTGTGGCTGGGTTCGCTCCGACTGGCCGGAGCCGGCAGGGCCCAGGCACACCAACCGCAGTCTTCCCCTCAGTTGCGGCCGAGCAGCGGCCACCAGGAGGCAGCACTCTGCTGGGCCTCAGGCGGTGCAGGGCCCCGGAGCAGCTCGCTGGTGCGCTGCCGGCGGGCCCGACCCTCGCCGCGGCCTCTCTCCGGTCCGCTCTGGGTGCTGCACCCGGGACGGAGCACAGGCTTCTCCTTGACCTCGGCTGGGTCGTCGCTGGACCGCTCACACAGGACCACCACTCGCCAGGTCTGCGGGGGGCTTAGCTATGAGCAAGGGGCACAGAAGGGGGATCGGGACGGGGGGGCTCTCAGACTACGCGTCCGCTCCGGTCGCCATCTTGGCCACGCCCCTCAACTACGTATATTTTGCTTACATATTTGTTAAAAATTCAATGGGCCTTGTTTATGCACGTGAAGATGTGTACGTTGTGGTTTTCTTTATTTATTTGATGGCTGGTAGCCTTTTCTTTGTATCAACGTAACAAGATTGTGTAGAAGAATTCAGGAGATGTCTGTAGTAGCATGAATCTGCAGGATAGAAGGGCTTTATACACCCACACTGATGGGAATAATCCCTTACTCCAGCAGTCACTGCCCAAATGTTCCACAGATTTCAGCAGCAGGTATGTGCTTTGGTGAGTTCTCAGCACTGTTCTCAAGCTCTACCGGGCTGCTACTGGCAATATGGTCGCCAATAGTTTGTGAACGAAATCCACATCAAAGTAGTAGAAGAGTTTCTAGTGACTCCATTGTTCAGATCCTGTATCTGGCTCTACCAGACTTGCAGCCCACTACGATCTGGGTTAAAATGTTGGCCACTAAGGAGTACACATGATGGTAGCCTTTACAAACCAGAGGGATTCTAAGAGCATTAATCACATTATGCTTGAAAGGAAGATTTCAGCATGTGAAGGGGTGTCTGACACTGCCCCTCCTTCCACCATTTTCAAGAGTGTTCATACCACCAAGGTTGCTGATGGCAACAGAAGACGAAGCTCTCCACGAGAATTTAGCAAAATCTAGAACCCTAGAAACTATCTAGGAATCTTGACTCTTACCATCTCCCTGGTTCCAGGCTGTATTCGTTTTGGGGTTTGGAAACTGGTTACAAAGGACAAATTGATCCTAGAAAAAAAAGATCTTGGCCATGCTTTTGAATGGAGCAATAGAAAGCTGTCAAAGTCTCCAAGAAATAAGGGATTGTATGCCATATACTTGCCAGTAAACCCGTAAGCTGGAATGATGGAGACACAGCCTGGATGCTTGCATGCTCGGCTAGTACCACAAGAGGCTGTTCTTCGGGATGGTGACTCTCTAGTACAGAATATTCCTTCTAAATTGGACTAATTTCTTGCCTCCATCTAATTTAAAGGTGTAAACTTTAGTATATCTACTTACCCTAAGCATTAAAAGGTCACTGCTTTGTAGTCCATGTCTAATATTACCAACCTTGAGCTCTGCCATTAATGCGGAGGGTACTTGCAGAATGCGTGCTCCCAGTAGTAGCTAGTCGGTGGCAAAACCTTGATATTTCTCCTTACCAGAGTGGCAACTTCTAAAATCTCCTTCTGCAACAGATGCCTTATTTCTGTTTGTGTTTTGAGCGGTCTTGCCATGTAAACAAAAAGTAAAAAGAAATTGCATGCCGCCCCCATTTATGTTTATTTAAAGAATCGTCATTTGCTGTTCCATATATTTTGTTACAAAAGTCCTTTAGGCATTTTTAAATATGAGGGTGCTAAGAATGGAGAGGTAAGGACAATCTGTGACTGGAGTGGTCCCACTCCATCTCTACTGTGGTCCTTGTATTTTCCTGCAGTGTCTGTCAGGTGCTGACTTGCTATGTTATGCATCTTGGTTAGGGCCTGTCCCTGCAGCTGTTCATACTTCCAGAATGTATATTCTTGCAGGAACCTTGCTTGCTGTATCATTTCAAGTGTAGCCTTGTTCCAACGATGCAAAGCACACTCTGCCATTCTTTCCGTGTTTATTATGCTTCCATTGACTTGGCGTCCCTAGGGTTTGGGGGAAAGTTAGAGCTTCAAGTTGCTCTTTCGCAGTCCGTCCTCTCCCTCAGAGGGACTTCTCCTTCACTTACCTGTTTCTGGTTGCAAAGGGCAATGCAGAATTAAATTAAGAAAATTGTCTTTGGCGTCTCAGCCCTAAGTGATGGCTTTTTTTCATCCATATCTTGTATTGTCTTTTCTATAAACGGTAATGATCCTATATTGGCAGCTCATGAAGATAGGTTTGCATGTTTTCTATAGTTGACAATTTATACGCAAATTTATTTCCTGCAGGTAAATAACCGGTAAATAACTTTATTTCTTCATGAAATTTGAACACTTTTCTATCTCTTCCATAGGGAGACAGTAGTCGTAATTACTTAATGCTAATTGCACCAAAGCCACCCGGAAATACACTCATACCGGTTACTATGCATAAATACTAAAGTATAGTTAATTTTTGTTTCAGCTTCCAAAAGTGCCATGCAGGGTTCCATATATTTATGGAGCTGGAGCCAGTCTTTGAAGAATCGGAAGAACAAACACAGTAAAAAAGTAGATGCTTATATTTTGGCGGAATTACAGTGGTCCCAGACAGACCTCCCATATCTTATGCTATGCAGCTGTCCTGGTGAGTAGTGGAAATTAACAGTGTGTTTCAATAAAGAACGTGAATTGTTATACATTGTCTTATTTTTTAGTATTGTCCTTTTCCTAGCAGAAAGTAAAAGCAACAGACAACAAAGGCAGTAATTCACTTTAGCCCTTTACCAATGATAGTCGTTCATTTGGAAATTGAAATCAGGCTTTGTCGCGGGAAAGTTGTGCACGATGAATTTAGGGTCCCTAGCCGAAGGTAACCGCAGCTAAGAAAGGTTAAGTCCAATTATCCTCCACTAATCTGCCGCAATAATATTTGCATATGATGAGTTCACATTCTGCCTCTTAGGTTTCACTTTTACAGGATCCTTTCAAAGTATACTATTCTCTTACCAGATAGCATCCCCTCTCTGTTCGACAGCATCTGCTCTGTTATTTACAGGATGCTGCCCGGAAATGGGGGCAGGTGGGTCCAAGAGAGATGTACACCGTCTTCTGAAGGCTCATGTGAGGGTGATCTTTCCTTTTTAGGTCTCGCCTTCAAGCCATTGTGTTAGCAATGCTTTGGCGAGATATAAAGTAGGGGCTTTCAAAAATGCGCCCAAAGGCTTTTCCACGTGGGCTTCCTACAGTGCATGTGTGCAGGCTCGTGCACATCGCACACCATTTGGCAGCCTATGAGGCTTTCTCCACACTCATGCTGGTTTGCTTGCAGCCGGCATCAGACTTCAAAGGAATCCTCTCCCCCACCCCCCTCCGCGCAATGCCAGAGCTTGTTGTTTACAGACAACACCCCAGCTGCTTTTGACCGACCATGTCCTTCTCTGTGCTCTGTAATGCGAGATGTTGCCGTCTTCAGTAGTGCTTAATTTTTTTTAAAAAAAGAATTCTGCCCCAGGGCTCTCGTGAGGGGGCCGCTGCAGATCCTCTCACGTCCTGACTTGCTCCTCCTTCCCACACCACTCCCACATCGAGGCTGCTTCCACCGCCCAGTCAGAACACTTCACATGCTTTCATTTTTCAAACGTGTAAAATATTTCATTGCAATCACTACACAGGTTTGACACACACAACAGTATGTGCGTGTATATTAACTGATGCATGTTGTCTCAGTGTGCACATATGCATAGGTATGCAGGAATGCCTGTGTGTGCTTTTATTGGTGTATGCGTGTGTAAATGCATCTTCTCTTGGCAATGCTGAGCTATGTCAATGTCTGTGCGCGTGAGTGTCTGTATCTGTGTGTGTTGTGCTGCAGGTGTCTGTGTTTTCAAATGTGTACATGTCTGTGTGCGTGTTTCTTTGTATCTGTGTGTGGGGACGGGGAGGCAGATGCAATTGTGCTCCATGAGTGTGCATGTTCTAGCAAGCGGTCTCCCCTCCTCTCCCGTCCTCACTTGCTCCTGCTTCCCACACCACTCCCACGTTGAGGCTGCAGTCAGTTTTTTTTTTCCAACCCCGTCATCCTCGGCTGCACTTATTTATTTAAATATTTTCTCGCAGTAACTGGAAGGGCGCTGATGCATTAGACTCTAACTTATCATATTGTTGCTGCAAGCACACAGCATGAAGAATTGTATCTTTAAGACCCGCATCCATGAGCCTTGCGATCCCAATCCGTGAGCTGAGCCTGGTTCCATTTTATCTCTGGATTACCGTTCTAGCTCACAAATATCTGCTGCTCTAGTACGGCCCCCACCCACCCTTCTTTTTCATACTTTAACTTTTAGATAACAGCCGTCCTTCAGTATTTTCCAAGGTTTGGATAAGTATTTCAGCTTTTTAATGCGAACTAACATTTTATTTAAGAAGTTTGCAAAATAGCATGTAGAGTTACCACTGTCCTCCAGGTCACTACGCAAGTAGTTTCCTGTCCTGGACTTTTGTGTTACCCAATAGAGCATACTGGATGTTGTAGTTTGGAATTTATAGACAATTAGATTAACATCCCTGAAATCATGAATTTCTAAATGGAAAGTTCAGGACTGGATATCGTGCTGCCTTCATTCGCTTTCTTGCCATTACCAATTTTTATTTCAGAGAGATGTAGCTAGTAATTGTGTTTATGGAAGACTGCTTCTCCAGCACGTTGTTTGCAGCCCCTCCACCCCCCATTGCTTTGTTTACCTTGTCTGAATTCTTGACTTCTACTGGTGGATTTATGGGGACCGGGTCAAAGCATCTAATCTTTATGGCTGTTGCCAAGGGAAATCTAAGTACTGGTGGTATGTGTTTGTTTCATGTCCGCCTCCCCACATCTGCTGTTGCCAGGCGTGCAACCCCCATTGGGCTCAAATGGCTTCAGCCCCACTCTCTCTCGATCTATCTATCGCCCTCACTCCATCGATCGCCCTAACTCTGTCGCCACCACAGCATCACTCTGTCGCCACCACTCAACAACTGGTTCAAATCTGTTCTCTCAATGTTTCAAGCTTTATTACAAATGTCACAAAAAGAGTTCACTTCTGTTCTTGGTTTTTCGTCACAATAAAATACACTGAACATAATCTTCACAAAAGTTATTTACAAAATGTTAAGCTATTGCCATTATAAATTACAATAACTTTTATTTAAGTATTAATTATTAAACTAAATTAAAAGCCATTGCTATTTGTAATATCAATAGATCTAAGTCACGTAAATACAAAACATATTGCATTACAATTTCTATAAGTGTCACATTTGCTAAAGTTATAACTATTGGCATTGTAAATGACAGCTATTAATTTCGCTATTTTCAAAACCAACACATAAATAAAAAATGTGTCATTTACAATACCAATAGCTCAAACTTTCCAAATGCGAGACCTTTTGCATTTCAAATGCTTGTTTAACCCAAGGAGTTTCAAGTCATACAAAGTAGCTCATAACTCTCTTCGACATCCTGTAACCGAATGACAACACCCACCCTCTTCCCCACAACATGTTTTCCGTGTAAAGTACTTTGCTACAATGGGGACAATGTTTGTGCTTCAACAAACGCTAAAAATAATGTAGAATGAATACCATGTATTAGAATTGTATGTGTTTTTATTTCGACAGAAAACGACTATGTACTTTGTGGTGATGAAGAAGGAAGAGTCTGGATGTATGATGTCAGCATGTGCAAAACTAAAGCTACCTCTAAGAAAATAACTGGTCCTACTCAGGTACAAGGTTTTCATCTCTGTCCACATTTGTTAACATCTCTTCTGAATATAGAGAATGGGGATGAACTGGTGCATGTCAATTGAGAAGTTAATGGAGGTGGTGGTCCAAAGAAATGGGACAAGATGGAAGATGTGGGAAGAGAGCTGAACTTGCTGGGAAAATTTTGATAATTCTTTTTGGCAGGAAGGTTTTGATGCATGAGTGAAGCATTACTTGGAGGGGCATATAGGTTCCATTGCGGGCTTGTAGCCCACATTGTTTCATATTTCAAATGTTATTATTCTTCAAGTGTCAGATGCGGTGAATATACGAACTTGGTGTTGAGTTTTGTGCCATGCAAAATAAGATTTTTAAAAAATCAGTTGTAAATAGAACAAGTATTAATGGGTTTCTCTGTTTCACTTCCATTGGGTGGCTGACGTGCATACACTGATAAATGGAGTGGTTAATTGAGCTGTTTGTGAAACGTATCGGTGAAGACAAGTAGCATTTCAACACAAAAGTGAAATGAGTAGAACCTAATTTGTAGATTTAAAGGGAAACTTTTAAAATGTAGAACTTGTGAGTTTAAAGGGCTTTGTGACAGCCTTTCAAGGATGGGTTGCACAACGTTCTCTGTAATCCAGTGCATTCAAATGAGTCAAAGAAGGCCTTGAATACTACTGGCACAGGTGCCCCCAAGGGGGCACCTGTTGGTAAATTCGGCAAACATCATAATGGACATAGGGGGCTGGACAATGTCAATCCTCACATTTCACAGGGTACAACCACTGTCGGGACTACCAGGTGGACCCTTCTTTTTCCTCCTTCCTTACTACTGGGATGGTCATCCAGGCAGCTTCAGCAGTAATCTTGTATTTTACTCTACATTTGCAGCCAGGTAGCTTCTGATCAGTCTCTTATTCTCACTTGATAAGGTATTGGTAAGGAAGTGTTGCACCTTAAGTTTACAGAGATATAGATGTATAAAACCATTGACTTTGGGACCTCCGGTCCCCCTCAGCCCAAGTTATATGATGAAGCAATTTGGTTAGTCAAAGGATTGCGTCTGGGCAAACCTACCTCCACCACACTCCCCTCTACCGCCCAGGTCCTTCTACATGGATACTAATGAGAGATACTTCTCTTCATCTTACGAAAATGAGGCTTCAGACCAGCACATGAAATAGTGGAGCTGGCTTACATTCTCGTCCTTCCATGTGCATTAGTTTGCATTTCGATCGATCTACAATTAATAGGAGGCCTATCATTTGGTATGGAAATCAAGACCATCCATGGTGGTACTGTGTGTGAAAGTGAAATGGTGCTCTGTCATTGTTTGGCTTGGCCCTTTTTGCAGGGTCATTCCTGAACTTTTTGCCTTCCTCCTGGTATTTTTTCTGACCTGGTGTTGGTGGTTTTTGGACTCTGGGCACTTTATCACAGCTGTCCAGTGTAAAGTGCATGTGCTCTCTATGGTAAAGCATGGTAAGATTGGTCTATACCTATTTGGAGTATTTAATTTACCTACCAGTCCCTTGTAAAGTGTTATTTTAGATACCCCGGCGGCAGTAAATTAAATGCTACTGGTGGGCTTACAGCGCTGATTGCTCCACCCACCAAAGTAGCCTTTCAAACCTGTCTCAGGCATCTGCCATTGCAGGGCCTGCTTGCTCACCTAAAGTCAGTGCCACATCTGTGACCACCCCCCCTTCCCTTTTACTACATGTCAGTCACCCCTAAGGTAGGCCCTAGCTAGCCCTTTGGGCAGGGTGAATTGTAGGTAAAAGGTAGGACGTGTGTCTTAACTGTGTGGTATGTCCTGGTAGTGACAAACAGCCCTTTTGGTTTCTCACTACTGTGAGGCTGCCCCCTCATAGGAATGCATTGGGGATTCCCTGATTAATGTGTCAGTGGTAATTCCTGATATGAGAGGAGCAGTGTGGTTAAGTTTGGTATGTTTGGAATAGTGGTAAGAAATGCTGTGTAATGCTGTGCTCCGATTTATTATCACTATTTTAGAAATGCCACTTTTAGAAGTGAGCATTTCTGTGTGCTTTGTGTCTTTGTGCTTGCCTGATGTTTATTGCATGTCTGGTTCTGGAGTGACTGGCTGGTGAGGTGTGTTGCTCCAGAGGGGCTGGGTGAGTCAGCACTAGGCTGAATAGGCCTCTACATTTGGAGTAGTGGAAAGGAGTAGCTCCTGACCCCAAATAAGTCTGTGCCTCTTGTGCAATGCTAGCTCCGCCCCCGTGGTGTCTCTGGGGCCAGGACCCACTCTGACAATGAGGGTGTTTGTGCCCTGTAAACAAAGGTTGGGGTGCCCTCCAGAACTGGTTTGGACCGTGTCCATGCCTGTGTCAGGGAGAGAGATCAAAGACATATGGGGTATAAGTACTGGGGCTGAGACCCCATGAAGGTGTGCTTTTTGGGTGCATCTTGTACCCGTTTTGGAGCTGGAGTGCATCAGGAGGAGCCGCTGTGGGACCCAGCTGCTAGCTCCTGGTGGTACCTACATGTTGGCCTGCCTGTGCCCAGCTCTGCCCAGTGTGCCCCTGGACCCAGCGTAGGGTCCTTGCTGGATTATCTCCTCTACTAGGAGTGAACTGAGCTGCTCGATCCTGGTGTCGTGGACTGGCTGGATGCTGCTGGAGACACCGGTGGCTTGAGGAGCAGCTAGTGAGTTTTGTGCCCCAAAGCACTGGGCCGCAAATTAATCTGAGGGAATACCGGCGTGGGGATCCCCTGTGCTGCCTGGAGGTGGAGCAGGAGCCTACCCCTTATTTGTGTGCACCAAAAAGCAGCGGCCCACGCGACCCGGAAGTCAGGCGCCCGTGCCTGGTTGTCTGCAGGGCTGATAGGCACAGAAGTAGCCAACCACTAAGCAGAGAGTGGAGGCCGAACGGCAGGAGAGACGGAGCCTTGTGGGCTCTTCCTGCCTCCTGCAGAAGTCGGGCAGAGTTGCGGCCTGTTGGTGGGCGGGCCTCCCCGTGTGGAGGAGGAGCCCCACGTGCCTGCACTGCAAGAGACTGCGCTTTGTGACGGCTCACAGCGACCATTCACCGCCGAAGAGTGGTGGCAAGAGGAGGGGCTAGACCGGAGCCACGCGGTCTCCTAGCACGGATCAGCAGAGACGTTCCAGGCAAGTGCCAGGTCCTGGGGAATAGAGACTGGGAGAAGCCCAGTTTTACACGTGGAGGGGAGACCAGAGTCAGTGTCTCTCCCTCCTCGACCTCCCCCTCCCCCCACACCCTCACCACCCCCCAGCCTAAAGGAGACGTCATTGTGGAGTTATCCAGTATTATGGGTGTCCTTCATAGATTCACATGCCTGAATCATTCCCCGTCGTCGAGACGGGAGTTTCCGGTACATAGAAAAGTAATGTCCTATAGACATACATAGAGAATAGTAGGCCTAAAGGCCTCACCTTAGTAACATATCCATGTCCTTTTGTAAAAAGGATCAAACTCTAGAGAAGAGCCAATCAGCGATCACCTCCCTCTAGAACCTTCCTGGCAGGAGCCTCAGTCCCTAAGATTTTCTACCGCACGTTGTGCTAAGGGAGTCTCCTCTGAGCTCTGCTCAGATTCTGTGTTTTTTCACTTCATTAAATAACTTTGTTGTCAAGGATTCTTTTCTACTATGGATTATCTTCAAATACATTTTAAAGAAGGTCTGGTAAGGAAGAGGTTGCTCTGCTCTGATCCTCACACTGACTGCATTTACTGTCTATACCGCAGGCCAAAGACTGCAAGGTCTGTCGCTCTTTCTCAAGTAAGTTTTTGAGAGGTCGTGAAGGGCGACTTTTAATATGGTGTCTAACACTAAGACCAGAAAGGAGGTTGTTTATTTTCTCCAGTGACCGTGATGAGGCGTTGTCCTCAACGTCTAGGAGACTTCAGAAGAGAAGAGAATCTCCTCACTCATTCCTCAGGGGAACGTCCTGAGAAGGCCCTCAAAAAGACCACTCATGGGTCTTCTGGGCACAGTCCTTCAAAATCTCCTCACTCTGTGGAAAAGGAGAGTAACGGACTTGCTTTTGGAGAAAAATCATGTAAAAAAGACTACTTCTGAGCCGTCAAAATCACCTCCTCTGGTCATAGGACCCTTCAGAAAGGCGTCTTCTGAGGTAAAGACTAAGAAGCCAACCTTGTCAACAGGATCGTCGACGAAATGGCTCGTCTACGATGGCTCGTCGACGACAGCCTGTCTAGGGCGTCGACGACAGCCTCATCTACGATGGCCTCGTCTACGATGGCCTCGTCTACGATGGCTCGTCTACGACCGCGTCAACGACGACGAGAACGTCTATGACGGCGTCAACGACGGCCTCATCTACGACGGCCTCATCTACGATGGCCTCATCTACGACGGCCTCGTCTACGACGGCCTCGTCTACGACGGCCTCGTCTACGACGGCCTCGTCTACGATGGCCTCGTCTACGATGGCCTCGTCTACGATGGCCTCGTCTATGATGGCCTCGTCTATGATGGCCTCGTCTATGATGGCCTCCTCTACGATGGCTTGTCTATGATGGCCTCGTCTATGATGGCCTCATCTATAATGGCCTCATCTATGATGGCCTCATCTATGATGGCCTCCTCTACGATGGCCTCCTCTACGATGGCTTGTCTACGAAGGCCTCCTCTACGAAGGCCTCCTCTACGAAGGCCTCCTCTACGAAGGCCTCCTCTACGATGGCCTCCTCTACGATGGCCTCCTCTACGATGGCCTCCTCTACGATGGCCTCCTCTACGATGGCCTCCTCTACGATGGCCTCCTCTACGATGGCCTCCTCTACGATGGCCTCCTCTACGATGGCCTCATCTACGATGGCCTCATCTACGATGGCCTCATCTACGATGGCCTGTCTACGATGGCCTCATCTATGACTGCTCGTCTACGACGGCCTGTCTACGGCGTAGACGATGGCCTAGTCTACGATGGCCTCATCTACGAGGGCTCGTCTACGACGGCATCCCCATCGAGGGCCTCGTCTGACTGCTCGTCTAAGACGGCCTGTCTACGGCGTCTATGATGGCCTCGTCTATGATGGCCTCGTCTACGATGGCCTCGTCTACGATGGCCTCGTCTATGATGGCCTCGTCTATGATGGCCTCGTCTATGATGGCCTCGTCTATGATGGCCTCGTCTACGATGGCCTCGTCTACGATGGCCTCGTCTACGATGGCCTCGTCTACGATGGCCTCGTCTACGATGGCCTCGTCTACGATGGCCTCGTCTACGATGGCCTCCTCTACGATGGCCTCCTCTACGATGGCCTCCTCTACGATGGCCTCCTCTACGATGAATGAATGAATGAATGAATAAAATATTTAATAAAGCGCACGATGGCCGAGCGGCTTCCTGGCGCTGGGGACCTGATCAGAACTCAACAAAGGGGACCCAGGGAGAATTAAGAGGGGAATGCCTGAGAGAAAAGAAAGGGTTTAAGGGCTTTGCGGAAGTGAGTGTAGATGGGAATAGAGCGGATGGAAAGAGGAAGGCTATTCCAGAACTGGGGGGCCAGGACTGAGAATAGAGTGCCCCCTGTTCTGGATTTACGGAAGCGAGGGATATGAAGAAGAGAAAGAGAAGAGGAGCGAAGAGTGCGGACAGGAACATGAGAAGAAACAAGACAGGTGATGAACAGGGGCGCAGAGCGGGAATGAGCCCGGAAAGCTAGACAGGCCAGTTTGAAAAAGGATCTGAAGCGAACAGGGAGCCAGTGAAGTGATTTGAGAACCGGGGTGATGTGAGAAGATTTAGGGAAGGAAAGGATGAGACGAGCAGCTTGATTTTGGATGGCCTGTAGACGGCGGGATTCGTAAGCAGGTAAGCCCACGTACAGGCTGTTCCCATAGTCAAGGCGGGAGATGACAAGGGCCATGACTATGGATTTAAGTGCATCAGTAGAAAAAAAACGTGAAATTTTCCGAATTAAACGAAGAGAAAGGAAACAAGAGGACACAACGGAACTGATCTGACTGTGCATAGATAGGTCATGACGACCTTAATCCCAAGAGTGCGGACAGAGGAAGCAGGCACCGGGGGGGACCAAAAGAAAGGGGCCAGTGTGCAGGGGACCAAGGGTTGGAAGGACCACCAGTGAGAACAAGTTCCGTCTTATCTGGATTGAGCTTCAGATGGTTGGCGCTCATCCAGTCGGAAATGAAAATTAAAGTGGAACAGAACTTGGAAAGGGAATCAGGAGTAGAAGAAAGATCAAAGACGAGCTGGAGGTCATCTGCGTAGTTGTACACAGAGACCCCCAGCTCAAGAAGAGAGGGGATGAGGGGATGAATATAGAGATTGAAAAGAAGAGGGGAAAGAGAAGAGCCTTGGGGAACGCCACAAGTGACTGAGCGGGGTGGAGCAGAAAAGCCAGGGAGATGAACTGCCTGGGACTTGTCCCGAAGGAAGGACGCCAGCCAGGAAAAGGCCGCACCCCGAATGCCCGCTGCGCTGACACGGTCGAGAAGGATGGAGTGATCAACCGTGTCAAACGCAGTGGACAGATCGAGGAGGACCAAGGCTTGGGGGAGATTAGAGTCGGCTTTCCCCTTGAGCTCGTCCAAGACTGCGAGGACTACCATCTCCGTAGAGTGGCCCGGGCGGAATCCTGCTTGATGGGATGCAAGAAGGCCACTCTCCTCTATATAAGTGGAGAGGCAGGAAGTGACATGGGCTTCAAGGATCTTGCCGAGGTAGGGAAGAAGAGAAATGGGTCGGAAATTGGAAGGAAGGGAAGGGTCTAGACCGTTTTTTTTTAGAATAGGGAGGACAACAGCAGATTTGAAAGAAGAAGGAACAGATCCAAGAGCCAAAGAGGAATTGAGAAGAGCAAGAGGGGGGGCAGGGCAGTTAGTGAAAAGAGTTTTGAGAATGCGTGCTGGCGCGCAATCCACGGGAGAGCCAGACTTGATTTTGACCAGAAGTTTTAAAAATGAATCGGTAGAAATAGGAGGGAAAGGAGCGAAGGAGGAAGAGGGACAGATGGAGGGACAAGTAGGACGAGGTTGAGGTACTGTGGGAATGTTGGCTTTGATCTTCACGATCTTGTCGATGAAAAAGTCATTAAGAGAAGAACAGAGGGACTGTGAGGGAACCAGTCTAGGAGTGGAGCGATCAGAGGTGGCAAGATTATGGACCAGATAGAAAATTTCACGGGGTTTGTTGGCCGCAAGAGCTACTCTCTCAGTAAAGTAAGCGGTTTTGGCCACTAGGATCGCTTTTTTATATTCAGTGAGGAGAGATTTGTATTTGGCGCGCAAGGAAGAGCAATAGTTCCGTCTCCAGCGGCGTTCCGACCGCCTAAGGTCGAGTTTAAGTGTTTCAAGTTCTGGAGAGAACCATTTGTGCGCGTCGTGAGAACGAACCGCCTTGATCTTTCGGAGCGGGGCGACTAGATCGCACGAAGAGGAAAGCCATGTGCCAATGGCGTTGACCTGGGAGTCAAGGGGAAGATCGGTGAGGTTAGGAACAGAGGAAGCCAAAGTGAGCGAGAGGGAATCAAGATCGGTCCGATTCCAATTGCGGGCTAAGATGTTTTTCGGAAGGGGGGGGCTTGTCCACCGCTCCCAGATGGATGGAGAAGGAAATGAAAAAATGAACCGACCAAACGCATGGGGATGTGAGAAGAGATGAGACAATGGGGCTTGAGGACCAGATTTGATCCAAAGTATGACCGTGGACGTGAGTAGGGACTGAGACGTGAGGTGTAAAGTTTAAACATTGGAGAGTACCAGAAAAATCTTTCGAGGGGAGGTCTTCCCTAGGGTCGTCCGGCCAATAATTAAAATCGCCGAGCAGAAGGACGGAAGAATTGTTGACCACAAGAGTGGCCATAAGGTCCTGAAGGGAGGCTACAAAGGAAGGCATAGATTGAGGGGGGCGATACACAAGGACGACAGTGAGGGGGCAGAGAGATTGAGAGAGCAGGCAACAAGGTAGTCTACATTGGATATGAGGGGGTGATTAAGAAGTTGAAATTTGAGGGTCGACCGAATGATCATTGCCACCCCTCCCCCCGCCCTGCCGTCCGGGCGGTCAGCCCGGAGGGCATAATGGGTGTCAGGAAGAATGGCTAAGAGGTCGGGAAGGGAGTCGGCAGAAAACCATGTTTCAGTCAGGAAAAGGAAATCAGGGAAATCAGTAGTGAGAAGGTTGAAGAGAGCTGTCTGGTGTTTTACAGCAGAGCGGGTGTTCAGCAGTAAAGCAGAGGCTATAGAAGGGGCAGGGATGGGAAGGGAACAAGGAACAAGGAAAGGATCAGCAGCGGGTGGAGTGGGACTAGGAGCCGGAGGCAGGTGAGGAGGGGGAGAAACAAGAAACGATGGCCTCCTCTATGATGGCCTCCTCTACGATGGCTTGTCTAGGACGGCGTCGACGGCCTCATCTACGATGGATCGTCTATGCCATCGTCTACGATGGCCTAGTCTATGACTGCTCATCTACGACGGCCTAGTCTATGACTGCTCGTCTACGACGGCCTAGTCTATGACTGCGATCTCGTTGACGGGCTCATCGACGAGGGAAATTCCGACAATTCTGGAATCTCTTATAAGGTGGTAGAGAAGGCTGCTCCACGTTTTAAGATCTCAATGGCCTCTCAGGAACAGGACTGCTTCTTGTATGACTTCAAAGAACCTCTCAAGAAGGCATTAAGGTCAATACCGATTATCGATTACCTATAGTCGGAAGGGGTATAGGGCGCCAGATACAGCACCGGCGTGTTTAACAGGATATCCTAAGCTAGACTCGGTTGTGACACAGGCGGCCCAGAAGAACTCCTGGAATCCTTCGGCCCCTTTGGGACGCTATCATAGACAATTGTGGGCACACATAGCCCCATTCCTGTCGGAATTGCCAGATTCATCCAAAGAGGATTCTGCTAGAAGGTGAAGCATCGGCGTCCGAAACTATAGACTGCGCGATGGATATCGCTATGACAAGGTTCCGCCAGTTGGCTGGAGCAGCAGTCTTGCGGCTCCAAGGGTGGCTCTTTCCGTCCTGAGGTGCGAACAAAGATTTTGGACATGCCATATGATAGCCAGTTGCTATTTGGCACAAAAAATTAACGAAGTAGACGCTGCGAGAGCTTTGGGCACTCTTCAGTCTAAGAACCAGTCCTTTAGTGGAAATGGAGGAAGAGGGTGGTCTTCCTACTCAGGAAATTATCAATACAAGTCTTCCTGCTCTTCAGGCCAGAGTAGACCGCAATACCAACAGCGCCAACAACAGCAAAACAAGCAATCCTCTTTTGGGAAGTCGTCCTTTCAAGGTAAAGGACAGCGAAAATATAGGGCTGCTTCTACGAGAGATCTCGATTTATGCTGTAGAAAGGAGCAATAGAGAGAACCTCCGCCTCAGAAGGGAAAAGGGTTTTATTCCCGCTTCTTTTTGATCCAGAAAAAAGACAAGAAGTGGAGACCAATCTTGGACTTCAGGGCCCTCAACAAATTCCTAAAGAAGCAGTCGTTTCGCATGGTAATCCAGGAGGTCTTGCAACTACTGGAAGAGCAGGATTTTTTATAGCGTCCCTAGTCCTACAGGACGCTTACTTCCATATCCCATTTCACAGGAATCATAAAAAGTACTTGCGATTTGCAGTAGTGGGCAGGCACTTGCTGTTTCACGTTCTGCCTTTCGGGCTCAAGTCTGCACCTCGCATATTCACAAAATGTCATTTCCCAGTGGCAGCATATTTCAGACAGTGCCATCACCAAGTCTTTCCGTATCTGAATGGCTGGTGGTCAAGGCTCCATCCTTAGAAGACGCGTCCAGGTCTTCCAATGCCTGTTTAAAGCTTTGCGATTGCTTGGGTCCCACCCTCAATCAGAAAAATCGGTCCTACAACTTTGTCAGTGCATCAGTTTCCTAGGTGCAACCCTAGACACACGGTCAGCAAAAGCTTTCCCATCCAGAGAGGGGATGAACAAGCTCCTTGCACTAGCTGCTATAGTAGCCTCGAAGAAAGTCTTGACAGTTCGCCTCTTCTGGGGATGATGTCATCGTGTATCCTCCTGATTCCTCACTGTCGACTACGAATGAGACCTCTACAGGAGGCGCTCTCGAAGCAGTGGGTCCAATGCACAGGGTTATTCGACGACCACATAAAAGTGAATCCTCAGATGGTCGGAGCCCTGCAATGGTGGTCGTCATCTCAAAACCTGTCTCAAGGCTGGTCATTCCTGCTTCCGGCTGCCCCTCATGTTGTCACAACAGGCGCCTCCTTGAAAGACTGTGGAGTTTTTCTGCAAGGGCTACAGATAAGCGGAAAGTGGTCTCCTATGGAGAAGAAACTACATATCAATCTGCTCGAACTGCGGGCGGTCTTCCTGGCCCTTCAAGCTTTCCTGCCAAGAATAAAACATTCCCTGTTGCTCATCCGGACAGACAACACCACGACTAAGCACTACCTCAAAAAAGAGGGAAGGCCACGCTCGCTGACACACTCTCGCGAATTGCAAAAAAATCTGGAATTGGCTCATACTCCACAATATAACCCGAAGTGCGGATTGTGTCCCAGGCACGGACAATGTGCTCACCGACGCTTTGAGCAGGCAGAAAACATCGTCACACGAGTGGGAGCTAGATCAACAAATTATCGACCAGATCTTCTCCAGATGGGGCACGCCGCAAATCGATCTATTTGCGACGAGAATGAACGCAAAATGCCCACACATCGCAAGTTGGCAACCCTAGTCAGGGTCTCTGGGTAATGCATCTTCCATCGCATGGCGCAACTTCTTTGCGTACGCCTTTCCAGATGCTTCCCAGAGTCCTCAGGAAAATTTAGGTGGAGCCTTGTACTCTAATTTTAACAGCCCCAACTTGGCCGAGGCAACATTGGTTCACAGAGCTCCACCGTCTATCCCTGGAGCCGCCGGTCCACCTGTGGCATTATCTATCTCTGCTTACAATGAACAACAATCAAGTTCAATATCTGAAGTCTCTCAGGTTAGCCGCCTGGCTCCTGAGTTCAGAGAGTTCCACAATCTGAATATTCCACAAGACTGTAGACATTCTTGCCAGAGCAAGGGCGGATAGCACGACCAAAACGTATTCTCTGAAATGGGAGCGCTTTTGTGTTTGGTGTGCAGATCACGGAATTCGGCCTTTCTCTACATCACTGGAGCAACTTTTACCTTCTCTATTACATCTGGCACAGTCGGGCCTAGCCCACTACTCCATTAAAGTACACTTAGCAGCAATATCTCGTTATAAAGAAATCCAACGAGTCCATCGCTCTGGTCCAGCGGGTTGATTAAGCAATTTCTAAAACGATTATACAGATCTTTCCCGCCAGTAAGGATGTTTCCACCTACCTGGCATCTCAATGTGGTTGTTATCCAGCTCATGAAACATCCTTTCGAACCAGTACACAGAGCTGACCTAAAGTATGTCTCGAGGAAAACAGCACCTCTCCTGGCGCTCACATCTGCAAGGAGGGTCAGTGAGCTACAGGCGTTTTCAATCCAGGATCCTTTTCTACAGTTTAAAAACGACAGAGTAATCCTGAGAACCAATCCTAGGTTTTTCTCAAGTCCCTTCGGACTTCCACCTAAATGAACCTGTGGTTCTGCGTTCCTTCTTTCCAAACCCAAGCACGGCAGCTGAGAGATTGCTGTTTTCTTTGGATCTCAAGCGATGCTTGAAGTTTTACATTGACAAAACGAAAACATTCAGGAAACCTAAACAGCTATTCGTAGCTTACAGCAGACCTAGGAGAGGTCTACCGCTTGCCAAGCAGAGCATCTCCAGATGGTTTTCTACAGCCATTGCTTTCTGTCGTGACCAAGCTGGACAGCCATTGCATTCCAAAGTGAGAGCGCACTCCACGAGAACTATGCCCACTTCTATGGCTCTCTTTGCAGGGGTGCCAGTCATTGACATTTGCAGGGCGGCAACATGGAAGTCGCGGCATACCTTCACTAGGCACTACTGCCTGGATACGAGCTGATGAATGATGCAGCAGTGGGACAAACAGTGTTACGCCATCTATTTCAGTAAGGTGAGCCTTCCTCCGTCCCTCCATCCTACTCTGATATGCACATTTCTTTACTAATACTTATTGTGGATGTCTAATGATTGTTCATGCTCGCATGGTGTGTCTTATCTAAGGACTTGTATATGCTGTTCCATCAGAAATGTGTACTCTGCATTGCTTGCTACTCTGATTCATGCATGTGAATCTATGAAAGACACCCATAGTACTGGATGAGAAATGCGTTACTTACCTGTAACTGCAGTTATCCAGTATTGGTGTCTTTCATAGATTCACATGCACCCCTCCCGCCTTCCCTGGAAGGACTCACCTAACTCTGTGTCACGCCTACTTAGCTTAGTGCGTACGAAAATCTGAGGGACTGAGGCTCCTGCCAGGAAGGTTCTAGAGGGAGGTGATAGCTGATTGGCTCTTCTCTAGAGTTTGGTCCTTTTTACAAAAGGACATGGATATGTTACTACGGTGAGGCCTGTAGGCCTACTATTCTCTATGTATGTCTATAGGACATTACTTTTCTATGTACTGGAGACTCCCGTCTCGACGACTGGGAATGATTCAGGCATGAGAATCTATGACAGACACCATTACTGGATAACTGCAGTTACAGGTAAGTAACACATTTCTTCTCCCTGCCAGCGGGAGAGAGGCCCCGGTGAGTGGGGTTGAGGGAGCACTGTTGGTACTAGCGGATACTTGGGCAGATATTTTCCCAAAGAGGAGCCCTGGGATGGAACGGCTCCAAAGGCACTGTTGGTGCCTAGCATTGGGCACGCAGCTGTACCGCCCGATCACGACAGCTGCAACGACGGGGGCATCTCTTTTGCATCCTCGCCCCAGGGGAGTACAGGCTGGTGGAGGCCTCGTGAGGAAAGGAGGTGCTCCCATGGCAATGTGGGTGCCTAGTATTTCGCCCACAGTTGTACCACCAGTTCGAGGCAGCTGCAACGTTGGGGGTCATTTTGGGTCTCAAGAGAGACCAGGGTGTGTTACATCCTCGCACCTCTATTCTTGGTACCGGCCTGTTGGGCCTGTACCCTTCTGCAGGGGCAGCTTAGAGCCCCAACTATTTGGACATAGGCCATGGCAGGAAAGTCTCAGTTGGGCCCCAGCGGATGGCCAGCAGGCCTGTGAGCACCTGAAGTGCTGGTAGGGCTCAAGGCCCTAATGTGATGCATAATGTGTTTATGCCCAGTGATTATGCATAATGTGTTTATGCCCAGTGATTATGCAAAATGTGTTTATGCCTAATGTGATGATGCATAATGTGTTTAGGCCAAGTGCTTATGCCTAATGTTTTTATGCGGAGTACAGTATTTTACCAGTAGTTACTGGTTGTTTCATTACTTACCTGTTCTAATGGTTCTGACAGTGGCCAGATTGGCCCTGTCCTGCATATAATCCCCTGTGAAGTATAACTTGGTGGCACAGTGTACATATGTGTTGTGTTCTGATGTGTTTTGTGGATGAAAGTGAAAACTCTAACCCTTGGAGTCCTGTTGGAGAGGAAGGAAAAGATCCAACTGAGTTTGAATCCTTAGACTCCTGACTCCTGATTCCTGAAGCCTGGTGATGAGTGCCGTAGGAGACTGTGTAGAGTGCTGCTGAGAGGTCGAGCAGGACGAGTGCAGCTATTTGTCCTCGGTCAATGAATAGGTGGATGTCATCTGTTGCTGTTAGGAGAGCATTCTGTGGTTGCTTTGTGATCCTGATTGGGTGGAGTCCAGGAAGTGGTGCTCTTCAAGATAACAGAGAACTTCCTGTTTATCGCGTTCTCAAAGACTTTGGCTGAGAAGAGTATAAGCGAGATGAGCCTGTAATTGCTAAGATCTGTACGATTGCCTGTGGTTTTCCTCAGCAGAGCGGTGACCTCGGGGTGTTACCTTCTGTCCAGGAAAGAGCTGCTGAGGCTGGAGGGGTTATTGATGGTGGTGAAGTTGGTGCTGATCAATGTGCCTCCCAGGTTGTATTTGTGGTGATTGCAGGGTCGCCAATCTGTAAGATTATAGTGATGTCCTCTGTGGTGAGTGGGCTCAAGCTTGTTAGGCGGTGAATGCTCCTGATGACAGTGGGAGGTTGCATGGTGATGTCCTCAATGGTGGGTTGGGGTGCGTAGTTGAAGTAGATGTTGAGGATTTTGTTGTGGAAGATGTCTGATAGGTTGTCACAGAGGATCTGTAAGGGAGTCATGGAGTTGGTGGTGGCTGGCGGATTGGTGAACTTGATGATGTTGAAGAGTTCTTTGTCTGTGTTGTAGCAGGATTAGAGTCTGATCATGAGGGCCGCTTTCCTGGCCTCTTTGATCTGTGTATGGTACCTAGTGAGGGCGGATTTATAGGTGTCTCTGGAGGGGTTCTCGGGTGGTCCTCCATCATGCATATAGATAGATTTTATCTTCAGAAGAAACAGCCTTCGAACAAATTAATTTTATGTAACTAACATTACAAACGAAATTACTTTTGGTACTTTAAATACTTTCTCTATTGAACTGCTTTGCTTTTTTGTTTCCATAGATTCTGAAGTGGCCAACTTTGTCTTCAGTAGGAGTTGGGAAACTGAAAGGGACAATGATCAACGGAGTAACTGTGGACCCATCCTTTGGTTATCTCGTGTACATCACGGACAAAAACATTGTAGCAATATGGAAGACAAAGTAGAGCCACAATATCAAATTGTACACACATTCAGTGTGCATTCTCAAATTTAAAAAGAGATTGAAGTGAAGCGGAACACTGGACTTTTAAATGCAGCGGAATCTAAAAATATTTTTTAATGTTACTCAACTATCATTCTCTAATTGCCACCATGTAAATATCTTACTGTGGACCTTTTTGGATCATGGCAGAAAAATATTTTATGTATATTCTTTTTTTAAGCAATGTTTTACCAGGATTTTTTTAGTGTGTTTGTATTGTTTTTCGAGATTAAGCTTCAGTTTTTCTACTGTGCAATTCTGGCTTCCTCTGGTTTCATAAAATCATGAACAAGTGGAATGATATGATTCGTGTTTTGTTGACTTATAAGGTCATGTTTAATCATTCATGTACCCTGAATGATCCCATGCAATTTTATGTGTGTTCCTGTGAATCTCATGCATTGGCGCTGGTTGTTCCATCTCGTCTCCCCTGCTCCATTTTACCCATTCCTACCACCCCTACTGAGCCCGCAGACAGTGTCCTGGGTGGAACCAAATGTGGCTTCCTTGCTGTTGATTGAGCATGAGGCCTCATAGTGCCTCCTTTGTGTTCAAAGTTCAGTCATTAGCTGAATATATCTGAGGAGTGACTGGCCTCTGAACGGTGGTAGTGAGATGGTTGGTAGGAGTATGAAGAGGGAATTGGGGGAGTGATAAAAAACATTGATGCTCATAGTGTGCAGAAAAAAACAAGTGATTAAAAAGCAGATTAAGTGGAACTCCTGGACCCAAGCAGAGATTGCTGCATACAAGCCCTTTATAGAGACCGCTCTGTGTACCCTGGGCATGGGCTTAGCTTCTCATTGCCATAGGTCAGCCCTGCAGCCAGGACCAGGTTGGTCCTCAATTGGGTCGCAAGACTGGAACCTTCGTTGGTTAATTTCCTTGTATTTAACCCTCATCCTGTCTCCCTCATAACCGCCTTCTGTCCAGAGTGTAGTTCAATGTCCTGGTTCTGACTCAGTAAGCCAACCACTGCTGGATAGTATAGTACTTGTGTTTTTTCCCATGGCACTTGTGCATTATTCTGTTTATTCCAGATCACGTCCGTCATTAGCCCTTTAGACATCCACCGCTGAGCCCCCAAAAGGACAGGACTGAATTGGTCCCCAGCTGGATCAAATGAACACTGTACACTCCCTTTTACTCTCTAATACAAGGGCATTGAGCTGATGGGATCAGGTTCAGTGAAGGAGATTAAGTGTATTTTTCTAGGCACCTACTGGTACAATTTTCAGCAATGGAACAAACTACCTGCCCTCCCTCACAAAGTGGTCAATAAAAAAAAAGTGCTACAATAGACAACACTTCTGCTGCGAAGAAGTGTAAACATGGAGATGGCTAGCATCAATACCAAACATAACACCACATCATTGTCTAGAGCAGTCCAGATAAGATAAATCAGAATAGTATTGCAAAGATTATTAAAAATCTTTGCAACGATGAAAGTGATTAAAAACTTGGTACAAAAAGATATGAGAATAACAATTGCAACATGATCTATTAACCCCTTCCGTGCGGCCGCGATTTTCCCCGTGTGCGGCCGCCGGACGAACACGGGCGGGCCGTGACGAATCTCAGCCGTCATCAGCACACGAGCACCGTAGTGCATGACGGCTGGGGTTCGTCACCAGCATGGAAGGGGTTAACCACTAAGCCAATCTAAAGGATACAACCCAAGTATAGGGGCTATGTAGATGGTACAAAGATTGGACAGTACATAATACGCATAATTTTGAGGTTTTTTCTTTGTAAAATATGCTCAATCAGAAAACGCAGCCAATACTCATTTCGTCTTGCTAGACTTCCTCGGTGCTTCAGGACCATCAAATAGATGTTTCTTCAAAAGGCTGGAAACAAATTGACCAAGACACTGTGAATGCCAAAGCAAAGCTGCAAGTAATAGTTCAGTTCACTGTAAGGCTGCCATACAAGGAATAGACTCATACAATTCAAATTGCCACATGGACAACCAACATTTTCTTTTATTCTGCCAAACTATCATTAATGAGTGATAATGTCTTGGATGTCCAAATCCGCACCCGAATGCCACATGGTTGGAATCAAACTGTGATAAGAAATGAAATAAATATTTGTTTGTGTATTATGTATTGTCCAATATTTCTACGATCTATATTAAACATATATTAAGAAGAGAAAACCTATCTTTGCTGGGAAGTAGAAGTATTGCTACAGACAATAGAGAAAGTGCCTCTGAATGAGATCAACTAGGGAATCTGCTCAACAATCTTCCTAGTACCAACATTGGACAAATTGCTTTGACCCATACTAGACCTCCAGGTCCTAAACCAGTTACTAAAAGCACAGGAGTTCAAAATTAAAACCCTACAAGAAGTTATCAGTCCACTCCAGCAGGGGATTACATGTTAACCGTAGACCCAAAGGATGCCTAGTTGCACATCCCAGCGAACTACATACAGGAGAAGTTTCTGCACTTCATAATGGACAAGACACTACCAATTCAGGGTTCCACTACTCAGAATAAAATTAGCTTCCAAAATGTTCACAAAGTGCTCAGGAAAGCAACACATGTGTACCCTACCTAGACGACTGGCAGGTAAGGGCAAGTTCTGCCCACAAGTACAGAGACTGCATAAGGACAGTGTTGACACTCCACAGATTGGGGTTCTCCATAAACCTGGAGAAATTAATGCCAGAACAGGAAAACTTCTTGGGAGCCACAATAAACTCAACACAAGCGAAGGTATTCCCCTGTGAAAGACCGTACTGGCAATAACTGAAGAAGCTCGCTACTACCAGAAGGGTCAGTCTCTGACAGTGAGGACTGTCGGAAAGATGCTGGGAATCATGGCTTTCAATCTACCACTAATATCACATACAAGGCTACACTTGAGACCAATTCAGAAATGGGTCCAAAGTCAATGATCACACGATGAGGAGTTTGGAAGATCTAGTGGTTGTCACACAAAGAGTACATGAGGAAATGAAGTGGTGGAACTCAACTAATCTAATGGAAGGAAGAGCTTTCATGCTTCCACCTTTAACAGTAACCATCACCACAGACTCCTCGCACACAGCAGGTTCCTATGATGCACTGGGCCAGGGACAGACTAATTTGCATATAGCTAGGTTCTGAGCTGGGATGGTGCAGTGAGCTAAAAAACGGTGATGGATCAAGCCCTGATCTGTTGACTGGGTACGAGTGTTCTGCTTAATTCAGATACTCTGTCCATCACCACCCCCTTTTCTGAATCGTTTTGTCCACCATAAGCGTGGAAGGGTATGCTCAGACATGAGTCCCTTGCTCACTGCACCATCAGGATTCAAGCAAGCCGGGCCGAAGACGGCTGAAATGCCAGAAACCGGTCCCCGGAAGCTTGTTTCCTTTCCAGTTAAAGAATTGGCTTGGTAGTTTGGTCTGCCCTGTTCCCATGATGCACTGAGCCAGGGACAGACTAATTTGCATGTAGCTAGGTTCTGAGCTCGGATGGTGCAGTGAGCTAAAAAACGGTGATGGATCAAGCCCTGATCTGTTGACTGGGTATGAATGTTCTGCTTAATTAAGATACTCTGTCCATCACCAACCCCTTTTCTGAATCACACACAGGAGGGGCCGCTCGTATGGGGAAACTCAACATCAGAGGGGTCTGGAAACCAGAAGAAGCGGTACAGTACTTAAATGTGCTGGAACTAAGGATAGTGTTCCTAGCCTTAAGTCTTTCAGAATTAGTTGTGGAACAAATCCATACAAGTTCAAAAAGACAACATGACAATATTCTTCCTTAACAGGCAAAGGGGAGACAAAAGCCTTCTCCCTGTCAAGGCTAGTACAGGAAATATTGCAGTGGGCCATCAACCGACTGATGACCATAACAAAATACATCTACTGGGGGTAGACAACCTGACAAACTGAGCAGGCGTGGATCCACCTCACATAAGCGGGAGCTGAATTAGGCAGTGATCCAGAAGGTGTTCAAAAAGTGAGACACGCCAAAAATAGACCTGTTTGCAACACCAGAAAACATAAAATGCTAGACTTTGGCATCCAGGTAACCGCACCACCACTCCTTAGAATTGCGCTGTCAACGGACTGGTCAGGGAAATTTACTTGCACTTTTCACCTGCTCCCACTATCATCACTAGTGATCAAAAAGTGCATACAATCTCGGATGACATTAATAGTCCTCGAATCTCAGTATCAATACAAACCTGGTTCTCAGATCTGATTGTGATTGCACACAACGTGCATAGTCTGCCAGTGTCACAAAGCCTGCTTTCCATGCAGTGGGGGGGGATGAGGAGGGGGGTTCTCCATCCAGAACCAAACACATTGAGTCTAGCAGCATAGCTTCTAAAGACATCGAATTTGGTCATCTGGGACTGTCCGAGAAAGCAATGGCAGTCCTCAGGGAAGCAAGAAGACTGAACTAAGAAATGCTACATAGCCAAATGGGACAGATATGCAAGGTAGTGCCGGAGAACTGGCCTTTTCAGGATAGGTCAAATGATACTACAGTCAATTGATATCTTAGACCGAAACCGAATCTATGTGTCCCTAAAGGTGCATCGAGCAGTGATAGGGGCCTATACAAGGGGATGCATAGAAAGCAGCTTCTTCACTGTACCTGTGGTTAAACGTTTTCTAGAAGGGGCCAAAAGAATAGCCCCACCAAGGAGTGCGCCAATGGCTATGTGGAACCTAAACCTGGTACTGATGAAAAAAAACTTCCAAGCCATTTCACAGGGCCGCCTTAAAGTTTATCATGCTTAAGACTGTGTTTGTAACTGCAATGACATTGATTCGCAGGATATGTGATCTGCAGACACTTGCCATAGAACAGCCATACCTACATATTGATATACTGAGTCAGGATAGTCGTGAGGACCAACCAACCTTTTATACCAAAAGTCAACCCATTTCCACATAAATCTGAAAATCCAAATACTGAGTTTTTCCCCCAAGATCCAAACACTATAGAGAAAGAGCACACTTGATGCCAGCAGAGTAATAATGTATTACCTGGACAGAACAAATCAATCAGCATAGAGAAACAGATCTTTGTATCATTCACAGACAATCATAAAGGGAAACCAGTCACCAAAAGCACCATTTTGAAGCGGATAAAACAGATGATTCAAATGTCAGAAGAAAGCTGGCATGCAGCTACAAAATAAACCAAGGGCACATTCGTCAACCAAGACGAGAGCTACTGTAGCCTCCCTGTCAGCTGAACGACATGTATGGCTGCCACATGATCGTCAATGGACAGAGTACTGAAATACTTGTTTAGAGGCTCATCCTCCTCTCCAACCCAGCCAGCACGGTGAAGAACCTGCTATGAAGTCCATGCACAGCATGTGAATCCAGAAAAAGATTCATGCTGCAAAATGAAATTTTTACTTACACCTGCAGCTGTAGTTTTACAGCTTGAAGAATTTTCTAGATTCACACGTGACCTACACGCCTCCCAGGAAATTAGGTGAGACAAAGTAACAAGGACATACATGAGGTACAATCAAGGTGAAGCTCACAGGACATTAAATGGACAGACAATCTCCAGGTGTAAAAAGAATCTAAAGATGGCTACCAGATGCAGAGGCTTCCTGGGAGAGCGTTTGATGTTGGAAGAGGCTAGACTAAGCACGAAGTGGTGAGGACAGTTGACGCCCAACAACAACAACAACAAACAAGCATTTACAATGCAATGGTCTCGGCATTATTAAAAGGTAGAGCTATTGGCATTGCTCATGACTTTTTAAAAAAAAATTAATAAATAAATGGCATTGTCATTTACATTGCCAATAGCTTAATCATTAAATAAATGGCATTGTCATTTACAATGCCAATAGCTTAATCGCTCGCAATTGCATGACCTATTGCATTTACACCCACACAGAGCCACACACACAGACACACACACACATACAAAGCCATTCACATAGAGCCACCCTCACACAGACAGAGCTACCCACACAGAGCCACCTACAAAAAAGCTATCCACACAGAGCCCCCCAACACAGAGCCCCCCCACACACAGAGCCCCCCCCACACACACAGTGCCCCCCACACACACAGTGCCCCCCACACACACAGAGCCCCCCACACACAGAGCCCCCACACACACACACACAGAGCCCCCCCCTACACACACACACACACACAGAGGGTTCAGAGTGGGGAAAGAGGTGGTGTTTTCTTGCTGTGCTGAAAGATGGGATCAGCCCCGGGATTCTCGAGGGGGCTACCGAATTGCAGAGACAGTGGAATTTCGACAAAGCCAGAGCGGGAGAGGCACTTAGAAACAAATCTGTTCATAATCAAAGGCCGCATAAGAAATACAGAATACCATGTTATTCAAACTGCAAATAAATCCAGCTAACTGAACTCTGAGCATCGACAGAGCGCTAATGATGTTTTGATTGGGAGGGTCAGCAACCCAGAGATATCTAAAGGTCGGAGACACTTCTGGAAAATCTCATCCCAGCTGAATCAAACAAAAGGCGGAATCTGAGGAAACGTCTTGAACAGGCTGCACAACATCCTGTTCAGTCCTTGCATTCAGCCGACTCGAGTATTCAGGTTGCAAACACGGTTCCAGTTACTCTCAGGGTGCCACAGTTCTTTAAATGCAATATTTGAACGTTCTTTCTCCCTTCTTGGATGTCTGTGCTCTTTGTAGCGCTGTTGGTACGATCTGCACGGCCTTCGGGTGAGCCGGCGTTCGCGTGAGCGATGCTGCGGAACGGTACTAGGCGTGCTAGCAACCGTACCACAAGCGTACAGTTTGTTTGGATGCAAGCATACACTTCAAAAGCAGGGTGACCCAACGTGGCGCACCCAGGGTGCGAGGTGTACCGGTTGATTTGAGGCCAGTAGTCGCACGCTGTATGCCGTTCAAAGCGTGCAGCGCGGATGACAAAGCACGGTCAGTTTTGAATGCGCCTCGCGGACTCTGGGTCCGGAGCGCAGCGTACCTCGCAGCAAACAGTACCTTAGTCCTCGAGGGGAGGGTGAAGCGAACGGCTGCGGGGGCTGCTCCTCTGATGTCACGGTGCCGTCCCGGGGCGATGCGAGCGGCGCTGCTCGGGCTCCGGGGTTGGCGATGTGTTGTAAGGGTATTGATGAGCCAGCGGTGTACGCTTCTACCCTGAAGGGGGGGGCGGCCAGCTGGGGGTACGGCGGTATAAGCGGGGCACTGATCAGGGGCTTTAGGGAAGCACAGCAGAGTCCAAAGTTGCGATGTGCGCTACAGCACTGGCCAGTAAATCACGGTGCTTGGGAGGACAGCAGAGGCCCGACACGGGAGAAACACTCCACCCTGTTCAGGGGCCCGTAGCTCGGGGGCACAGCCTCTCCACCCCTCAGCTCAGGATCAGAGCAGCCACCTCACATTTCAGGGGCACGCACAGCCCTCAGGAACATCCAGCGCCGCACCTCAGGCTTAGGAGCTAATCCCTTAACCGTGCAAAGAGATGAGCGGGCAAAGCGAAAAAAAGGTGAACAGAGGGAGGAGATTGGGTGGGCAACAAAAGAAGGCGTGAGAAAGAGAAATAGAGGAGCGGCAAAAATAAATAATTAACTATAGATAGTTACCTCCTGTCCGACGCTGCTCGAGCAGCAAAATGGCGGCCCCAAACATCCCAAAATTTCGGATTCGGGGGCGTGTTCTGGCGTTCTGAGTGACTGGTGATGTTTCAGGGCGAAAGAACGCCAAAAACACGCCCCAAATCCGAAAGAGACGGGGCTTCTTTGGAGTGACGCCTCTCTCCTCCAATGACTTTTTTTGCATATAGCCATTATCAAAAATGGGGTATCCCAAACTGGTCTGGGACCTGGGTACAGAACGTTAACAAAAACAATGGTCCTTGACCTAATTTAATGCACTGATTATATCACAAATTTTTTTTTCCTAATTTTCTAAATTGGAGCCCAAATAAATTTTGCTCTTTGGAAAAGATCCAGACTAATTCATACAGTCACACGGCCCAACAACTGTATCATATTTATAGAAAAATATTTTTAATTTATACTTTTACTAAATCATGCTTGTAACCTCTTAGAATTCAAAGGTTTCAAAAATTGCAATTATATCAGGTTTTTTCAATCCTATTTAGAAAGAAATAGACTGCAGGAAACCCTCTTTGGTGAAACTTTTATTGCATTAGTTTCCTTACATTTTTCAGTGGAATTGTCCGCCACTTAACTGTTTGGATCTGGTGAATGCTGTTTATATTGAAAATGCACAGGAGTGCCATGAACTCCTAGGGCGTTACTTCATTTCATTTTGTTTGTGGTCTGTCAAGTTAGACTGAAATCTCACCTCAGCATAGTTCTTGTGGCCCCTTACCCATATGTCCTGTGCCCTTTTTCTCATCCCAATTCTCTTTCCCTCGTTTGTTTAGTAGTGCATTTACTTGGACTGATTGTCTCTTCTCATTTCTCCCACGGCTCCTCTTGCAAACCTATTATTCGGTTCTACCCCACACACTTTCTTCCTCCCCCGTTGGTTTTCTGTACCCCCATTTTTTGTTCCCAAATCTACCCTTTCATCTCTTTCTTAACCTGTCGATATTCCCCAACAAGTATTACCATTAGTTACTGCTTTTCTTCCGCTGCCTCTGACCTTTCTTGTTCCTATTTTACCCTGTTCACTGTGGAATGTGAAAAAAGACTGTCTTCACCATTAACGAATTTATTTTTAATTAACCCCTAATACTCATCTTGTTTTTCTTTCTTGAAGTTCCTATTAGTTTACTACTCTTAACAAATTGTGACCATGGCTATTTTATTCTGATACTGCATGTTGTCTGCTTTTGTCAGTGGTTCAACATTTTGCTGATATACTACATTTTTCATTTTCTTTTGAATTTTTTTTTTTTACCAAAACAAGGCACATCCATGGAATGATAGAATTAAATGAAAGTCATTGTTTTAGTAGCTTTCACAATATATAAATATTGAATGAGTTTTGGAAAGTTGCTAGCCCAAGTTGCATTTACTATGAGGCCCAAAGTGCACTTTTCATCAATCTCCGCACAGGGTTTGCTTCTTGTACCCAGTCTTCCCCTGATGTCATTCAAAAAGTACAGATGATTAGGGGTTTAGTACACTAGAGGTGTTGTAGTTAAACTATGGCTACCCCCTATGGCCCCAGAAGTATAAATGCAAACAATCTTTCTTTTTTAATATTCGGCACCTTTTAGGTCTCCCTGCACAGATCTTCTTCAGGTGTATGGCCATGACCTTCTGATAGACTTTTTTTTTTATTTCAACGATTTTTATTAGCCAATTTTCGTATATACACCGCAGATTCCACATCTATCTAATATTCCCTCAAGCGTTTGACTGGATTAATAAAATCTTCTGCAGTAAATGTAATGTAAATGTAAATTGATACTTGTATAGCGCACTACTCACCCGCAAGGGTCTCAAGGCGCTTGTACGAATACCGCTGTGGAATCCATCCTGGCTTCACCTGTGAGGCGTCCACTCCTGGGCACCCCCAAGGTGGAGGCCAGGCATCCTTAGCGTTGTGGGGGCCGTTGTGGAGATTAAGCAAGCTATTGCCCAGAGTTACAGAGTGGGACTCCATGATTGGAATGGGCACCGAGGCGAGAATTATCAGGTCCATGGAATTTTAAGCCCAAGACCCGCTGAGGCAGGGAATTGAAACCTGGTCCCGGGCTAGACCTCTGCATCAGGGTCTGCCGCTCTAATCATTGAGCCTCACTTCTCCACGCAGTATCCCTGTATGCCAGTAGGTGGCATTGGTTGTCCCATGTCTACGTCGTTCTGCACTGGACGGGGCGTGCATGAACCTATGTTTCATTCTTTCTGTGCCAACAGACTTGGATCCAGAGCTCTGTTTTTAGTTTTTCCAACAAAATTACTACAGTGTGTAAGGGACAATGTCTATTTACAGACATTTCACCACGGAACAGACAGACACACTTGACACTGGTGTTTGCCCACGTTTACAGCAGTGCTGTGTAGGCGGTAAAATGTCCTTTGGCACAAAAAACAGTGCAAAGTCTGCATACTGACAATGTCACCTTCCAGATCTGCAGGATTCAATCCTTGTGGAGATTGTTGCAAACCGATGCATGTGACTGATCTGCACATGATTTGCTTGTGGTTGGAGCAAAACCTGCAGTGATTGCGCTTTGATGCACCTTAAGACCATCTGGGACCAGGAACTTGTTCATAGTAAAACAACACAAGACTGGTGGAGGTGCAAAGCCCGGTCCTGAGGCCAGTCGTGACAAATTGTCATTAAGGTCCAAGTCCTGGGTAAGTTCAAGAAAAAAAACCACAAGAATCCACATGGCGCTCTGCTCCGTCCTGATAGTCTTGATCCCTTGAGGAGGTGCGGAGGCAGCATCGTGCCTCAAGGTCTCGCTCCCGTAGTCAATTCACTTTGCAGTAGATTTTGACCTTTGTCCTTGAGCAACCTTAATTTATGGGGCCCAGCTAGCAAAGTTAATCCAAATTCTTTCCCCGACTGCTCTCCTCTACAGGGAATCCAATGGAATAGAGACCTTTGGTGAAAAGGGGCTTCTCTTAGAGTTTGGCCCTCCACTCTGTGAATGCAAGTTGCCTTCTAGGATGCTATTCTCACTCTCTGTGGGACACCATGGCTCAGTTGCTCCGTATGGTTGCAGAAAAAGCCTGTGCTATCCTTTCTCAAGCTATGCAGGACAGTTGTAATGCGGCCTAATTCTATATCCGCTAGGGCTAGACACCACTGATTATCTTGGGAAGCCCACAGGCACCAGTGAGGCCCTTCACAGGCAAACCAGGAGGTGGTCCATTGGATTTTTGGGGGGAGACCAGGCAAGCATTGCCTACAAGCCATTCAACGGTTCTCATCTTTTTGGGGACAAAGTGGATTCGGGCGTGTAGCACTTTACAGAAAGAGGGCTACAGTACAGTGCCTGAGCCTTTCTGTTCCTTCGCGCCAGCAAAACCAGCAGTTTCCACCATCTGTGGTCATGGTAGAGGCTTTTCAGTATTACTAGAAAATCTAGTTGCCTCAATCCTTTTGTATCTGTGGCAATTATCAAGCATGTGGTCAAAAGGAGCAGCTTGCAGCCCTGTCATCCGCCCCTCCACCAGTTGCAGCCCCCAAAACGCTTTAGTGTGCCCTTGGCTGCAATCAGCCAACCTATCAGGGGAAGTATCTAATATTTTCTGCCAAGTTGCAGCCAATAATTTCAGACAGGTGGGTCCTGCAAATTAAGTTGCAGTGTTACTCCCTACCATTCCTCAAAAACCTGCCTTATCCATAACAACTGATGGAGGGCCACCTATCTCTGTTGCAGTAGGAAGTTCAGGCTCTTTTGGCCAAAGAGACCATAGTGCGGGTGCTGATGCTGGAATTTGGTGGTGGCTACTTCCTGGTGCCCAAAAAAAGACGGAGGTCTCCATCCCATCCTTTATTTCCGCCTTGGCTGTGGTCTTGTCTAAATGGTGGTGTTGGACCTGAAGGATGCTTATTTCCACACACCTGTCCTTCAGGACCACGGGCCTTTCACTGTAGTCAAGGAGCGTTTTCATTCAATGTGCTCCCCTTGGCCTAACCAGCATGCTTCTGGTATTCACAAAAGTGATGGCAGTGGTTGCAGCGCACCTGCAGGGGTCTCCCATCCCCTTGTTCCCCCACCTTGATGACTGGCAGTGAACCTCCTAACATAATTGGGGGCCCACTATCAATGTGCTGAAGTCACAACAGACTCTTTTGCAGGTGCTACATTACTTCTGAGCCATTCTGCAGACACTACAGTATTTGTGCCTGTTGTCTGCAATGGAGAGTCCAGGAAATTCGAGCTATGACACCAATGTTTCAGCCTCCGTCCTGTGCCTTATTGCAGATGACTCTCAGGCTACTAAGATTGTTGACCTCCTACATCCTGTTGGTGATGCATGCCAGATGGCACATGCTAGCTCTGCAATGGGACCTAAAATCAAAGTAGGAACAACATTGGGGAAATCTGTTGGATCATATCCAGATTTCAAAGGAGATTGCAAAAGATCTCCAGTGAAGGCTACTGGACTGAGATGGGGTCAATGGCACACCTGTCCTTGTCCCCAGCCAGAGCTCATTGTGGTCACAGATGCATCCCTGCTGGGTTGAAGAAGCCATCTGGGAGAGGTGGAGATCGGCGGTCTCTATTCTCTGGCAGTGACTTGACTCCACATGAATTTGTAGTTGTTGAGGACGATTAGCGTAGTATTGAAGGCCTTCCTGCTTACGATCAAAGGAAAGTGGATGCAGGTGCTCCTGAACAACACCACTGCAATGTGGTACTGAAACAAACCGGGCTGATTAGGGCCTGTGCCAGGAGACTGTGCGCCTCTGAAAGTGGCTGGACCGCTAAAGGATTTCTCTGGTGGTGAACCCCCTGGCAGGATCCTAAAACACCATTGCAGCCAAACCCAGTTGTAGGCACCTAACGGATTCTGAATAGCAGTTTCCCCCAGAAGTGGAGCAGGCAAGCCATCCAGCAATAGGGAGAATCAGGACTAAATACTGCGTGTTTTCTTAGTTGGTGAAAAGATTAGCACTTCTGCACACTGAAGTTTCCAAAGCAGCTCACACTCAGACGCCTTCCATCTAGAGTGGAGTTCAGGATTCCTCAGACGCCTTCCGTCTAGAGTGGAGTTCAGGATTCCTCAGACACCTTCCGTCTAGAGTGGAGTTCAGGATTCCTGCATTCCTTTCAGCCACAACCTCTCCTGCCCTGAATTCTGAAGATCAGAAATGGCCAGGCCAAGTCATCCTAGTTGTACCAGATTGGGTCAGGAGAGTGGTTTTCCGAACTGTTGGGCATGAGCATCTGTCCTCCGATCAACCTGCTGCTACTTCTGGTGCAGCAGCAGGGCAGGATGTGGTACCTGAACCTATACACTTTGTGAGTTCATGCTTGGAGATTGAATGGCAACAGTTGACCTCCTTCGACCTACCTCCTGAGGCTGTTAATATCATCTTGGCAGCGATGTGTCCCTCCACAAAATCTGTCTACGCCTGCTGTTGAGACAAATTTGTGGATTGGTGTGGGACCCAAAAATTGGCCCTTTACACACACAATTGTCTGATGCTTCCTTGTTTATTCTGTCTCTAGCCCAGGCAAGACTTGGCTAGGTCCCTGTTAAGGGTTATTTGACAGCTCCTTCGGCCTTCTTGCAGTTGCTGGACCAGTCTTCATATTTTAAATTGCCCGATTTGATGAGGTTTTTGAAAGATTTGTAACATAGTCCTCTCTTTCTTGTGCATCTCTTATGAGCTGCTGCAAAGTAGTACTTGAGACTTCTGACTGAAGAACTGTCTTTCTCATTGCTATAACTTTGGCTAGAAGTGTAAGAGAACTTCAGGCTCACTCCAACTTGTACCACGTTCTTTCCTAACATATTGGTTTTAAGGAACCAGGATTCTTTTATACCCAAAGTAGTCCTTTTCATGCCTGTCCGGTTATCATGCTTCCAGCCTTCTTTACTCCACCTCATCACACTAAGGAGGAAGGGTTTCTCCATCGTCTGAGTTCTAAAACAGCATTGAGTTTCTATATCGCTCGGACATGGAAACATAGAGCGGATAATCAGCTCTTTGTAGGGCTTTCAGGAGCAAAGAAGGGCAAGGCGGGACAAAAACTAACCATCTCTCGATGGATTGTTCTCTGCATAAAGATCTGCTACACACTTGAGAAGATGCAGCCTCCAGAAGGCTTGCGGGCACATTAGACCAGGGCCAAAGCTGCTACTACTGCATTAGCAAGCAGAGTGTCTGTACTTGACATACATCAGGTAGCTGTATGGACATTGGTACTTACATTAACAAATAGCTGGATTTGCCTGGTAAGGATTCACAGCTAAATCTATCAATGGAGTGATGCCTTGTGGTTCAGCTAAAATGTCAGTCCCTGCAGCACAGTAGGTGTTACCGGACTTGGACCAAAAGACCCAGGTGAATGGGAGTAGAAAAATGATTGCAGCGTAATGTGTTCACCAACTGTAATGTTGTTAACCTCTTTTCTCTACTCTTTGCCCTTTATCTCTTTCCTTTGCTCTTTCTCTCATTCTATATTCTAGAATCCGCCTTGGATTCATTCCTGTCTCGGAGCTCCTGCGTGAACAGGCTGTTACGCTGTGGGTCCTGATACTTTGTATCTATTTCTACTTAATCTTCCACAATAAAGAAGCTGCATTTCTAAAGACCGGAGTGGGATTGAGAAATTTTTACATTGCTCCCTTCCCACCAACTGACATTGGCTACATTGTTGCAGTAATCCTTTTGAAACAGCGAACATCGGCTACATTGTTCCGGTAATCCGACAGAACTGTTTACTGCAGCCATTTCCTGGACTGAGCTCTTTTAATTGTTTAAAGGACCCACAAGCTGTCTGGTCTGTTTATTTTTATATTTTCTTTGACGGCACTTCTGCTCGGCCTCAACCTTTTATTTGCCTGCTCGAGCCAGCGTGATTTCCTTGTACGCATGTTACTTTGATAAGCTCTGCATTTTCTGCGTCAGCGTTTCCTAGCAACCAATGCGTCTCTTCATACACCAGCATTATTTGCCTGCTCGAGCCAGCGTGATTTCCTTGAGCGCCTGTTGCTTTGTTACGCTCTGCATTCCCGGCGGCAGAGTTTCCTAGCAACCAACGAGTCTCTCCATTCTCCAGCGCTCTGCTCATTTTTATCTACACAAACTTGCTTTATGACGCCTATTCTTTATTACGTCAGCGTCTCAATTGTAACCAATGCTGCCTAATTATCTCTGCTCGAACAAATTAACCATAGACTCAATAAGCTGAGTTGATAATTCTCAACTTAGAATGACCACTCTTTCAGTCCAATATATTTCAAAAATATTTTATGTAGGTATCTTATTTCTACTTACAAAAGTTTTTTAGGAGCTTTTTTTCTTTGTTTATATGTATCAACAAAAGACAAACTGAATTAAATTTTGCGTTCTAGAATCTTATTCACAAAGGGGGGGTGTGGATATGTACAATTTGGTGTGGTAAGGGGTTGTGTAGGCAACACGGGGGGAGACAAACCACATATATTTCAAACTTTACTAATCAACCTTGCAACACTTTCATTCATCCCACAATTATTCTGGATAAATACACAACACATACAAGTGGTGGGGAAGTGAAAAGGTATGTGAAAAAATGTACAGGTATGTGAAAAAGGGTTTGTTGAAAAGAATGCTATTTAATATATACAACTAGGATAAGCCTAGAGAGCTTCATTCTTAAAGAGTATGATTGAACACAAATTCAATGAATCAAATGCACAACATGCGATCATTTAGTTGCATTTCAAGGAATCAGATGACACACAGTCATCAAATACAAGTGAAACAGATATTCAAATGTAAATGGGTCGACGCGTTTCGAATCCCATGAATCCGTGGGATTCTCCTCAGGACCAAAAACAAATACAATCTGAAAAACATAAAATTGACACAAAAAACTCAGTCAGATCTCAACACACAAAAGAGACTCTCAACTTAACATTCGGCGCAACATTCACTCACATAGTACCTGTCGGGGTTTCTTCTAGGTTTCTTTGGTGAAAACTGTGAAACAGAGCAAGATCAGTCTTATGAATTGCTCATCCAAGTAAGGAAGGGAGCCTCTATCCGCAATTCTCAAAACTACTTATTGAGGTCTGTTCGTACAATCCTCTGTAATATTGGCGTCTATGAGTCGGCCTCAGTAAATGAAAATAGATGCATACATTTTGATTTTATCTGTTGGGAAAACAAAGCAAAGAGAATTCTCAGCGATGGGTTATGTTTTTCTGTGAACTCGTTAAAAATCGCCATGGTTTATAACAGTTTGACAATAATAGTCGGACAAGAAACGTGGCCGCTTTTCCTATGGCGTTGTCTATTTCTTTTTTGTTTACCGGCGGTTATGTTGCCGTCTTCGCGCTTATGAGATCTAAGTTTATGAAATTCAAAGTCGAGTGGTCTAGCGTTTACAGTCGTTGCAATCTTTAACATTTCAAAAGCGAGTCCGAATTCCCTATGAGCTCTTACCGTCGGTAGTCTTGTACCCGTGAACCTCGTCTGGCAATAGATTCTGGCGCCGTGCTAACACGTCATGGGTTCGGCGCTTATTAGCAACGCGGTCAATGTCCCATAGGATGCTGGGAAAAGTAGTTTTTTTCGAACAAATAGTTCCAATGCATCTACGAGAAAATAATTTTCTGGTGTTCATATACTTGTCTTTTCGCTACGGGCAAGATGCAGTCCTTAACCGCTATTTAGACGCTAATTTTAACGAAAGCTATAATTAGTTAAAACATACTCATAGATTTGTTAAATGTAGCACCTTGATGAAGGCTAAAATAGAAGGCATTCTATGTCACATGAAAAATTCCGAAAACTGAGGCCCTTCATTTCTAATGGAGAAGTGAAAATTTTTTGGTGAAGTATAGATATTTTGCGATATTGCCTATAGGTTATAGAGTTCTGACATTTCATTCAGTCCACTAGTTGCAGTGTTGAATTTGAGTATAAGCATAGCTTCCCTCGGTCTTAGTTTTACTTCCTGGTCACCACCTCTTTTATCAGGGTCAATTTTAGAAATGACCGTCCATTTCAGATCGGTGTCATTGTGTCCATTTTCTAGCCAATGTTGTAGTAATGGCGCTGTGAGTACCTTCTTTTTTACTCTTGATTTGTGTTGTGAGATCCTTTGTCTTATCTCTTGGTTTGTTTTTCCGATATATAATTTGCCGCAGGGGCACACAATTCCGTACACCACATTGCGGGTTTTACAGTTAGTGAAACTGTCGTGTTTCCAAAAAATTCCATGTTGAAATAATGATCCTTCCATCGTTGAAGGGCAGTTGACGCATGTCCCACATTTGTGGTGGCCTTTTATAGGTGGTAGACCAACATATTCTCTCAATGTGGGGTTGGGTGTGATAGAGCCTAAAAACTAAAATTCTTTATAAATGATGTCATAATCCACTATCACACTTACCAATCAATACCAGGCCCATAAACATAGAGAGTGAGGTGAATGGATACTATATGTTTGTTTAAGACATTCATAATAAACTATCTACAATAAACAAGACCAGCTTGTCATTTTAAAAAGTTTATTAAAACATATTTAAGAAAACTTAGGTTTGGAACTTTATTAAGCAAGCATTAGGAAAAGTCATAAGAAAGTTTATTCAGCATTTTATAAAGAGAGCTTAATTCAAGAAATTATTATTCATTAGCAGAAATAAGTGAGAGAGCATTTCCAAAACCTAACTGTCTCTCTGACTCTACCCTCATCGCCTGAAAACAAAGTCTTAAAAAGTTACATTTCTTACGTGTAATCAACGGACAGCAGAACAGCAGAATTCTGGCTCTCCATTGGCTGAATCACCTCACGCCACAGTAAACTGTGACATCTTCCACCACGAGACCAGGCTTTACACAAAGTCATTGTTCATGCACAGAATCCTGGCAACAGTTCCATAGTCCGCTACATTTTGTAGCAAAAATGTTCAAGCAATACAAAATCTTGTCACGTCTCTTCCTTTCAGCCTTGAGCCTGTCGGCTCTGAGCTCTCCATGGCACATCCAAACCCACTCCACAGAGCTGACTTTAGCAGTTCATTTTTTGAAGCTTTCATAATAAAAGGCTTTTCTTCCACTTCAGAATAAACTTTCTCATGTGGGTTTAGCATCAGCAGGCCTTTTCTGCGCTGCTTCTGATTGCGTCACTGCGCCACTTTCAGCCTGCGTCACTTTTTCAGAAAACTATTATTTAAACAAACACAAAAGAATAATTAATTCAGGTAAAACAAACCCTTCTGAACCACCCTTTCCCTGCTAGTAATTAACCCATTAATAAATGACAACTAGCCGAAGCAAACAAATAAAGCAACACATATAATAACTACCATTCTTCATGTAGTCCAGCTTTGTTTCTGAAAGAGTAAAAAGATGATAAAATGATACACAGACAGACAAACACAACATAGGACATACATGTAAGCACATATAAAAGCACATGCCATGAATGATCAGCTGCATATTAATAGTGACAAAGACAATAGGACAGACATAACAAACAGGACAATATTAATAATGTGTTACAAAAACAGACTTGCAAGTGCAACAAGAGCACATTTAATTAGTTTCCCGCGTGTTCATGTGTGGTGCAAACTTAATCTAGGTTGGATTAATAAAACAAATCATGCAAACACTCATTAATGTATTAATTCAAATTATGAGAGTATGACGTCACGAGCTAGAATAAAATATTTTCTAAAGCTCGCTCTATCAGGTGCTTTTGGTACCATCGCTCGTATTATCGTGTTCGAGCAGTACTGGCAATTGTTTTGTTTCATATAGTTGCGGCGTAGCCTTACTGCGCTTAAGCCAAACCCTTCTTTGTTTCCAAGCCTAATTATCTCAGCATTCTACCTCTTTGGAATCCTGTTGGCAGCAAATTTTACTATTTTCCATTGTGAGGTCATCTCCATTCCATGCTGCATACTTACTCCAGTGTTTGACATTTCTTTTTAAGCATTTTGCTTGTCAATCCATTTTAACACCTTGGCTGCTAAGGTGTTTTCCCGTCCGGTGCTGCATTCTTGAGATTCCCATTGTTCATGACAAAGCCAGCTCGTCATAAGCACAGCGCAGGTAAAACCCATGACGAGCTGGCTTTGTCATCAGCACTGAAGGGGTTAATATTTTAAACAAAGAAAATAAAGTTATTTATTTCGTTTTAAAATAATCTCCAAGGAACCATGTCATCTTCTGACAATGCTTTACATCCTCCGCCATTTCTGCACAAACCGGGCAAACCAGAAATAGTATGGAAACAATGGATTCATATTTTTGAAAATTATCTCATCGCCATTGATGGAGCAGAATATTCTCCTACAAGAAAGAATGCCCTTCTCTATAATCACTTGGGTATTGCCGCACACTTTATTTTGGATAATTTACCTCCTTTCCCACGACCTTCTGGTGATGGTGCCTGGAATGTTTATATTGAATCTAAAGAAAGACTTAAAAAACTTTTTTCAGATGAACCTAACGTCCTTTTGGAGAGGCACAGTTTCTTTGAAGGAAAACAATCCAGCAATGAATCAGTTGAAGAATATGTGGCTGCTCTTCGAGTTCTGGCTCCTACCTGCAATTTCGAAAACTATACAGACATTTCCATCAGAGACCAGTTTTTCTTCAATTGTTTTTGTAAAGAAAATGCAAGAGCGTCTTCTAACTTATCGTAACCCTTCTCTTTCAGAGGTCATCAATATCTGAAAAAGTATTGAAAGTTCTATAATTTCTTCCCAAGCATTATCAGGCCCAGAGGGTCATTCTCCTATTTCTTAAGCTACGGATAATTCTGAATTTTCCTCTTCCGTTTCTGCCATCAGAGTTAACAAAAAGGTTAAACTTTTTTTTGGTTTTCGCTGTGGTTCTAAAAACCACATTGCGAATTTTCCCTCTTGCCCTGCCTTGGGAAAGAAATGTTGTAAATGTAAAAGAACAGGTCATTTTCAGGAATTTTGCGGATCTCAACGTTAGTTTCCTAATATTAGGATTCACAATGTATAACTACAATCTCCTTCCACCTCAACCTGTTTCTTCTGTCTCGGATTGCAATAATACATTTTCTAATCTTCTTTTCTCCATAGATGAACCTTTCAATTCCATTGAATATGACTCTGCTAGGCTTTTGTTAATAACAAACCTTTACAAGTCATGGCTGATTCCGGAGCTCCCATTACTGTATTGGCTGATACCACCTTCAATAATGTTTGGGTTATTCTATCACCCATCAAGCTCCTGACATTTCTCCCAAAGCATTTGTTGAGAAGGATATTGATCTTATGGGTTTCTTTGTTGGCTCTTTGAAAATTATGGGAAGATCCACTGAAACAAAAATGTATGTTGCAGTCAGTGGCATAGATGTGGTGGGATGGAGATATCTAGCCAGATTAGGTATTATTTTAAAACCTGGTCATAAAAATCCTTTTGTTCTAGGAGATGCTCCTATTCTTGCTATTGACAACAGTAATTTTGATAATTCTAATCCAATTGATTTACTTAAAAAAAAAAATCCTTCTGTTTTCAGCAACAGCATTGGAACAATCAAAGGTTTTGAACATGTCATTAGGCTTAAGGCCAATGCTACACCCGCCACGCACAAAGTCAGACCTGTTCCCATTAGTGTCAAACCTGATCTTAAAAAACAATTGGAAAAGCTTACCAAGGATGGCATTATTATTACTACTACTGACTCCTCTGAATGGTTCTCGATTTAAATTTTTTTTTTTAAAAAATGGTGATCTTTGTCTCTGTGTAGACCCCAGGTTCTTAAATCGCAACATCATCGTTGATTGCCATCCCCTTCCCTATATCCAAGAAATGTCCTCAAACATTGGTCACTCTAAATATTTTTCAACCATTGATTTGCATTCTGCATATCCTCAAATACCCTTACATTTTGAATCTCAAGCGCTTACCACCTTTGTCACTCCTTTTGGGGCATACAAGTACTTGAGATTACCTTTCGGCTTCGCTTCAGCAGCCTCGGTATTCCAAAAAGTCATGGACGTTCTTTTTAAAGATGTTGCCAATGTTCAAGCATTTCAGGATGATATCCTTGTTTTTACCGAAACCAAGGAAGCTATTTGGGCACACTATATAAAGTTTTTTCCATTTTGATTTCCAGAGGCGTTACCATCCAACCAGAAAAAATTACATGTTTAGTTTAACCAATCGACTATATGGCTGAGATACCCGCCACCCCCTCTCAACACAATCCCCAAATGAGGGAAACCGGAAACAGTTCTTGAAGTTTTTGGAAGTGGGAGGGAGTGACCCTCCCGGCCGTATTTATTAAAACAAAAAATTAAAACATTTAATCATTAATGTACAATTTCATACCACACTGCGATGTTTGGCTAACCTTAACAGATTCTCTAATACAGAGGTTCTCCTAGCCGATCTAACATCCTACAAAACATTTACTTGAAATATTGAAATTGTACATCCTAACGTTTAAGGGCCAACGGCAAGGTCGTAACCGGTGTCAAGATCCCTAACCAGACATACCCCGCCCACTTGGGAGGGGCGACAGCACTGAGGCGTACTCACGTGCAACTACTACAATTTCCCTTGTCTTGACGGGGGCACTTATCAACTCGACGCCAGTTAAAGGTCGTTCGAAGACTCGTGTGAGGTATCTAGAAGGTATCGTAGACCTCCCCCCAACCCCACACAACTTACCGCATCTGCCGTCGCAGATGTCACTGGCCCCGGGAAATTCCCCTGGAGGGGGCTGTAACCCCTCCTACACAGGAAGGGGCCTTGACCGCCTTTCCTCTTCTTCCGGCGACCCATCCTTAGAAGGGACCGCCTCCCCGTTGAGGGGCCAAAGGCCACCTCCCCCGAGCGCTCCCATCCGTGTTGGGTGACGCCCACTCATAGGGATCTTCCAATTAGTGCTCACCGATCATGACCTTACCGCCACAGGCCGGATAGTTGACCGGCTATCCGGACCCCCCAAAAAACTCCTACCTAAAGGTCATGTTTCAAAGATTTCAACCATGCTAAGAGGTCCCCTAAGAACAACTCATTCCCCACCCAAGACAAATGCACACCATCCCCCGAATACATCCTGTCATCATTAATACAGCTATGAGAAATAGAATGCAATGTCCTGGAACGGAACAACCTACTCACTTTATTGTTAAGTTTTCTAACAGAGTGATTCAAAGCAGGTATAGAGATAGCCCCCCGCCACACCTTTCGTGGAATCAAATGGGACCATGCAATTGTGCACCCCGGAACTCTCCTCGCCAACCAACTTACAGTGGAAAGCATTGCCTCCAGGAGTAGTCGTCTACCGATGGTGACCAAATCATTGCCCCCAACATGCACTATTACTATAGACGGCGGTGACCTTGTCCGCCCTAACAAACCCTCAAAGAATGTTTGAAACTGGTCAATACAGAGACCGCCCCTTCTGTAGAAGGACATCCTGTACCCGTATTCCCCAGCTACGTGAATCATGTCACCTGCTTTGAATACGTCCGCGGCACGCCTCACGTATGAGTGGCCCACGACCCACACCTCCTTTTTCACAGCCGGTGATGTCTGACCGCTGGCCCGGTGTAGGGTCGACTGCATAGTCCGCCCCGCCTCGTAGGCTTGCGTAACTGAAACCAAACAAAACAAGAAGCGTGAGTACAAAGTACATAATTACAGCTTCACAACATGTGCAACCGCACATATCTTTTATAACAATTGGAGGACCAACGCCCCACTCGTTTCACTTGCTCAACATCAAGACCCCTTGCTGTAGCTTCCGTAGCAGCCCCTATCCGAAAGGAATGGGTCCCAAATTCGCCCGGGTTCAAGCCCGCAGCGGCAACTGACATCGCAAGCACCCGCTGAAACTGAAATTTCGTCAGTGGGGTGGCGTCCGCGTGTCTTAACAACGTCCCCCCCCATGATGCCATCCTTCGTGCTAGGTAATCCTCTAAACACTTTACCGGACATATGGAGGACCCAGGAATCCTGCGTACGACGACGCAGTCACCCATCCCATCTTGGTCAGTCTTAGACCTTACAAAGGAGACAGTCATCGTTTCTCCCCTGATCTGAACATGTTCTCGGCACAAACCCCCCGCCACATCCAGTTTGTTCCTTGCAACTAGTTCGCTTACTCGCATTGCTCCGTGAAATGCTAGCGTAAACGCGGCTCGGAACAGCACTGCCTCAAACTGAGATGAACATGTGGCAGGAAGTGTAGCCAACAACTGGGACAATCTATCCAAACCTATCGGGCGCCTTACATCTACTCTGCGACCCTCAAGGCGTTGCCACCCACGCAGCGCTTTCTGTACAACGAAAGACGCTGTTGGGTCCTGGATAGCGTGTGCTCTGGCAATAAAGGAAATGGCAGCACGATGCCTCTGGGCCGTAGCCACCGATTTCCCAGCCCTACGTAAGGACATCAGGAAATTCACCACCCATTCCTCCTGACCCCAAAGTTGCTCTCTATCACTCCCCAAAAAGGCTAAATAGGCCCGAAACGCCCCTTCATATGCCATCCTCGTCCTTGGTGCTAGACTCTCTCCCACGAGGTGACGAAGTTCGGGGCACCGAGAGACCAGAGAGCTTCGGTAAAGGGTGCCGGCTCCGGGTCCGCTGAGGGAAGGAAACCCGAAAAGGCCTGCATTTGAAAACGAGACAGTGCGTCAGCTGCCTGATTCATTACCCCTGGCACATGTTTTGCTCTGAATAGCACGTTCAATTGCATACATAGTAACACAATTTCTTTAAGCAGTCTTAAGATCAGTTTACAACGTGCTGCCTGACTATTGATGCACTCGACCACGGTCATATTGTCCGACCAAAATATGACCGAGTGATTTTTGAACCCATCGGGCCATGTTCTCAAGGCCACCAAGATGGGAAACAGTTCGAGGAAAGCAATATTACTCGTCAGACCCCTCTCATGCCACCAAGTCGGCCATCTTTGTGCCGACCATTTCGTGCCGAAAATGGCGCCAAAACCTATGCTTCCCGCAGAATCTGTCCATAGCCCCAGCTCCTCAGAAGACACGGCTGGTCTATTCCAGACGATTCTACCATTGAAATCCGCCAAGAATGCTAACCAAATACGCATGTCCTGGCGGATCTCGGCCGATAGTCTCGTGCGATGATGGCCTTCTTTAAGGCCGACCATCGCTTGGGCAATTGAACGGGAAAAGGGGCGGGCCATTGGTATTACCCTCAGGGCAAAATTCAACTGTCCCACCACTTGCTGTAATTGTTGCAGCGTAACTTTTGATGCATTTATACACAGTTGCAGCGCAGCCCTGAACTTCAACACTTTCTCGGCTGGCAAACGGAAACACCCCTCAATGGAGTCCAACTCGATCCCCAGAAACTCGAGGCAAGTCGTAGGACCCACTGTTTTACCCGGCGCCAATGGCACACCTAACTGTTTCATCAATACACAAAATTCGGCCAAGGCCCGGCCACATTCAAGACCCCCGGCTGCCCCAAGAAATAAGAAATCATCAAGGTAGTGCATTACATCTTGGAAACCCGTTTTCTTTGTGAAAACCCATTGAAGAAAAGTACTGAATTTCTCGAAATAAGCACAGGATATAGAACACCCCATTGGCATACACCTATCCATGTAATAACAACCCTGAAACATGAAACCTAGGAGACGCTGGTCGTCTGGGTGTACCGGGAGCAATCGGAACGCTGACTCGATATCTGATTTCGCCATCAGCGCCCCAGGCGATTCAAAATGGCTACGGCCTCATCGAAGGATGCGTACCGCACCGAACATACTTCTGGATCGATTGCCTCATTTACGGAAAGACCTCGTGGGGCTGATAAATTATGAATTAGTCGGAACTCTCCAGGGTCTTTCTTGGGGACCACCCCTAAGGGAGAACAAACAAAATTCTGGACTGGGGGCAGACTAAACGGGCCAGCGACCCGACCTCGAGTCACCTCTTTTCGGATCTTATCCCGTACTACGGTTGTATGCTGCAAGACGGAAAGTTGGTTTTTACACTTATCCACACCCTGAAAGTCCCCTACCGGGATGCGGAAACCATACGAAAAACCGTTTCGCAGCACCCCAGCAGAAGTACGATCCGGGTAATCACTGAGCCAAGGGATCATTGCCAGGGTATCAATGGGAGTGGGTAAAGGCGCCCCTCGGACTATATTAGACCTGTTTGGCACCTCCTCTCCCCCCGTTATCACCCGTTCTGGCTCTGCACGAGGTCTCAGGATGGGACGACCCACAACTACTACATTCATGTTTGAATTTACACAATCCCTGCGGTCTCGTACATTTTCCTCTGTTGTAGTTAAAACAGAAACCCTTCCTTCCGGTATTGCCGGTAGGTTTCGAGTGATCATCGGCCCCCGAACCTGATCGAAAGGGCGTCCCCGCATATTGTCGGGAGGATTCACCCACATTACTTCCTACCAACGGCATTTTTAACATCCCTGACTCCTTCATTTTATCCCAGGTCAAGGCATCATAACAATCCCAGGTTAAACTTTTATTATGCTCCTTTTCCTTTCTGAACATATTATCGTAACAAAACCAATGATTACCCTGGTGCGATGTCGAGTACCCCATGATTCGTGATTGGTAGATTGGGAACTCGGAAAGCAACTCAGGCCTACGTTCCCCCAGGATTGATGTAAAGATTCCCCAGGCATTGCCCCAATTGGCGATATTCTCATTCACTTTAAAGGCGGCCATCTTTGCGCGCCAAACACTCGGATGCATGAGGTCCTTCTGACTCTTTACATGCTCCACCTCATAATGATCAACAAGTAACGAAAAAATGTTCACATACTCCCCCGCCCAAATCTTCTCCTTAATTGCCAAAGGAACATGTTGCCCCAACTTTTCTCTCCGAGAGGGTGTTGACTCATCCCTCGCGATCGGCAATGGCCGCTTACCTGCACCTGACGCTGCCTCTGTGGTCGCAACCGTCCCTGGTGTCTTGTCCCCCACTGCAGCCGGCACGGGCACCTTGGCTGCTTCCCGTTTCTCACGCAATTGCTTAATCAGCTCCTGCGCTTCGCCAGCCGTGGCGCCCTCGTTACCTTTTCCCAACCACGCTGCCAATTGTGCTGCCAACTCGGGCGGCATATCATCCTCGGACACGGGGGTGATCGGTTTCCCCTCCTCTGGCACGGGAGTTGGAGCCTCGAGCGGAGCACTGGGACCGGGGATCTCCTCTCCCATTGCCCCCTTCCTGGGCCTCTTGTTTTTTCCTCCCGGGGCTGCTCCCGCCAAAGGACGTTTTGGACCCCTTTCCTCATTCTTGTCCACCCGCTTCTTTAGCTCGGACATCTCTTTCATGATAAAACGCAGCATCTGGTCGGTATTCATGCGCTTTTCAACCTTCTTCGGCATTCTCCAACAAAGTAACTGAAAAACAAACAAGAACGATTAAAACGCTCAAAATTGGCTCTTCGTTCCGTCTCGAGCTCACGTGCAGCGGGGAGGTGCAGCTTCAGAGCATAGGAACAAGAGGATGTCTTCTGGTCTTGCGTCTCTTTTTATCCATCTTCAGGGCGGGCGTAAACCCGCCCCTGCCTGCCCCGAGGGCGTGGCCGGCGGCGTCCGTGTCTAGGCCAGCCTACTCAAGGGCGGGAAAAAAGCGCGCCCCGGCTACGCCGCTTCGGGCATACCAGCCGAGACGCGCCTCCCGCCCAAAAATGGCTTCCCGGGGGGATCGAGGCACTCTGCCATACGTTCGGGGGGACCGAGTGGTCGCCCCTTTCCATTTAGGTCATACCATCACTCCAGAAGGCATTAAACCTAAATTTTATAATGTGGAAGCTATTGTCAAGACTCCACCTCCGTCTGACAAAGATGCTTTGGATCCTTTTTAGGTCTTTGCAAATATTATGCTTGCTTTGTACCTGATTACACTTCCTTTGTACAACCTTTGAGATCACTTCTCAAAAAAGGCACTACTTTTATTTGGATCAATGACATTAATACGGCTTTCACAAACATCAAAAATGTAGTTGTTAATGCACCTGCTCTAAGCCCTTTTGTTCATGGTCATCAGTGCATAGTTACAATAGATGCCAGCTTAAGTGGTCTTGGTGCAGTTTTTGGTCAGCAAATTTTTGATAAAGATCACACGGTTGCATTTGCTTCTAAAACTTTATCTGATGCTGAATCCAAATATAGCACATTCAACAGAGAAGCATTAGCCTACGTCTGGGCTGTTTCCAAATTTAAAACCTATCTTTGGGGCAATCCTTTTACAATTTACACTGATCACAAACCTCTTGTCTACTTACTGCAAGGTGGCGGTTTAGGCAAAGCCTCTGCTTGCCTAGTACGTCTTCTTTCTAAATTGCAAGAATATAATTTTACTGTTCAATATATTCAAGGCGGGAGAAATTTCAGGGCTGATTGTCTTTCTTGTCTACCATTGCCTTTAACTGATGACACTGATGACATACATATCTTGGACCCTCGTTGTGTCTGGTATCACTCAGGCAAATGTGGTGCCCCCTCCACCCCACCTTACTGGATTACTTGCCTCTCCCTGCCCCATAGCGCTCTTTGCTCAATGCCCTACAGGAATGCTAACATCCCAGATCTGAGAGAGTTCATGTGGTCGAAATGCACTCTAACGATGTTTGTTTCAGATAAAGGACCTACAATGTCGCTGCTTGCCCTTTGACCTCCATTTCCTTGTTCATAAGCTGCTTGGCGAAAGTGATTCTCAATTGCAAATCTTGACTTTTCTGAGCACCCAGAGTGAAATAGGATTTCATTTTAGCATTATTTCGGCTATAAACATCCTGTTAACGTTCGTACCTCGGAGAACTCTGAGAATTAGGCGTGCTCTGCCAGACAGACACCAGCTTGTCCGCTAGCACACTTACAACAGGACATGACGTTTCTTACTTTTTGAGGTGTTTTAGTTCTTGTGTTGTGTATATTTCTCGAGGAGTGAGCACGTTTAAACAACAACTTGAAAACGGGTTTCTTTTATTCAAGTAACAACTTTAACAAGCCACTGCTGTGCGTTTTAGAAACACTGCGTATATCTTTTGCATAAAAGAATAAACATCAGCTAGGTTGGCAGTCCTAGTTAGTGCTTCTTGCAGAGGAGCATGGATGCAAATGGGGGAAAGAAGGCCTCAGAATCCGCACAGGCAAATGAGTGTTGCGTTTTTGTTGTTGCAAAAAACAAGACACATCTCTATTAAAAAAATGCTTGCGACTGTAACAGATCGAGTCTGTGTGCTCTCACGTCAATTGTTTTTGTGTTTAATTTGCAGGTTTCTTACAAGGAACCAAGAAATGTCTATCAAAAATTGTTTTCCTGTTCTTTTTTCAAATCAAAAAGAGTGCAGATGTTCAGGGCCAGAATAACATGACATGTAAGGGGCTAGCACGGAAGAGTCTTTAGTGGTGGAACCCTTTGCACCCAGTGCCGGATTAAATGCTGTGGAAACACACACAACCACAACCACACACACACAACCACACAAACGCACACCAACGTAACCACAACACCACAAAAAAAGCCACAACCACACATACACACACACAACCACACACACACACAGAGACAACCACACACACAACCACATACACAACCACAAACACACAAACACACACACGCAACCAAAAGCACGCACACAACCACAACACCACACACACAACCACAACCACACACATTTTTGAAACATTGTGATTTGTCAGATCAATACATGTAAGACAGGGGAAAACTAAACATGTACCTTTACTAATGCTATAGATGTAACATTTGATAATAATTAGAACTATTGGCATTTATAATAACACAAAAAATACTTTTATAATTTGCACAACATAAAAAAAATGTAAATAATATTTAAATTTACCACACCAAAAACTCAAACTTTTCTATTGCATTTCCAATGCTTGTTGAATGTTGCGATGGATGGGATTCTTCTAATTTCAGGGGGGAGGGCGTTCCAAATTCTCGGAGCTGCCCCCGAAAATGCTCGGTTATAAGTTTTTTTTCTTGCGGAAACGAGCCTGTTTCAGTAGTAGATCTGCTTTGCTCCTGGAGGATCGTGTTCCTCCCGATAGCGTGAGTTTCTGAGCAAGGTATACTGGAGATTTGTTGTGTATTGCTTTATGAGTGATGCATGCCAGCTTGAACTGAATTCGTGCTTCGAAGGGTAGCCAGTTGAGGGCTTTCAAGTGTGGGGAGATATGGTCGAATTTTTTGGATCCCGCTAGAAGTCTTGTGGCTGCATTAAGACATGCTTTCAATGGGGCTGTTGAGATCTTGGTAGCCCTGCCAAAGTAGTGCATCCATATTAGATCCTTGAAATGACCAGTGCCTGAACTGCTGTTTTGAGGTCTGCTTTATCTAGAAATGGTTTGAGCTTTCGCAAGTAGCTTAAGTGGAACCTGCCGTTTTTTGCCATTGTGTTGATGTGTGCTGACATGTTCAGGTTTTTGTCCAGAATGATACCCAGTGACTTTGTTGAATCAACAATCTTCGGAGTGCAATTTAGAGCAGTGATAAGGTTGGACCATTCTGCTATCATAATTTTGCTTTTATGGGGTGTAATCAGTAAGAATTCCGTTTTCTGAGTATTTAGTTTCAGGTGGTTCTTGGTTAACCATAGTAGGGTTCTGGTTAGTGCTAAGTTCATTGTCTTTATATCATCAGATGAAGCGACTTTGATGTACAATTGAGTGTCATCAGCATACATGTGGAAAGCAATGTTATCAATTTGTAGTATTTCCGTTAGAGGTTCTACGTATAGTTTGAAAAGTGCCGGAGAAAGCGTAGAGCCTTGTGGTACTCCTATAGTATTTTTGGTTGCGTTTGAGAGGGTTTGGTTGACGATGGCATTTTTGCGATCTATTCTCAAGAAAGGAACTAAACCAGGCTAGAACTGTACCTTCAATTCCCATTCTGTTTTTCAATCGGTCACGTATTTTGGCATGGTTCACCGTGTCGAACGCTGTCGACAGGTCCAACAGGATTAAGAGGCATGTTTCGTTCTGGTCGAGAGCTAGTAATGCATCATCTACTATGTGCAGAATTGCAGTTTCAGTACTGTGGTTTGGATGGAAACCGGATTGGCAGTCGTTTAACAGTTTGAAGTCAGAGATGTGTAGGCTAAGTTGTTGTTGTACACATTTTTCCAGAATTTTGGCCAACATGGGAATATTAGTTACAGGTCTGAAATTATTCGGATCTGAGGGGTTCGCGGTCTGTTTTTTTTAGGAGAGGAATGACTTGCCCTGTTTTTAAGCAATCCGGTATTTGGCCTTGGGATAATGAAGCATTGATGATCTTCGTCCACAACGGGATTAGCAGGTGGTTTATGGAAGACCAGCATTTTGCCGGTACGGGATCGTTATAGTGATTGTTAGGTTTAGTGGTTGACATGATCCTTGAAATGTCTAATTCACTGACCAGTATAAAATCTAACCATCGGGTATTGTTTTTAGGTTTGTCTAATTCTTGTTCATCCTGAACTTCATCCCCCATACCCTTCTCAATTTCAATGTCTTCAGCTGCTTTTTTGAGTTCCCCCTCCAATGTGATAGCTTTGTCTGTAAAGAAGACTGAGAAGTCTTCGCTATTCAAGCTTGTTTTGGAAATGACTGGTGCCACTTTGGCCGATTTATTAGATTGTTCTTTAAGTAGATCGAATAATTTCCTAGGTCTATTTACTGCGTTGTCCAATTCTTTCCTGAAGAATTCTTTTTTTGATTTGATAATGCTTTTGTTATATGCTTTCCTGGATTGTCTCAATAGGATTAGATGAGGCGAAGAAGGTTGTTGTCGCCATTTACGTTCTGATAATCTCAGTGATCTTCTTTCTTCATTAAGGGCACCATTGAACCACGGATTTTTGTCTTTGTCTGAGACCCTTTTCAGTTTTAGCGGGGCCAGGTCCTCAATAATGCTGGACATTGATTTGTTATAAAGCAGTGTTTAAATCATTGACGTCAACCATGCTTTTGGGTGGCTGTAAATCTATTTCGCAGCGTGCTGCTATGCTTTCCATATTAATTCCTCTAGTGTCCCTGGTCCATTTTTTAGGTTTGATCGCTTGTGAAGATGGTATTGTTTTTCTGAGGGGAATTTCGAAAGTAATTATGTGGTGATCCGTCCAATCGCAGGGTGTGATTACAATGTTTTCGATTGATTTCTCTTTAGCTACAATCCAATCTAAGGTGGAGCCTTTGGTGTGGGTAGGGAGATGACATCCTTGGACTAAGGATTGCTCATCCAGGAAGGTTTTCAACAGGGTGATTTGATTATCATCATGATCCTCCCAATTAATGTTGAAATCTCCTAAGAAAATATCATTCGACTGCTGATTAGAGTTAGTAGTAATGATTTATATCATCTGGTCGATGAATTTGGTCTTAGTGCCCGGGGGGTGGTAGAGTGCATGGAGTTTACAGTTCTGGTTATCTGATGATCTTAAGGACATGCCTAGATATTCACAAAACTCTAAAGGGTCAGCCTGTATTTTCCTGATGGAGATGTCAGATCTATGTATACAGGCGATTCCTCCACCCTTTTTGATATTTCTATCCTGCCTCAGAATCTGGTAGTTTGGGGGGACTAATAGGTCTAAGCAAGGCGACGAAGAATCAGAAAGCCAAGTTTCAGTTAGAATGGTTATGTCAATTTCATGGTTAAGTATGAGATCAGCTATGACGGCCGCGTGTTTAGTAGCTGATCGACAGTTTAGTAGAATGCACCGAAAATGTTTCTGCGCATTGATCGAAGGTGGCATAGTTTCAACAGGCGTTATTGACACTTTCATAAGATTGTTGTTATTAACCCTTCTATTGTTTGCGTAAGACGTTCTACCAGTGTCCGTTATCACAGTTTGGATATAGTTCTCACCTAACCTAGTTTGAGAGGTAGGAGAGGGTTCATATGTAGACGCGATGGATAATATCTCGTTATCAGTCAGGTAGTTGAGGGGGGCGTGGCTTGGACGCCGATCGGGATGGCGGCGTGAGCTCGCAGCTCCGCGCGGAATCCCGCTAATTCTCCTGTTTTCGGGACCCTAGGCGACCCGAAGACGACGTTCCTGCCCTCTGAAGTGTAAGGGGACAGCTGGGCGCAATCGGGGAGTCGCCGGGGGACTGCTGGCCCCGAGAAGATTGAGAGAAGAAGCGGCCGAGGTGTTGCCGAGGGTGAGAAGAAAATGGCGGCGAGGAGGTCGGACGGCTCCGAACTTCAGCCCTGAACCAAGTTGTCGCCGAGTGGCAAGAGATCCTGCACTTGGCAGCCCGAGGCACTAGGATTGGCGGTGCTGTGTCCTGACACCAGGGGACGCTGACCTGATTCACCCAGGAGCTCGGGGACCCTCGTTGGCCACCGACCTGAGACTTATCCTTCCCCCCTCAGGTCGGAGGGGGGTGACGGAACGGAGCTCGTCCACCTGGCCATTGTTCCTGAGAGCGTCGGCGGGGACATTGAGCTGCCTGGTGCCCGGAGACCGGCACTGAATCACGGGCGTGCCCGCAAGAAGGGCTACAGGACCTGTGACGCAGCACCCTGGCATGGCGGCGATCGGAGGGCCGATGCCCGGGAGTCGCGAGGGGGACTCAGCGACATCAACTCGGCTGAGTGAGAGTCCCTCCCCGGAGCTTGATCAGGAACAGCGGCTGAACCGGCGTTTGGATGCCATCCTTGATGCGATCACCTCCACTAAGGAAGCATTGCACAATGACATTGCCCAAGTGGCCACGGGCCTGGGGCTGCTTCGCGCGGATCACGCGAAGCTGGCAGACAGGGTCAAGGACCATGACCAGCTGTTGCTGGACCTGAAGCCATCGGTGGTGACCGCGGAGCACAGGATCACGGACATTTTGGCCCGACTGGACTCACTGGAACGGAGGGCGGAGGATGCCGAAGGCCGCAACAGACGGAACAACGTGCGGGTCGTAGGCCTGCCGGAACGGATTGAGGGGGAGGATGCGGTGGCCTACATGGAGAACTGGTTCCGCACTGTGGTGGCACCAGAGGGGCTTACTCCTTTTTTCACTCTGGAGCGAGCTCACCGGGTGCCTGCTCGCCCGCCGGGGCTTGGCCGCCCCCCCCGACCGATGGTGGTGTGGCTCCTCCACTACAAGGACCGGGATCTTCTCATCCAGCGGGCCAGGATGTCGGGCCCGTATGGGGTGGAGAACAGTAAGGTAACGATCTTCCCGGACTACACTCAAGCGGTCCAGAAAAACAGGGCATCGTTCCTTGCTGTGAAAAAGGAGCTCAGGGAGGAAGGCATCCAGTACTCCTTGCTCTACCCAGCCAAGCTGCGGATCATAATGGACGGTACTACGCACTTCTTCCAGACTCCGGACGAAGTTTGGCATTGGCTCGAGTCATATAGAGCGGGGACGGACAGATCACACCAAAGTAGGCGAGACCAACCCAAGCAGCCCCGGGTGAGGCAGTCACAACGCATCAGATCCCGCAACAGGCGCCAGCGGGAGAAACGGGAGGCTCAAATGGCGGCGGAGAAGAGGGATGCGCTCGCAGCGACGGCGGCCATTACAGGGTCGCAACAGAACAGTGAACGGGCTGAAACGGACTCAGGAGGGGAAGGCAGCAGAACAGGAGAGGAACTTTCAGAGGCGGAAAGTTCGAAGGGGCCGATAGTGACCCCACAGACATCGGATGGTATTTTCTGCGGCTGAGATAGAACTGGGACTTGATCGGGACTTCATGGTAGGGTGATATCCTGTTGATGGAGGGCGGGTTGCCGGGAGGGGGAGCTGTGTGCTTTGGAGGGGATGAAGGTGCGGGGTGCGGGCTCCGCTAGCTGGGGTCGGCGGCGACTCACCCCCCTTGGGCCCTTAAGGTCGACTGTGGTGGAGATCACAGGGTAAGAGTGTGAGAAGTTGGTTCAAGGTTTGGATGGGGGCGGCCATTGGGTTCGTGTGCTCTGTCCTGGGGAGTGGGGTTTGGGAAGAGTTTCAGTTTTGGGAATGTTCGGGGGGGGGCAACTGCAATGGGGGGGCCATGGACTTTTGTTCTTTGATTCGGACTGTTGGCATGGGGACGCTACCTAACTTGAAATGCCTAACGTGGAATGTCCGGGGGCTGCGGACCATGGTGAAACGTCACAAAGTACATGCATATCTGGTACGCAGGGGGGTTCAGATTGCTATGCTCCAGGAGACTCATCTCACCAAAAAAGAGTGCGCTGCCTTGCAGAAAAGATGGCGGGGCCAGGTGTTTGGCACCACTTACTCAGCGTATGCCAGGGGGGTGTTGATCTGGGTGAGGGCGGGGATACCCTTTCAGGTGCTGAATCAAGTAGTAGATCCGGATGGCAGGTTTGTGGCGGTGGAGGGGAGGTTGTATGGACGGGATGTGGTTTTCTGCTGTGTCTATGCACCGAACACTGACCAAGGCCGATACTTTGATAGTCTCTCGGGGTCCTTGGCCTCTTTCCTGGCGGGTCCGATAGTGTTAGGGGGGGGACTTCAACTCGATTACGGATGTTGCTCTGGATAGGTCCCATCCCCCCCTGGTAGACTCTCCGGTGCGCAGGCTGGCCGCGCACAGGAAGGACTGGCAGGAACGATGGGGGTTGCTGGATGTCTGGCGGGAGCGGCACAGGGGAGCCAGGGATTATTCCTTTTATTCCGCTCTCCATGATCTACATGTCAGGATCGATTCGGTGCTTTGCGGGGGATCCCTGGCCCCATTGATTACCCATGCGGAGTACCTGGCTAGGACTATATCCGATCATAACCCCCTATTGGTGCATATTCAGTGGCAGAGAGAGCGCTCAGTGATACCAACATGGCGACTTCGGCCGGAGACGCTAGAGGACTCTGTGTTCAGCGATGCGGTTCGGCAAGGCATTGACAGTTATTTCGGAGTGAATGAGGGCACGGCTGCGAGTAGGTCTATTGAATGGGATGCAATGAAAGTGGTGGTGAGAGGGGTGTGTCTGGGTAGGTTCTCGAATGCTCGTACGACTGTGCTGAATGACCTAATGAAAGCGGAAGAAACTTTGAGGGACTTGGAGCGCCGCAGGCCGGCTAGGCCAGATCTTCAGGCCCAGTTGCTGGAGGCGAAGGAAGTGGTTGCCACTGAGACGGAACGTTTGAGGTGCTATGATTATAGGCAGTACATCATCAGGGCACACGCAGAAAGGGACAAGGTGGGTACCCTCTTGGCCAGATTAGCTAACCCGGAACTCAGGGGCTGCCCGATTCTCGGCATTAATAATGCGCAGGGAGAGATGGTGTACTCCCAGGCAGCGGTGTTGGAACGATTTAGGGGGTATTATGAGGAACTATACCGGAGTCAGCTGGGAGTGGGGGTTCGGGACATCGCGGAATACCTGGGGGAGAGGCAGCTCCCGGTCCTGGACGAGGAAGACGTGAGGGAGCTGGGTAGCCCGATCACGCTCACGGAGATACGGGTGGCCATCAAACATATGGCCCGCAACAAGACGCCCGGGGTGGACGGACTGCCAATTGAGTTCTATCAACAATATGTGGACAGCTTGGCGCCCAGGCTGCTGGTGGTGTACACGGAAGCCTTCGAGACGGGGGCATTGCCGGGGTCCATGCGGGAGGCCTTGATTGTACCGCTCCTCAAGCCTGGCCGGGATGCCGCGGATGTGAGGTCTTATCGCCCGCTGTCCATGCTAACGGTGGATTATAAGATCCTGAGCCGAATCCTGGCCACCAGGCTGGCCCCGCACATGACGGGTCTGGTACACGGGGATCAGGCCGGGTTTATACCCACGAGGAGCACGGCGCTGAATATCCGCCGCCTGGTGGGAATAATGGACGCCATCTTGGACGGGGAGGGAGCACCGGCGGTTCTGTCCGTGGACATCGAGAAGGCCTTTGATAGCTTGGAATGGCCTTTCCTGGATGGAGTGCTAGAGAGGTTTGGCATGGGCGAGGGGTTTCGGAGGTGGACGAGGGTCTTATATACCTCGGCGACAGCGAGAGTACGATTGGGCGGCCTGGTGTCTGCGGCGTACCCAGTGTGCAGGGGAACACGACAGGGATGTTCTCTCTCCCCCCTATTGTTTGCCCTGGCGATGGAACCCTTGGCGGTCCATGCGAGGTCAGGTGACCGATACTCGGGGATAGTTAGTGACGGGCAGTGGCATTATATATCGCTATATGCGGATGACTTGCTTCTGTACCTAGCTGACACCACGGGGGCATTGGTTGGAGCGATGGACCTGCTGTCTGAGTTCGGCCGGCTGTCGGGCCTTAAGGTCAATTGGGCGAAGACTTGTGTGTTCCCGCTGCGAGCGGGTTCGCCAGCCCCTAGCAGCGATTTGGGTGTAGTATGGGAACCCTCTTGCATCACCTATTTGGGTGTCCGCATTTACCACGCGGCCGCGGGCCTATTGGAGGGCAATATCGGCCGCTGTGTCCGGGCGCTGCGGGGCAGCTTGTCTTTCTGGTCGACCCTCCCGCTGTCAGTCCTGGGCAGGATAGCACTGTTGAAAATGGTGGCGCTCCCCCGCTTCCTCTATTATTTCCGTACGCTGCCTGTCTGGATTCCCCAGGGGGTGTTTAGAGAACTGCGGTCGATGATAATTGGCTTTCTTTGGGGGCATGGCCGCCGTAGAGTAGCCCTGAGCACGCTACTTCGCCCCAAGCCAGAAGGGGGCATGGCTGTGCCCGACCTCGAGCTGTATTATCTCGCAGCGCAGTTACAGGTCCTTACACAGAACGTAGCCAGGGTGTTCCGGGGCCCGGAGGAGGACCGGGATCGGGGAATGCAACGCCACGTGCTGTCCTACATCATCATGCAGCAGCGGCTCGAGTTACGGGCCCTCACTATGGAAGAGCGGACGCTCCGGCTGTGCTGGCAATGGAGCCTTCGAAGAGCGAGGGCGTCGCGGCCTTATGCCCCGGAGATCCCGATCGGGATGTTGACGGCATTGCCGCACGGAGGAGATTGGTCCCCGTTGCTGGACTGGGAGGAGGCGGGACTGCAAGTGGTGGGCGACTTGTACATGGATGGGGCTTTGGCGCCGTTCGAAGTGCTCCGGGACCAGTTCGGGCTGCCTGCTGGGGGCTTTCTCCTACACGCGGCAGTGGTGGCTGCCATACAAAAACACTGGAAGGAGGGGCTCCTGGAACCCACGACGACTATGGCATGCCAGTATGTGGTGATGGCGGCTGGTACGTTTAAAGCGGTGACGTGCCTCCATAATAGGATGCTGAACGAGGGGTTGGAACCACTCCAAGGGCTCAAGGCAAAATGGGAGGTGAGCATCGGCCGGCCCTTACCGGATACGGCATGGGGTCACATCCTGCGACGCACGTGGAAGGGCACTAGAAACGCGCGTTTTCAGCAGGTGCATTTCTATGTGCTCCATAGGGCCTATTTAACTCCTGAGAAATTACAGCGGTACTTTCAGGTGCCGGATGCCTGTTGCCCGCGGTGTTCGTCCCAGGGAGCGGACATGGACCACTTGTTTTGGGGGTGCCCACAACTGGGGACCTATTGGGCGGAGGTAGGGGAACTTCTGAATGAGGTGACTGACAGGGAGGTGGAATTCGACATGGCGGCGTGCCTATTGCTCTGGTTCCCGCATACTAAGCGCACCAGGGTGACAAGCAAATTCATAGACCTGGGACTGATATTGGCACAGAGGGAAATCTCGTGGCATTGGAAGTCCAGGGGGGGACCCTCGCTGCGTAGGTGGAAGAATGAGCTGCTGCGGTGGTCTGACTGCGAGAGTGTGCTCCGGATGAAGCAAGCTGTAAAGTTGGGGAATGAGAAGGCATTGGATGCGGCGCGTGCATGGGAGTTAGTGGTACAGGCTATGCGTGATTCTTTGGTAGAGGATGAGGATGGCGAGACTTAAGCCGCTGGACACCGCGGGGCGAACACAGAAGCATAGCATCACGCACTGTAGTGGACCCATCCAATTCGACGGGACGAGGCACACACCTTAGCAGTTGCCAGGGGAGGGGGGGCTTTGGGGGGGTTGGTTGTTGGGTGTTTGGGGAGGGCCGGAAGCCATTAGATGGTCGCTTGTTAGGGCCTTGGATCTACTGGGACGGTGGTTACTATGTGGAGGGTAGTATGGCTGGGTAGAGCGGCCTGGTGTGACGACCCATGGCGCCTAGGGCAGGTCCCGACAAGGGCGACATCACTGACTATCACTGGGATGGCTGACGGGAATGTTGTTGTGGGTGGGGGGGTAAAAGCAGATACGCAAAACGATCTTTCAACCAGGGTCCCTATGGGACGTGCACTGTGATATGTTCCTCTTGAGCGATATAATATGCCGCCCGGCCTCCGGGATGCGGGCTGAATGGCTGTGTACGACTGGGAATTCTTATTGGACGGGGGGATCTCACAAGTGAACTGGCTGATTAATTGTATCCTGTGGTTTATAACTCTGCAATAAAAATATATTTAATAAAATAAAAAAAAATCAGTCAGGTAGTTGAGTTGCATGTGTGAGCGGTAAATTCTGTTAGAATACGCCATTGGAGTGGAAAGGTGTTTAGTTTTTTGTTTAAGGGGAGGAGGATTCAAAACCCTCCATTTTTGCAATCCATTTTTCGGACAAGCACAGCAGGTTTTTCATATCTTTAATAGCGGCAAGCATGGCTTTGTAAGTCTTGCTAGATTGCGAGCTGAGGTTTATGGTATCCCTCTTTATTTGTGGGGTTCTCATCATTTCCGAGTCGAGATTATAGGGTATGCTAGATATCTGTCGTGTGGTAGTCTCTTTTGGAAGATTTGCTTTTGTTATCACAGCAGGAACTGAGCATGTTATTTTGTGCTTAGAGATTCTCGACTCCCTCTGAGGTTCTCCGCCGCGTCAGTCTCGATATCTTTAACTACTTTTGAATTTTTCACCCTGCCATCTGTTCCCATTAGTGGGTCGAGATCAGGGCTGGGGGTAGGATGGGAGCTCGAGTCAAGAGGTGAAGGAACGATTGCTAGCTGTATGTTGTTTCCTCTGACTTCTACTTTGTTGGATTCATGCCAAGGATGTTGTTCCACATTGGGTGAGACAGTTATAGATGCCAAAGTAAGATCAGTTTGCTGTGAGTCTAAAGTCTTGGCGGATTCAGTTTCATTGTCATTCGGGTAATTTACTCCTGTTGTAACAATTGGTGTTCAGTATTTGTGTTTAGCCGATTAGCGCACATGCGCTACCGTTAGCATTAGACTGTGTGTTACTTGTTTTCTAATGCAGTGTTTGAGGTTCATCATTGTTGCTGCCCTCAGTCGACATGCTTTGAGTAGGTTGATGAGACTCCCTCTCGGTTTCAGCCATAGCCGGTATGATCCCCTGTATTACGGTGGTGGCTTGGGAATTTATGATAGGAATTACCCTTTTTAATTTGGAGCTGCTGAGGGCGTGATTTTTCAATATTGAGAAATTCATCAAATCGTTCCAGATCTCTATTGGCCGCTTGAATGAGAAACGTGCCATTTTTGTAGCACGTTATTATAAAGACCGCCTGCTCTACTTTCTTTTCATCGGTACACCAAAGTAATCACCGTCTTAGCCCACGTAAGTGCTAACCTATCATGTCCCATCCATGCCTGTATCTCTGCCAGGCAGTCAAAGATGGCATTTACACTCCACCTGCACTATTACCCTGCGTTTTGTCATATGGTACATGTCAATTTTTAATTGGTGGGTCCTCTGTAGTCCAGCCACCTGTAGTAATCTATTGAGCGTAAATCAAGGTGAGTGGGTAAACCACCCTGTAGGCTATGTCAACCAAGTAGGAAAAATTGGACACACATCCTTTGGCTCGACCTAAGGACAGAAAAGCGAAGCTTAGCGAGGCTAGAGCAACTTGCTACCTTCACCAGATCAGTGGCTGATCGGCTGTGTCTGAGGCAGATGTTGAACAAAATTGGAGTTTCCTGGTGGCTGTCCTTCTTCTCTGTCCCTGGGCAGCTATCTTTGAGGTCTGCATGCTCTGTTCCATGCCCAGGACAGAATCTGACTGAACTCTTTGATTGCAGGTAGCTTCAGATGGTTTATAATTGCTAGTACAGTGCGGCATTTCTGCCTTTACTGATGCTTCATAGCTCGGATACAAGTTGGCAGCTGTTCTGCTGCAGGATTGTTATATTCTTGTTTTATTAATGTTGAATGATTCTATTGTATGTAGCTTTAAGGCTTGCCCTGGTGCGTGCTTCGGAATGAAGCATGGTCATGGGGATTCCAGTGAGGCTGGTCAGTTAGTAGCCGAGCTGAGATCAGAGTGGTTGTGCTACCTGGCACTTGCCTGTTTCTTATAATCTTTTACTAGTCCAAATAAAGGAATTCAAGTAATCCTGTGTATCTCATACTTAACAAGGATTATTCTATAAAAGCATCAACACTTCAATTGTTGTTGGCCCCACCCCCGGCTCAGACACCATGTTGAGAATCAGGGCGATCGCTGGGCTGCTGTTTCTGCCAGGGTCGTCTTAATTGGGCACAAGGGAGATGAGTGCTTCACTGCAGCTATTAGGCGCCTTTCCTCATCCGCTGAGAGATTTGACAGCCGAGCTGATTCACTGCAGGGATGGATTTTCATTGGAGGACGGGCGAGGTATTTCTGTACAGTGGCTATGAAGGTTGCCCGAGGTCCCTGCAAGGGACACCCATGGGAGGGCAAACCCCGTAGTAGGGCGCAGGAAACCGAGGCCAGCCTTGTGTGGGAGGGGGCGGGGAGGCGGGGTCACGCTGATCAGGCCACCCCCCCCCTTTCCTGGGAGGTATAGGTAAGCTCCTCCCTCCCGGCGTCCTCTTTGCTGCTGCCCCTCTACCACTGCGGTCGCAAGGCTGTCCCTCGCCAGCCTTAGGCCCGTTAGCCCCTCCTAGGCCCTCTCCCTCACCCCACGACCCGGACGCGAGGCCCGCAATTTCAGCTCCCTCTTTTGCCGCGTTTGTTCCCTGGGCTGCTCTGCGCTGTTTTCCGTGGCTCAAGCGCCGTTCCTGTGGCCATCCTGCCTGCCTGCCTCGCGGGTCTTGCGTCGGGTGGTTTCCCTCGACGGGTTTGCGGTGAGTACAGTGCTCAGGGTCCGCTTGCGCGGGTTCTGCGATGGTGGGGCTCAGAGCGGGACGTTTGTTGTCCCCGATGCCGAGCAGCGGTTTGTGTGGCCTGGGGCCGAGGGAGAGCGTGCGGGCAGTGTCGGTTCCGGCGGTGTTAGAGAGCTGCTTAGATGTAAAGTTTTAAGCCACAGGAGAAGCTAATATTTGATGCTCACACCTCTGGACACTCACGTGGGGCAGTCTGGTTTCCAAGCAACCCTCGTGTGAAACAAAGGCCTCCAGCTTTGGACAGTCCCGTGATATAATGTTTGAGGATCATATTCCATTAAATTGTGTTTTCTGCCCCTGTTTTGTACACTATCATTAGTTCGGTTGCTCTTGTTTTTTGTGGTTAATAGATGTTTGCTATGAATAAGCAACGCAAAATTCAAGCTATAGTATTCATCGTTTTGCATTGTCGGGTGTATACATGTTCCTATTATTTCACGGAGTTAGTTTTTCGTACACCTCCTGTACTGTAATTATTTTATTTACCGTTTGCTACTTTAATCCGTTCATGATCACCTCCTTACAAGGGAAGCCCCGATGCACAGCGCCAGAGGACAATAGCCCGCGCCACGCGTGCTCTGGCGCCTTTTTCAGACCCCTCGCGTACTCCCACTTAGCTCAGGCATATGGCGACAGAGCCCTTTCATTTCCTGAATCGGCTGGTTGTTAATAAAGGTTTGCTATACATAACCAACGACAAAATTCAGGCTGTAGTATTCATCGTTTGCATTTTCAGATGTAGGCATGTTCCTATTATTTCACAGAGTTAGTTTTCGTACACCTCCGGTACTGTAATTATTTTATTTACCATTTAAGCAAGCTTCAATAGCTCAGTTGGGAGAGCGTTTGACTGCAGAGCTGGAGGACCCGGGTTCAATCCCGGTTTCGGCATAGTTGCAATTTCGGCTTTGACTAACCGCATGTTACCGTGTGTTCAAAGAAGGATGTGGTGACAACTGCGGGCTGGCGGTGTTGCGCGTGTGTGTGCTTCTGAGATACCGCGTGGTCGTAAAACCTTCCGTTTGGAAGAAATATCAAGGCCCTATAGCGGTGCATTAATTGATTCCATTATGCAAATGATGTGTCAATGTTCCCACCCTTCAGTCTGTCCTGAAAGCGCATTGTGCAGACTTAACATGTTTCCAAGATAGCGCCTAAAATAGCATTCGGCAGTTTTAAGCCCTTCCTACAGTGTAAGGAAAGGGAACTCAGTTTCTAGGCAGTATCGCTCTTGGCTGCCTTTGTCAAGCTTCTGTTCGGGAAGGGATAGCGGTTCTATAGTGGAGTAATACTTGTCGTAAAACGCTGCAATGCCTTGTGATGAAAAGTAGCGCTATGTACATGCTAAAAGTTGTCATTTCAAGCAGCAGTTGTAATGCATCTTCATAAACATGGGCGGTTTTAATACCGCGTAGTTTTTCTGGTTGGTCGAATTCTGGAACCGTGATCGAGTACACATAAAAAATATTCCCCGTACAGTGGTAAGCAATTGAACATTTGGGCGACTGTCGTTGTTTTAATTTGCGTGTAGGAAGTAACGATCAACATTTGTGCATTCCCAAAAGTGTTGGTTAGACCCACACTAACTGTATTACCGCGAATGCAGAGGTCGACTATATATGATTGTAACGAATCAAAAAGCGTATTACATTGATGTTGCAGCCATCAGAGGTCGCCATTTTGAAACAAACTGTCTTGTGTTTTGGGGACGGGGGCATTATGTGCAGCATGAAATAGTTAGGATACAGAGCAATCCGGAAAGCAAGTGATTGGTATGCGCTAGAATCATAGATAATGGCTTATTTCATTCTACAGATTAGAAATTTAAATTCCTCTAAGCATTGTTTTTAGCTACGGCTGAGTTAGATCATGAGGTGCCACTTCAATGGCCTTCTGTATTGCGATTAGGACCTCGATTATCAGTGCATTCTAAAATTGTGGGCCCTGCACAACTGTAGCTCAGTGGTTGCAATGACAAGTGGTGTGATAAAGTTCACATCCTCTGGATTACTCCCTTACATTTCTGTAATTGTGAGGTATGTGTTTAGTTCCTCAGTAAGACTGTAATCTAGCTTTGGTCTCACTCGAGTGAAATACATTTGTGCCCATTATCCTTTGCGTACTGCTTGTTGACGAGGCAGAAACCTTGTTGGTAGACATAACATCTTAATGAAAGAGCCCGGAGTTTCGAACGCTAATGCCTCTCACTCCAGCAGCTTTTGAAAACTTACCCCGTCCTTTGTTCCCACAGCAGTTGACCCATCGGTTGCAATGCTTTAAGTTATTTTCTGTTTAAATAATGCTAGCCATTTGTTGTGGTGGCTCGTTTCAACAACTGCAATGTAGATTAAACCCGATCTACTGCATGGACAGGAGCAGTATTCGATCAGTAAATCTGACATAGGGTGAATAAGCGCGACTAACAATAAATAGCTAGGCCCTGACGTTTTCGGGACTGCTGGGTGGTAAACTGCCCAGAGGTATTTTGCAACTGCATCTTGCGGTTTTACAGCAAGGTGGTTTTCCTCCTTTATAAGGCCAACCCGTTGGGTTTTTCCCAAATAAACATGTCATGCCCTGCGTTAACGGCTAATGAGGAAAATAGGTGCACTCGCAGTCCTGATTAATAACGGGGAGTGCAGCCTCAGGTGCCAGAACTCACAAACCAAGAACTCGAATGGTCCAATATTGCTCCACTTAGGGGAAATGTTGAGATAGGTATCGCCACTTGCCTTTGCAATTTAAGGGTTTCAAGGTAGACAATGATCCATAATTTAAGTCACATCTCTTTTCGTCCGTGAAGGGTGTCAGCCCTGAGACTGACTGCTCTAGTGGTTCGGATTAATTCATTAGTGAGATAGCAAAGTGGAATTCTGGCAGGGACACCTTGGCTTTCCATCCTCATGAGGTCAAACATATACCATGGAACCAAGTAACACTAGCATCGGTTAGTACCATCTGTGGGCCGCTGAAATTTGATCAGCCAACTTAAAGGTGCGGAATGTGGTCATTCATTACTATTCTGGAATAATAACGGTTCCATTGAAGACAAAGGAGTGGTTGAGAGTGATAATGCCTTAAACAGACCGTTTATCCAAAATCCCGGTGTTTGCTTTTCTGTTTCTCTCCTTTTAAGGTAAAACCTTTCTACCCTCAGTGGGTGGATATTTCTAATAGCTTTATAGTTCTTTTGCATCAGACTACACTGTTTATTACAGGCCCCTTCCCGCATTATAACATTACCAGCATTTATTGACTAGCATACTAACTGTGCACTACCTTGCAATGGGTGGAACACTTTAAGATAAAGGTGCTCTGTATGTGTAGTAGTGCTAGCAGTATTACAGAAGGTGTGGCACGGGCGCCTGTAGGCCCTTATGTAATATCAGTGTCCCAGAGGTGCAGGAAAGGGCCACGCCCCCCCCCTCACACACTCTGGGCACCGTTCAAAGAATATGCATTCCATCCACTCTCACCCATCCTCGAGATCCTATCATTGACTTTCTTAATTTCTGCACTATTAATAAGGTTGCTTCTGAATAAAACATTGGTTAGGCGGGAACAGTAATGATTTATTTAATTCCAGTTAGTGTAATTACTTGGACCTTATTCCAATCCATAATTTGCCTGCTGTCCCATTTCAAACACGCCCCAGCAATATTCATACCAGAGTTAGTCCTACTCCCGTAGGATCAGTCCTGTTCGAAGTGAGGGGTAACATTCTCTCTGGACAGGAACACAAGTAAATATAGACCGGTTTCTGCGACGGGATATTGGCACCTCTGAGGATGAGGAAATAAGTTGCAAGTAACACCTATCCCGAAAGAAGCACCTGTAGTCCTAATGCTTAGCTAACTCGAAGGTTGGAGCTTATTGCATACCTAGTATTTCAGGATTATCTTGTATCCAAGAGCCTACATTTTAGGTTGTTATTAAGTACATGGACTTTTAAATATAGCCGTCCCCTCGGTACCTGGAATTACAACACAATATAGGAGTTAAAAACTTGAAATGTGGAAAGCTTAAGATGTGCATATAAGGGGGGAGAAACTGAAATTGTTGGCAGCAAATGCAACATTCCACGAAAATTAAAAGCAAAGCCATGTCTACAACTAACCACAAGATAACAGACTTGCATCGCCCTGGCGTTAGTGCTCCTATAGTATTAGTTTGTCAAAGTCTAGTAATAAAATACCAGATTTTAAAGTATTAGAAATAATCTTTTAGCTGAAGAAAACATTATACATGCATAAACAATAATGTGCAGTTCCAAATTGCCATGCCGTAGCACGATTTTATACCGGTGTTGTACTTCCGATGACTTATTGGCAGGGAGATTTGAGCTAAGGACAATGTAGAAGTTAGGACATATTTAACAGCGGTTCTGAGATCTCCAGTGAGATTTTCAAATGTCCCGTAGACATACCCTAGGGAAAACAAATAAATAAATTGGGTATGTGAAAGTCTCAGATGGATCAGAAGACTACTGGACCTTCCAGCTGTTTCAGTACGCATGCGTACTCGCACAGGGTAAGGGCTCAAGGGACATAGCCTCCCTCCCCCCCCCCATCCCAGACATCAATTTCCCTGCTCGTCAATGCAGAACCCAGAATGATGTCACACTTTCTTAGATAGCGCGGACCGCATCAAAAGCGTCCTAGATTGTAGCGGGCGGGTAAAGCCAGCTGGTTTAACACATGTAATCCTTTTAATACCAAATAAAAGGACACCACCCAGGATATATATAAAATATAGATGCATTAATTTATCACTACCCCCCTGAACTAGTTATGAGGCCGGAGGCGCAAGCACATATCTATACACTTAGTTAGTATACACATGTTGCACAATGGGCGGGTAGGCCCTGGGGGCCAAGCAAACCATATAGTAAGAAAGTGGTATACGTACCAAGCCACGAAGAAAGGGAAGGCCTAGGGAAAGGCTGGGGCCACACTGAGCCAACAATAGCTAAGAAGTAGGAGGAGTAGCCTTTACAGATTATGGTGCCCTCGGGTGACCCTGTCTCAACAATTTGAGAAGTCTGGCACTTAGTTTATACTGCAACACTGTCAGTAGGAAGGACAGCCACCTGCCACAGTTCCAAGGGTAGCAAGGCAATACACATAAAGTACATCACAGGTAAAGTGGCATGTAGAGGCACCAAGAATCAATTTAATTTTCCATAGGGATTTAGCGGTCCCCAGAATGTATCCAGGTGACGTGAATTGCGACCAGTTACAAAGCCGTCCGGGACTGTTAGGCTGTCCTTGGTTATAGGCTTCTTAGTTACGAAGATTAGTATTTCTTATTCGTTACATGCAAAAACTCAATTAGCACAGGGAGGCTACAACAACATCCATGGAATCTTCATTCGTTCCATATCTCATTCGTTCCATGAAAAACTCAATTAGTAGAGGGAGAATATAACATCTATGCAGTGCGTCGCATAGTCTTTTATATTTAAAGACAGCACGATGCCATTTCATGCCAGCACAGACCTGGCCTGCATAGGAGGAGCATAAGAAGAGGTAAAACAATGTTCTTGTCTTTAGTTCTCTGCTTATGGTACCTGGGACCAGGGCTTGCCTTTATTAAGGCCTCGGCCGGCCCTCCCTACCATAAGGCTAGTCGTAGCCTCGTGCTTGCTCACAGTCCGGGTGCTTGTTACATAGTTCTGGTGGGAATTAGTAAATCGGAGTGGTTATAAGCAAAGAATTAATAAACTAACAATGTACTGAAAAGGGCAGTGTAGAAAGCTAGAACATCTCAAAATAGATGCCAGCACGAGGGTTTTCATCTATTAGTTCAAGAAACTTGCCCACACGGAGGAGCATTAGCAAGATTTACAAGTGTTGTCCCTCAGTTGGCGTTCATCTCACTCACCGGAGCCTCGCAATGACAACACCCATACATGTCAAGATAATTTTAGAACCCCGTGCATGTAACAAACAACAAGCGAGTAACCATAGGTAAAGAAATACATCTGCCCCTGCAAACAGTGAGCATGGATTGAGTGGCCTCTGGTGGTCAGAGATAACCCCCAGACCGATTTGGCATGGGGCAGTATCACAAGGGTCATTGGAAGTCACTCGCAGGCGAGTCAACGCAGCAATGCGGAAATTCAGCGAACAAAGAGGGGTAGGTTTCATTAGGCATGGCTTGCTGCACGCCAATCCATTGGGTGCTGGGAATCTGATGGGGTGAACCTGTCCAAAGTGGGCATGGCGATCTTCCTATTAGACCTAGGGGTAGCGCTAGAAACAGCGGGGTGTAGATAGGGTAGGACTAAGGCTAGGTAGTGGGGGCCCTGGGCGCAGCGGGTGCCACGCCCAAGGCTGTGGAAAAGTGGCAAGGCGACCCCCATGCAGGACAGGCGCAGGAACAGGACCTGAAGCCCCAGTGCAAATGCACAGCGCTGAGTCATATATAAGCCGAGGGGCCCTTCTCGGGGACTTGGTTCAACGGCACCCCGTTAGTCCTTAGGGTGGTTGTAAGCCTGAACAACCGGGGGTTTGCTAATAACGCCCCGCCTGGATGGGCAAGGTGTGAGTTGACTCTCCCTTGTCTGGAGGGTGGGGCGGGTGGACGATAGGTCCACCGGTGGGAGGCTGGTGCCTCCCAGGATCGACACCTGGCCAGGGCCATTGTGTCCGCATCATTGGCTCAACTTCAGGCGCCCTGTCACGAGGGGTGGCGGGGCTTAAGGGGGGTCGCCTGTCAGTTAACCCGCTCTGTTATTTGTATCACAAATAAACCTGCAACTTCTTATTCCCAACTTACTTGTCTGTGTATCATTTGGGCGGTGAAGGTTGTGGGGGGCGAGGTGTACCGATGCAACTACTATGAAGGTTGCCCGAGGTCCCTGCAAGGGACCCCCATGGGAGGGCAAACCCCGTAGTAGGGCGCAGGAAACAGAGGCCAGCCTTGTGTGGGAGGGGGCGGGGAGGCGGGGTCACGCTGATCAGGCCACCCCCCCCCCCTTTCCTGGGAGGTATAGGTAAGCTCCTCCCTCCCGGCGTCCTCTTTGCTGCTGCCCCTCTACCACTGCGGTCGCAAGGCTGTCCCTCACCAGCCTTAGGCCCGTTAGCCCCTCCTAGGCCCTCTCCCTCACCCCACGACCCGGACGCGAGGCCCGCAATTTCAGCTCCCCTCCCTACCGCTCACCCGCTGAAAGGGGGGAAGTGGGGAGGGGGGTTTATTAATGTTGTGTATGTTTCTTTTAGGTTGCAGGAGGTGTTACAGGGCGATCCCCCATGCAGGACAGGCGCAGGAACAGGACCTGAAGCCCCAGTGCAAATGCACAGCGCTGAGTCATATATAAGCCGAGGGGCCCTTCTCGGGGACTTGGTTCAACGGCACCCCGTTAGTCCTTAGGGCGGTTGTAAGCCTGAACAACCGGGGGTTTGCTAATAACGCCCCGCCTGGATGGGCAAGGTGTGAGTTGACTCTCCCTTGTCTGGAGGGTGGGGCGGGTGGACGATAGGTCCACCGGTGGGAGGCTGGTGCCTCCCAGGATCGACACCTGGCCAGGGCCATTGTGTCCGCATCATTGGCTCAACTTCAGGCGCCCTGTCACGAGGGGTGGCGGGGCTTAAGGGGGGTCGCCTGTCAGTTAACCCGCTCTGTTATTTGTATCACAAATAAACCTGCAACTTCTTATTCCCAACTTACTTGTCTGTGTATCATTTGGGCGGTGAAGGTTGTGGGGGGTGAGGTGTACCGATGCAACTACTATGACGGTGCACGCCTCTTCTGACGCTCCTCCGCTATCTCCTGGACACGTGCAGCGGTTTTCAACTAGAAGACGCAAGGCAGCTGGAGTCACCTCCATGACCCATGGTCTTCAGTCAGATCTTAAAGAGTTGTGTCCCCTAAGCCCCTGACCCGGCATGGAGTAGCTTCAGCCTTCATGGGCTCTGCTTCTCTGCTCCGCGCTCCATCTTATCTACCTGTGTCGCATATTTATGACACTCATTTTGATTGTCTACCATCTGGTTCTCATTGGCTAAAGCTCTGCCATGAACTGGCTTCTCTTCCGGGCAGCAGGCTGTTAGCCAGCAGCATCTAACATCAGCACCAAGAGGGAACCTCGCTTTTAAAGAGGATTAAAGCGCCCATTAGCATCTTTTCTTAGAGCTTCCTTATGCGCACCCCAAGCGGTCCGCCTCAGAACGCATTGTGAGAAGGGGATAAGTCGGCAGAGGTCTGTTGGAACCACCACTTGTACACCCTCATTCCTTGTGTTCGCTTTAGATGGCCTCAAAGGAGCGAAAAAACAAGTCACAACTTCTAGCACTCTCAGAAGACGGCGCAATAAATTACCCTGCAAGAATTCAGATGTATATCCGACACATTATATGCATGAACCATGGAGGGGCACATTTAGCATTCCATCCAGCAGCGCTGCGCCACATTGTGATAATGTATACAGCTGAAATGCTCCATATTTGCAAAGATATGGAGCATTCTTTACTCTCACCTTGAACTAACGCACAGTGTGCTGCCTAGTACCAATGCAGGTCCACCTGAACCTTAGTGTACTTGTGTTACAGGCAGAATTGTTTTTGCGCAGGAAAGCACACCTTCCTGCACAAAAACAACCCTTCGAGTCGTATTTCCCTTTCTATGTGTGCAGCAAAAATGGCAAGAGGAAGTAACGAGGAGAAATAAAAATATTTCTCATTGTTACATCTGTCACATAGTCGCACCATTTTGACACAAATTCAAGCTTTACAAGTCTTTGTGAATCTGGGCCTGCGTCAAAATACACAGGTGGATGCATGAGAACACCGATACTCTGCCCGTGTAACAGCTACTCGACACAAACGCAGGTCAGTGCTTTATGCGCTGTGTTGCCTTACTTTGTATTTACTAAACTAAGCAAAAATTATTTAGATTAGGGGCTGCGCCACGAAAGTGATGCAATGCTGATGCAAAATTTTAGTTAAACTGGGCTAGAATATCATCTAGATTGGAACATGTGGCTTGCAGGTTGTGCCTGTATCTCGGCAATGAATTCATGAACCTGCAGAGTGTTTTTGTATACTCTGAATAAACCTTGTAACCTGCAAGAACGGTGACTTGAAGAAAAAACAAACACCTGAGGTATATTAACAATACTGCAGGGTGAAATGTGCAGGCTTTACATACAGATCTGAGCAGCAAACTGTTCTATCTGCTGAACTATATCACTAGCTGGTTCCTTTTTCTGCATATACAGCAGAAAATGCCAATAAAAAAAATCTACTAGTCTAAATAGTGCCAAATCTAACTGACTTTCTATTTTCTTGATGCTGAGGTAATTTTCTAGAACCTCCTCCAGGCATGCAAGTTCCCTCCCATCCGTCTTGGCCGTACCCTGCATCGTCCCCTTCCCGCCAAGCATTCAAGGAGACAACAGTTTGTGGTGTATAAAGGCCGCAGTTTTATTACAAAAAACATAGCTCATACATCTTGCAACTTACTGGTTGGTCATTCGCATCCCATGTTTTGTTTATTACATATCACTCTGAATATTGTCCGCTGGTTTTCCTTCTGTTTCTTTCTAACAGCACTGCCCCTGCGCAATGGCCCCTTTTCAGGGGTGTACCACAGGCCCTGCACCCCCCGTGGTGTGGGAGACCCCCGAGCTGCAGGGGGCTCCCTCAGGACCGTACTCAGGCCTGAGAGCTCCATATTAAATATGGAGTGGGGGCCCCTTCATGTACCTGGAAGGGAGCCCCCTCAACTTGTATTTGTATTTGTGGTATACTTGTATAGCGCAAACCTGTCAGCACCAAGGGCATCCTGGCACTTTGACCCATGATCCAACAAATTCAGTAGCTCAACCTGTCCTAGGAAAGAGATAAGTTTTCAGCGCCTTTCTGAAGGCTAAAAAGATCTTCAAGACTTCTCAGGGATATTGGCAAGGAGTTCCAGAGTTTGGCCGCCGCTACTCTAAACGAACGGCCACCCATCCTCACTCTCTGGAAGCGCGGAACTACAAGTAGCCTGGATGACGAGGAACGTAAAGCACGAGATGGAAGGTACCAGGCAAACATTCGCCGCAAAGGGATTGGGCCCAGGCCATGGATAGCCCTGAACACAATACACGCTGCTTTGTAACGAACGCGTGACTGGACCGGCAGCCAATGGAGTTCCTGAAGCGCTGCCGTAGAAGAGCTGTGGTAGGGGCGGGAAAGGGCGAGCTTGGCAGCTATATTTTGCACCCTTTGAAGCTTGCCCAGAAGTGTTGCCGGGGCCTCCAGAAGTAGTGCGTTACAATAGTCGAGTCGACTTAGGATGGTACTTCGCACTACTTGTGGTCTAGCTTGCTCAGGGAGGAGGGGTAAAACCTTACGCAGCATACGGATCAACATCATGCACGTTGAGGTGGTCTTATTTACGTGCAGATCCAGCTGCAGGTTGGGCCCAAAAATGACGCCCAGATTACGCGCCGATTGTGCGGCTGACACCGTCTCAGAAAAGGACGGGGGCCAGAAGTTATCTGGGAGATCTCGGGGAACTCGGTCATTGGAACAATACAGGACCTCTGTCTTGGTTCCGTTGAACTGTAACGAGTTCAGACGGAGCCATTCCGCTGTAGCCTGCATGCACCGGTGGAAGGTCTCCAATGGGACTGCATCCTGTCCCTCCAGAGAAAAGACCAGCTGGGTATCATCCGCATAATTAAATGCGGAGATCCCAAATGATTTAATGAGCTGGACTAGAGGGCGGAGGTAGATATTAAAGAGTATAGGGCTGATGGCTGAGCCCTGAGGTACTCTTTGTCCCACTCTCCGCTCCTCTGAGCTGAAGGGAGGGAGCGAAACCCTTTGCTGACGGCTGTCCAGGTAGGAGATTAACCAGTCCCTGGCCTTATCTTTGACCCCGCATTCTTCCAGCCTCGAAATCAAGGTAGGATGGCTGACCGTGTCGAACGCGGCCGACATATCGAGCAACACCAAAAATGCTGCCCGACCACTGTCGACTCGCGCCCGCAGATTGTCTAACACGATCACCAACACGGATTCCGTCCCATGAGCTGGGCGAAAAACAAATTGCGTTTTATCCAGCCAGGTGTTCCCTTCTAAGAAGCCCGACAGAGTGCGGGTAACCAATTTTTCCATGATTTTGACTGGAAAAGGAAGCAGGGAGATTGGCCGGTAGTTGGAAAGGCACACAGGGTCGAGCGTAGGTTTTTTAAAGTTTTTTTTTCACTACGCCAGTGCCCATTATGCAGGTGTCTCTGGTTCTGCGGGTTCTAGGCTTCCCTTGGTACCGGCGTTGTGGGCGGCCGTCAGAACCAGCCAGGGTTGCAAGTGCCGTTCCACTTCCCTGGACCCTTGATGGCCACTCGCCTGCTCCCAGTGCCCCTGCCGTGTGGCATCCCAAGGACACTGTCTGAGCAGCTCTTCTATTCTGGCTGTCATTGTGTGCTGGTAAAGCAAAGAAGGGGGTTGCTGAACTGTTCCTATAGAAAGTGAGGAATTAGGTAAGACTGGCGTGACCGAAGGTGTGTATGTGACACCTTTGGGCATCCATTTTGTTGGATGTATTTGCCTCACACACCCAAAAGGGTGTCATGCTTCATCATAGGCGTTGCTCCTCGTCGGGGAGGCGGTGCAATCCCCGACGGGCTCACCTCGGAGAGGGGCTCTTTGGCGGAGATCTTTTGTATCCAACTGCCTATTGGTGAAGTGCGGGTGTGTGGGTGGGGAAGCAAGTTCCCTAAAGAAGTGATTAAAATGTAGTAGGGGGTGCCGGAAAACCACTTTATTCTGGGGGTCTCCCTACTGCAATTAAAAACGTGAATCTAGCTCGCTAGGTAACGACAGGTTAGGTAGCGTGACCCTAGTAGAGACTAGAAGAAGGATTGGTCGACATGTTTCTCGCTTGGGGGTGTTTTCCCGCGATTCATCAGGACCTAGTGATGGTGAAAACTACAAAAAATGAGTAAACAACATGCTGGTGTCATGTGTGTTGTGTGGGTATAGTTTAACTCTATGGTTAATCCTATGCCTAGACATGGGAGAGAAAGGAAAAAGGTTAATAGTATTACATTTCTCCTGTAAGCAAACATGGTCAGAGCCAGGGCATGAACATAGTAAAACATGCTAGTGGTGGTGTTTAACTACCAGCACGACTAAAACATGCCTGTGGTGTTGCAGCGTGCAGTGTAAACATCACACACACACTGTGTACGTGACATAAGTGTAGTAAAGAATCAATAAAAACAGTGATCTCAAAACAGCAACAGCAGTCTGGTAGAAATTACCATGCTTATCAATGTGGGTGGCCAAATAGTGGTGTTAATTTCATTTAAAGTAAGCTCCTAACTCACCTAATGGTCGGGGATTAAATGCCACATGAGTGTACGGCGGGTCAGTACATCGGGGTTGTACCTTTGGATTTGGCTAAAGGAGGAGATAAACCTCATTGTGTGCTGTCACCTGCTCCCTGTGTCCCTACTGTGTGGCATCCCAAGGACACTGAGCAGTTCTTCTCTCCTGGCTGTCATTGCGTGCTGTCACCTGCTCCCCGTGTCCCTGCCGTGGGGCATCCCAAGGACACTGAGCAGTTCTTCTCTCCTGGCTGTCATTGTGTGCTGTCACCTGCTCCCCGTGTCCCTGCTGTGAGGCATCCCAAGGACACTGTCTGAGCAGTTCTTCTATTCTGGCTGTCATTGTGTGCTGTCACCTGCTCCCCGTGTCCCTGCCGTGTGGCATCCCAAGGACACTGAGCAGTTCTTCTCTCCTGGCTGTCATTGTGTGCTGTCACCTGCTCCCCGTGTCCCTGCTGTGAGGCATCCCAAGGACACTGTCTGAGCAGTTCTTCTATTCTGGCTGTCATTGTGTGCTGTCACCTGCTCCCCGTGTCCCTGCTGTGAGGCATCCCAAGGACACTGTCTGAGCAGTTCTTCTATTCTGGCTGTCATTGTGTGCTGTCCCCTGCTCCCCGTGTCCCTGCTGTGAGGCATCCCAAGGACACTGTCTGAGCAGTTCTTCTATTCTGGCTGTCATTGTGTGCTGTCACCTGCTCCCCGTGTCCCTGCCGTGTGGCATCCCAAGGACACTGAGCAGTTCTTCTCTCCTGGCTGTCATTGTGTGCTGTCACCTGCTCCCGAGTCCCTGCTGTGAGGCATCCCAAGGACACTGTCTGAGCAGTTCTTCTATTCTGGCTGTCATTGTGTGCTGTCACCTGCTCCCAGTGTCCCTGCTGTGAGGCATCCCAAGGACACTGTCTGAGCAGTTCTTCTATTCTGGCTGTCATTGTGTGCTGTCACCTGCTCCCCGTGTCCCTGCTGTGAGGCATCCGAAGGACACTGTCTGAGCAGTTCTTCTATTCTGGCTGTCATTGCGTGCTGTCCCCTGCTCCCCGTGTACCTGCCGTGTGGCATCCCAAGGACACTGAGCAGTTCTTCTCTCCTGGCTGTCATTGTGTGCTGTCACCTGCTCCCGAGTCCCTGCTGTGAGGCATCCCAAGGACACTGTCTGAGCAGTTCTTCTATTCTGGCTGTCATTGTGTGCTGTCACCTGCTCCCAGTGTCCCTGCTGTGAGGCATCCCAAGGACACTGTCTGAGCAGTTCTTCTATTCTGGCTGTCATTGTGTGCTGTCCCCTGCTCCCCATGTCCCTGCCGTGTGGCATCCCAAGGACACTGAGCAGTTCTTCTCTCCTGGCTGTCATTGCGTGCTGTCACCTGCTCCCGAGTCCCTGCTGTGAGGCATCCCAAGGACACTGTCTGAGCAGTTCTTCTATTCTGGCTGTCATTGTGTGCTGTCACCTGCTCCCAGTGTCCCTGCTGTGAGGCATCCCAAGGACACTGTCTGAGCAGTTCTTCTATTCTGGCTGTCATTGTGTGCTGTCACCTGCTCCCCGTGTCCCTGCTGTGAGGCATCCCAAGGACACTGTCTGAGCAGTTCTTCTATTCTGGCTGTCATTGTGTGCTGTCACCTGCTCCCCGTGTCCCTGCTGTGAGGCATCCCAAGGACACTGTCTGAGCAGTTCTTCTATTCTGGCTGTCATTGTGTGCTGTCACCTGCTCCCCGTGTCCCTGCTGTGAGGCATCCCAAGGACACTGTCTGAGCAGTTCTTCTATTCTGGCTGTCATTGTGTGCTGTCCCCTGCTCCCCATGTCCCTGCCGTGTGGCATCCCAAGGACACTGAGCAGTTCTTCTCTCCTGGCTGTCATTGTGTGCTGTCACCTGCTCCCGAGTCCCTGCTGTGAGGCATCCCAAGGACACTGTTGAGCAGTTCTTCTATTCTGGCTGTCATTGTGTGCTGTCACCTGCTCCCAGTGTCCCTGCTGTGAGGCATCCCAAGGACACTGTCTGAGCAGTTCTTCTATTCTGGCTGTCATTGTGTGCTGTCACCTGCTCCCCGTGTCCCTGCTGTGAGGCATCCCAAGGACACTGTCTCAGCAGTTCTTCTATTCTGGCTGTCATTGTGTGCTGTCACCTGCTCCCCGTGTCCCTGCTGTGAGGCATCCCAAGGACACTGTCTGAGCAGTTCTTCTATTCTGGCTGTCATTGTGTGCTGTCACCTGCTCCCCGTGTCCCTGCTGTGAGGCATCCCAAGGACACTGTCTGAGCAGTTCTTCTATTCTGGCTGTCATTGTGTGCTGTCACCTGCTCCCCGTGTCCCTGCTGTGAGGCATCCCAAGGACACTGTCTGAGCAGTTCTTCTATTCTGGCTGTCATTGTGTGCTGTCACCTGCTCCCCGTGTCCCTGCTGTGAGGCATCCCAAGGACACTGTCTGAGCAGTTCTTCTATTCTGGCTGTCATTGTGTGCTGTCACCTGCTCCCAGTGCCCCTGCTGTGAGGCATCCCAAGGACACTGTCTGAGCAGCTCTCCCTCCCTAGGTTACCCTTTTCTCTGGGTCCTCTTCTTGTGCTGCCTCCGCCTCAACCTCATCCACTTTCCTTACAGCTGCGACGACCGCATTCTCATTGTGTGGGTGGTTTCCAAGGCGATGAGGCAATGTCCGAATGTGGTGAGGTCGGCCCCTTGCCACCTTTTGACCCTCTTGGTCGCCCCGCCCTTCTCCCTGTTATTGGGCGGTTCGTACTTTTCAAAAGGTGCGCCCAATTCTTGCGCATCTTTTTTGTGTGGGCATTCGCTCTCTGCCCTCCCGGTGGTCCCGCCGCCGTTAGGGGTTCCCGGTGGGCTCTTATCTGGTCCAGCTTTGCCACCCCCGTCACGGTGTTGTGCTGTCACTGTGCTTTCTTGACAAGAGCGCATTGTAGTGCCAGATTTATTCTTGGTTGTTTGTTGTCGGAAGATGCTCGCAAAGCAGCAGTGTGGGAGGTCTCTCCCTCAAGAAGGATTTTTGGCAGATATTCTGATGCAAGGTGCCACCAGGGCGAAAGCATCCACAGTTTGTTTCCTATTTTCCCTTTTGTTTTAGTAGCCATGTGACACACGCTAAATGCAGTACAGTCCCTTAATGCTTAGCCAAAAGGAAATTTAAATGTATATAGTTTTCCTTGACATGTCATTTCACATGTTCATGTGTCTTTGAAACTAGGTGAAAACGGTATCTTCTTTTAAAAATGTACCTATGGATCTAGGCAATAACATGGCAACTGCTATAAATAACATTTAACCATGCCCACAAAAGATTTTTTTTTAAAAGACAATCAGTAAGCATCTGATTGTGCCAGATGGTCAAGAGCATGATATGCTTAGTGGTGGTTCAATTCCTTGAGGTGAAGAGTACCTTACGACCATTTTACGGGTACAAGTGATGGTCAGAATAAGAGCCCTTATGATGTTGTAAATGTTTATTGATGATTTATATTAAAATGATACATGTGGTGATGATATGCTTAGCATAAATAAGAAGGTAAAACTGATCAACCAGAAGAAGTTATTCCAGCCCCCAAACTCTATGGAGTGGTTCTTTCCATTGTTTGTCGATGGCTATATATCGGGCAGAATTAAGCAACCTGTAGATAGGGCAAAGATGAAAGCAGAATGTCCCAGGCCTACCAGTTTAGATACAAGTACGCTTGAGTCAATATTTCCAGGGCCCATCTATAAAAGGCATTCCACTGAGGGAGGTTTTCAGTGTTAGAAAGAGGTATTCTAAATCCAGTAGGTGAGTAGGGTGAGGTGAGGTGAGGAGTGGAAAGAAAAACTGTGTATGTGAAGTAAAACTAACTTCAAGGTATGCCACTTCCTTTGTTGGGATGTCCTTGGTCCAGGATTTAAATCAAACTACCACACAATGGTATTCAACCTGTCATAGAACCATGAGGGTCGACATGTTTCAGCCTTATATCCTCTGTAGAGGTGTAGCAGCTTTCTACATGACCAAAGTGAAAACGTGTAGTATGGCTCATGTAGTAAACATACTAAATATTCAATAAACATGATGGTATACAAAGCCAGTGTTACCCGAAAAAGATGAGTTGTTTCAGAAAAACATACATATAGTCAAACACTGCACTCACTCCAAGGATTCACCATAAAACTTAGGGAACCATTGTTTTTTGGGGGGGATTCTAAATATTCATCCATCACACCATTCAGTATGTGAGTTCATATTATGTGAATATATGCTGTAGCTTACCCACTATATCAGGTACATAGCATCAGCTTAACCTCGGAGCAAGACACCAGGTGGCATCTCAGTCCCACAATTAGAAGGACTTGTGAGGTCTCAGAAAGATATAACATTACAAATAAAATGTATAAAACTGTTGACCCGTGATGCATTATTATGAATGTTCTCACGATGTAATAGGTAGACGCTATTCCCACGGGCTATGCCCTGACCAGAATGGATAGAATAGGGCGAAGAGGTGGTGGTTTAGGAATACTGCATAGGAGCTCCTCCATATGCCACTTTGACTTCCTTTCCACCCCTTCTGACACTTTTGAGGCCATGTATTTTTCTATAAACTCCACCCCTACAGTCTCATTCTCGGGTATCCTATGCTATAGGCCCCCGGGTTCCAAAACCCTCTTTACTCAGGACCTGATGAACTTATTGGAACCCTTCATTGATAGGCCTAACTTCACTCTTTTAGGTGATTTCAATTTTCATTTAGAGAATGGGAGCTCCAGAGACACCACATCCTTGGTGGATACTCTGGCCTCATGTGGCCTGATCCAGCTAGTAGGTAACTCCACTCACCTAGCAGGCCACACGCTTGATGGCATCTTCTCCAATGACATCAGACTGAAGACAGGAATCCCTATTCCCTTGGCCTGGTCAGACCACCTGGCAGTGCCCTTCGAGCTTAATATCCCTCACATCATCCCGTCTCTTCCGGACACCAAGAAATGGGAATGTAATGAGGTGGGGGCGCTTGCCTCATGTGATTGGTGGAGACCTCACACTGCTGACCCTCCATCGACTCCTACTTTGCAGCCAGGACGATGGGACGAAGGACGGAGCGATCCGGAAGACGAATGCAACAGCGGCTCCTTTAACTGGGCGTTCTCAGCAGATGAGGGAAACCTTCCCCCGAGTGACGTCAGAGCGACGGGATTGGTGAAAAGCAGGGAAGTCCTGTACGTCGGGTGTGCGAACACCCCGGAGGAGGAGAGAAAGGCTGAAGCAAGAGGAACGGAGGACGGAGGCGACAAGGAGAAGAGCGTGGAGAAAGCCAACCCGGAGGAACATCCCGGAGGAGACGGAGAGACGGAAGGCGGAGAGAAGCCAGGAGGCCAACGACCCTGTGGACCGCCGTGCCACGCTCCCGAGGGAGGAGTGTGGCTGTCACAGGTACGGCGGCGTTGGGCGGTTTGGCTGGGGAGGAGAAGCGAAATAGGGTAGATAGTGCAAATAGACCCTGTTCGTGACTACCCTGTGTTTTGCTCCCTTCCCATCCGCTATCCCGTTCCCAACCCTTTTCCTTCCTTTTCTTCCCCACCTCACTCTCACGCTAGGCACTATAAATAAGGAGGCACGCTACACTGGGTTTCCCTCACATTCCCCGGACCCCCTGGTGCAACCCCATTGAGGACTGGACCCTAATGGCTCCCTTTCTGTTGGTTTCTTTTCATGCACCGGATTCTGAGGCAGCGGAGAGCATACCTGATACCGGAGATACCTCGGAGATCAAACCTTCCGCAACCGAGTAAAGGAAAGAGCAGACCATCGCCACGGACCCCAGCGTGTTCGCCCGAGAGAGACTGACTTTTAGGAAAAGAAAGACGTTGATGTCTAAACCTGCCAGGGTCATAAAAATAAAGCCATCTTTAACCCCACTACTTGGTGTCACGGTCGTCCCTACTCCCACGCCCACAGGGAACTTAGAAGAAATTTTAGGGAGATTAACAACGAAACCCTTGCCCCATTTATGAACGACTCAGACCCTTTTCTAAGAAGGATATTAATTCTGCGGCAATAGACCTGTCTAGTACCATTTCTGGAGCTTTAGACATCTTAGCCCCCGCCAAGCAACACTATTCTGCTCGAAAGAGTCCTTCCATGCCCTGGTTCTCTGATCGCCTCAGATTGCTGATGCAGGGCTGTAGAAAACAGGAGAGGCAATGGCATGCCCATCCTGATCCCTCTGGAAAGAAACAACATAAACGTCTCCTAAAAGAATATAAGTTAGCGATAATGGAGGAGAAAAAGGCTTACTATGCTAATCTGACTGGCTCCCTAAAATCGTCCAGAGATCTCTTTAAGATCATTGATTCCCTATCCATACCCAAGACCGTGGATCCCATAGTGGAAAGCCAGGAGCTGTGTGATAATATCTTAAGTTTTTTCCACTCTAAAATCGTTGATATTTATAAATTTCTTGAACTCCTCAATGCAGAGTTGGATGCCATCTCTCATCCACCTTCTCTTCACGCAACTGACCTCCGGGTTGCGAAGTCTGGGCCAAGTTTTCTGGATTTCCCACCGCTCCTTAGATTGGATAAACCGCCTCCTTGATAACCCCAAATCAGGCTCTCCTTTGGACCCTTGTCCGCTGAAAATCCTGAAGGCCTGTAGGGAGGTGGTCATCCCTCCTCTTCTTGAGGTGATGAACTTCGCAATCACAGAGGGAACCTTTCCCCTCCCCTGGAAAATGGCGGTCGTCAAACCGCTTTTGAAGAAGGCCTCTCTGGACCCCGGGGTCCTGAAAAATTTCGGCCAATCTCCCTGTCGCCGGCCCGCCAAAATTCTGGAGGCTCACCTTAATCGTCATCTTACCACCTTCTTGGATGACTCAAACCGCCTGGATATCTCGCAGCATGGCTTTCGAAGTGCTCATAGCACAGAATCTGCCCTTACTGTTGTTATCAATAATATCTGCTCCAAGGTCGACAGGGGTCGTACCACTCTTCTGGTCCTTCTCGACCTTACGGCAGCCTTCGACACCCTGTCCCCCTCGGTCTTGGTTTCGAGGCTGGGGGAGATAGGGGCTGGAGGTTCGGTCCTTAGCCTCCTGGCCTCTTTTCTCCATCAAAGGGAACAAAGAGTCAAGTTGGGCGATTTTCTGTCTCCTTCCAAGCCAGTGCAATGTGGGGTCTCCCAGGGTTCTTCTTTAAGTCCCTTACTGTTTAATATCTATGTGACCCCACTTGCCAGGGTTATCAGATCCTTCGGGTTTGAGGTGTTGTCATACGCCGACGATACTCAAATCATGGTCTCTCTCCCCCAGTCGGTGAATGACTCGGCTCTGAAGTTCAGATCTTGCATGGAAGCAGTTTCCCAATGGATGAGCCGGAACTTTTTAAAACTTAACGGATAAAAGACGGAGGTCTTGATCTTTGGGGGCAATCAGGACATCTGGTCTAATGACTGGTGGCCGGCCTCTCTTGGGGACTGTCCCTGTCCTTCCCATTCGGCTAGAAATCTGGGGGTCCTGATAGATACCTCTCTTTCCTTTGACCTTCAGGTCAATAGGACCGTGTCCACCTGCTGTGGTGTTATTAGGATCCTCAGAAAGATTGCATCTTATCTTTCCCCTGCTGCCTGGAAGAAAGCTACAGTTGCTCTCGTCTCTTCGAGACTGGACTATTGTAATGCTTTGTACGGGGGCATTAACAAGAGCTCTGTTCTTCGTCCCCAGATGGTGCAGAATGCAGCGGCCAGGATGGTTTTGGATCTCCCAAGGCTTTCCTCTGTATCCTTGGCCTGGAAAAACCTCCACTGGCTTCCTGTCGGGATATCTTTCAAACTTCTGTGCCTTGCTCATGGGGCCTTCTATGGTTCAGGATCTGAAGGCATCAGGTCCCTTCTTCATCCCTATATCCCCAGTAGAGTCCTCCGCTACTCCTCTAAAAATCTTCTTCTAGTTCCCAGATTTGCAAAAGCTAGATGGGGGGGGGGGGGGGGGGGGGTGGGGGGGTGGGGGGGGGGGGGGTAGAGCCTTTTCCACTCTGGCGCCCAAGCTCTGGAACTCCCTCCCTCCAGAATTGGTAGGACAACCCTCTCTGGTGCTTTTTCGGAAACAACTAAAAACCTAGCTCTTCTTGGAGGCATACCCGTAGATCCTAGATCCTGGATCCGGGGTTTTGAGACTATCTGTCTGTTTTGTCTGTCCATCTTGTTATGGCTGGCGCCTTGATGCCCTTGGGCTAAGTTGCGCGATATAAGTCCCCCCTCATTCATTCATTCATTCATTGATTCATAGTTGGACAACCTCCTGTATACAACAGTGTCGATGGAATCAGCAGGATGTAGGACAACAGAGGTTATGGTGTTGCACCGAGGTGTTACCAGTGCGAGGTCCATGTATAGCTTAGTTAAAATTAAATAAAAACAAGTGTGTGATCAGCAGCCCTCTAAGATAAAGAGCAGACTGCCCAACCGTGAAGATCAGAGGCAGTCCGCTCGATTGGAGCCAAAAGTCACATACTGGGCTGTGATATTGACCACCTACCCATGGAAGTAAGGAGTTTCAGACTACACCAGCAGAAACAGCAATTAAGAGTGAATCCTAACTGACCTGAACGCAGGAGGGCATGACTGGCTAGTTTAAACTCGGAAAAGCTGACCATGGGGTAGGCAAACAGCCTTGTTACACCATACATCATGCAACCTGACGTACTGACAAACGGGGGGTGGAACACAGGTCGGAAAAGCTGACCCCAGGGCAAAGAAACCTAACAGATTGTCAAAATTGGTAGTCATATACCTTATAGCATAGATGCGAAAAGCGCAGATTGAGCCTTCGGAAGGATCACTAGTTGTTGAAAGGGCGGACATTTTTATTGGATACGGTCATGCTTCGATCAATCCCAAATTCTGTAAGCGACCTAGGAATGAGGCATATGTACCAAAACTACAAAGCTGATAGGATTTGTAGTTTGGTAGGTACTGTGAGGCATTGTGCTTCCTGATTACGACCTAACCATGGTGCATCTAAAAAAACTAACTATAAAACTAATGGAAAATGCGGGTCATGAGAGGAATTAGCAGTGTCTTAGTCTGGCAAATGCATAGAGGGGCAGATTTACAAGCCCCTCGCGTCATTTTTGCGCCGCCGTTGTGTCACTTTTTGTGACACAGCATCTGTGTAAAAATGCGTCCTATTTACAGCGTGACACATCCAGGAAGATGTGTCACATTGTAAAGCCCTGCGTCACATTATACCTGCGTCGGGTATAATGTATGCAAGGTGGGCGTTCCAACGCAAAAAAGCCTCGTAGGAGTGACGCAGTGAAATCTACAAGATTTCACTGCACCACTTCTAGGACGCCACTGCGTCAAATTCTTACGCCTGCTTGTAGCAGGCATAAGGAGTGACGCAGCACAATAAGGATAGGCCTCATCATGCATTGCTGGAGTTGCGTCGTGCTTGCAACACGACTCCAACAATGAGTGACATTTGCGTCAACAGATGCGTCAAATTCTGACACATCTGTCAATCCTTGCGCCATGGTGCGCCGTGTTGTAAATACGGCGCATCAATAGTGGCGCATGAATTTCTCAGGGTTGAGCAGATAAAATGACGCATCTTTACAAATGCGTCACTTTCTTGTAAATCTGCCACAGAGTGTCTGACAGGACTTCAAAGTACATACCTTCTGTCACAAATCGTTGTCAACAGCCTGCACCCCTCTTCTAAGGATACGCTCTGGCAAGGTTCAGTGTTGAAAACAAAGCTGCACATGCAATGTAGAAACCATCTTATACATTCTAGGAATGGGGGAAGAGATTAATTGATGTTGCGTTATTAAGACTTGCAACTAGGTATAGATCTTTGCAGTCTCTAGAAATTATTTCTGGTACAACCGAAGGGGATACTTTAGTTGGTTCAGTAACGTCCTTGGGGCAAAACACCTCCAGAATACCTTTCTTAAAAGAATAAAGGCACATTCATTACTGGAGTCTCAATAGGAATTGCTCTCTCCTTTGATATTATGCAATGCTTGAACTCTTGTATCTCCCTAGCTTCTGTGTAAAATATTACCAAACTTTTCTTGTAAAACTTTTACATACCTAGTATTCTTTTTCCCTTTGGCACTTTTATGACACCTTGGTTACTCAACACCCGCGTTCCCGGGCTCAGCTACCTAAACTATTGGGATCAGCCCTTGGACCTAGTTTAATCCCCATCTCCTCTTGGTTTGGACCGCATCAACAAACCGGGTGGCGGCATTGCCATCTTACACAAAAGCACCCTCTGCCTTACCACCCGTTAATTCGACCACTCAGCCAACATGCCGTTCTACGAATCACCGTCATTCGTAGAACGGCACCGGGAACCTTAAGAGGGAGTTCAAGACTGACAAGGTGTACCCGCCTGTCAAAGTACTTCGGGTCTCATACCGAGACACCGCATTGACCTACAGTTACTCCTCCCGGTTTTTGATCGACACCAATTTGAATAAGATCCCCCAATCACGCAGGCAGCGTGCTACATACTCCGTAACCCACTCACATGATTACGGTCCTGACATGGACTTGCCTCTATAATTTGTTGCCACACTTTCCTCACTAAAGCCCTGAAGATTCGCAGTATGTTCCCTGCGATGAAACACGTGTTGGCATTAACAAAGGAACAATAAACCAAAGACTTAACATCAAGGACACAATATTTCTCTGTCTTTTTGTGAAACTTTCGTACCTGAACCTGGAATAACTGATTCTCGAAAACAAGTCCTAAAGTGTGGATATATATTAACTGAAGTTTTCTTACTACATATGTAACTTTTGCAAATGTTTCATATACTTGTATAGCGCATGGGCATTGCTGTGTTTGTGTTACTTGTGTGGATCCTCTAGATCCAACTTTGAGCGGTTCTGTGAGATTACCGCCCGCCCTTTTGCCTGTACCCACTACTCTACGGTGCTATCTACCGTGCGGACACACAGGTGTGCGCCTAAATTGCCTGGTTGATCTAAAATATCTCCTTGTTGTTTACACAAGACCACTGGTGGCCCGCAGCATTTGGAACACCCCCCCCCCCCCCCCACCCCCCCATACCCACAGACCACGCACAAAACCTCTACATCACCCTGGACTCCTCACCCACCATGAACCTCTAGATCAACGCCGTCTCATCATCAGGTGACCAACGCACTCATCCGCAGCAGACTCTATTAGCGCAATGCACTCTACACCGGCATCACCCAGAAACTCCTAAACAAACTGCAGACCATTCAGAACGCCTCTGCCAGACTCCTCCTCAACATACCCCGCCGCAGCCACACCAGCTTCATCCTAAGAGACCTCCAATGGTTCTCAGTCAAAAAAAAAATCACCTTTAAGCTCCTCACACATGCTTACAAAAGTCCTACTCAAAGCAGGACCAGAGTACCCTAACCACTGCCTCGCATTCCACAAACCCACCAGAGACCTCCACTCTGCCTAATTGTCCCTGGCCACCGTCCCATGTATCCGCAGGACCACCGCTGGTGGAAGACCCTGCTCCTACCTCGCAGAAAACACCTGGAACACCCTGCCTCTCCACTTCATCACAGTCACTGCCTCAATTTAGAAAGGACCTCAAGACCTGGCTCTTTAAATGAACCATAGTGCCTTTGACAGATCAGCAGTCCCGCCTCACCCCAGCGCCTTGAGATCCTTATGGGTGGGTAGTCATGCTTTACAAGACACCTGATGAATTGATTGATTCTACCAAATAAAAACTACTTATGTGTATTATAGAAACTCTCCCCATTTTCCATTTTGTTCCCTGCTATTATTATGAGATGTTTCCAATGCAAACAAAAGTCAAAAGCATGGTCATTTACAACAACAGTAGCTCTAACGTTCACAAATGCGAGACCGATTTCTTTGCAAAAGCATGTTCTTTTTGCTGTAGCACTCCATGAGAATGCATTTGTTATCAATCTCTCTCCTTCTGTCCTCTCTGTACGGATGTATGATGTTACAACGCATGCTTTTACCACGCATGCTGTTACAACGCAGGTTTTACCACGCATACCATTACAACGCATTACACTTGGGGGTGCTGGATAGTGAATAGTTTAATTTACTATTCCAACTCCAGTCCCCGTGGACACTAGGGAAGGTGTTGGATAGTAAATTAAACTTATTCCTTATCCTAGAGCGCCCCCCAGTGTAATGCGTTGTAATGGTTTTCGTTGTAAAACCTGCGTTGTAACAGCACTGCGTGGTAAAAGTTGCGTTGTAAAGGATGTTCCCCCTCTGTACACCCCAGAATTCAGCCCCACACCCTTCTGTGTTTACTAGTGTCACTACAAATTTCCCTCAGCTCAAAAAACAAACTAATTGACTAGCCAATATTAAGCATCTCTCATGTCTGTCAGCGAGGCAAAAATATCCAGGATAACTCAAGCAGCACACAATCCCAAAAAGTTAATTACTCTTTCTTTAATGTGCTGAATGGCTGACCATAGTCACCACATTTCATTACTCTGCTGTTAACCAGCTGCAACTCAAGGTTGCTCCCCTGTGACTGTGGTATCGTTTTTGCAGCGCATTGTACCGAAATCTGATCTATACCGACTGCCAGCTGTGTGCTTTGACCGCCGCTTTGCTTATTTGCTTGTTTAAATTGCCAGCGTTATTTGCATTTTTGAATTGCTGAGTGGTTGCTCCCCTGTGACTGTGGTATCGTTTTTGCAGCGCATTGTACCGAAATCTGAGCTATACCGACTGCCAGCTGTGTGCTTTGACCGCCGCTTTGCTTATTTGCTTGTTTAAATTGCCAGCGTTATTTGCATTTTTGAATTGCCAACTTTATTGCTGAATTAGCGTTCTCCCCCAAGCGCTCTTGCCGTTCTGACCCCTCCGCCTCCATTTTGTTGTTGTTGTCCTCCTCCGTAGCCCGCCCCGCCTCCCAGCTGAGCCGCCCTCCCACAGACAAACAGCGCTCCCTTACCTGGAAGCGCCGTGACTCGCTCTTCGCTTCCTAGCTGAGTGGTTGCTCCCCTGTGACTGTGGTATCGTTTTTGCAGCGCATTGTACCGAAATCTGATCTATACCGACTGCCAGCTGTGTGCTTTGACCGCCGCTTTGCTTATTTGCTTGTTTAAATTGCCAGCGTTATTTGCATTTTTGAATTGCCAACTTTATTGCTGAATTAGCGTTCTCCCCAAGCGCTCTTGCCGTTCTGACCCCTCCGCCTCCATTTTGTTGTTGTTGTCCTCCTCCGTAGCCCGCCCCGCCTCCCAGCTGAGCCGCCCTCGCCCCTCCTCCCCCACTATCCATATATGACAGTAGTTCCCGCGCGCAGCGTTCACGCGCAGCGATCGCGCCCAATCCACGCCGAAGGTGCGCCAAAGGTAAGCCCGTCTACGCCCGTCCGCGCCTGGACCGCGCCCAGCACCAGACCCCCTGCCCCTCACAATGCTCAGCCCTCCCGCATTACTTACGACTCCTCCACCCTCCTAGCCCTCAACCCCGGCCGCTCCCCCAACTGCGTCCAAGCCACTCCTGGACACACCCATGGACCTTTCTCATGCTACTCCTGCAAATTCGTCGGCACCGTCAACAACCCCGCTACGATCACACCTCAGACTCCCGACCCCAACCACCTACAATGCATCCTGCTCAACACTCGATCGGTCCACAGGCACGCCATTGACCTATGGAATCTACTAGACACCATCTCACCGGACGTCGCCTTCCTCACAGAAACATGGATGAACGCCTCCTCCGCCCCTGACATCACCATCGCCATCCCAGAAGATTATAAGATCATACGCAAAGACCGCACAGGCCACACAGGAGGAGGAATCGCTATCGTCCACAAGAAATCTATCCACATCTCTACCAGCTCTGACATCAATCTCGCCAACTCTGAACACCTTCACTTCCAGATCCACATCGACCCCAAAACCACACTCAGAGGCACCCTCCTTTACAGACCACCAGGACCCCGCGCACCATTTAGTGAGGACATCACGGACTTCATCACTCCACACGCACTCCCCTCCAAAGATTACATCCTCCTGGGAGACCTCAACTTTCACCTTGAAAAAAAACAACGACCGCAACTCCACCACCCTTCTGGACAACCTCGCCAACCTCGGACTTAGACAACTGGTCTCTTCCCCCACCCACATCGCAGGTCACACTCTCGACCCTATCTTCACCTCCAGCAATCATGTTTCCTTCAGCCACACTACGGCTCTCCTCTGGACTGACCACAGCTGCGTTCACTTTACCTACAACAAACCCAAACCCAACAACCTCCCCCAACCAACTCTGCAAAGAAACTGGAACAAAATCACCATCGACCAGATCTCCTCTTCGCTTCTTCTAAACCCCCCAGCCCACTCCTCTAACCCCGACCAAGCCGCCTCCAACCTCTCCCTTTGGTTATCCAACAGCGCCGACATCCTAGCACCACTGAAAAAGCGACAAAACAAACCTGGCAGCAAGAAGGCCTCATGGTTCAACGATGATCTTAAGAAATCCAAGAAACTTTGCCGCTCCCATGAGAAGGCCTGGAAAAAAAACCCAACCACCAGCACCAAGGACGCCTTCAAAAACGCCACCCGCATACACCACCAACTGATCCGAAAGGCCAAGAAAACCGCCTTCAAGGAACGACTAGATAACAACGCCCACAACAGCAAGGAACTTTTCAACATCGTCAAGGAATTTACCAATCCCTCGGCCAACTCTAACGACATCACCCCCTCTCAAGCACTCTGCGACTCACTAGCCTCATTCTTCCACAACAAAATTGCAGATATCCACAACAGCTTCGACAACCAACCCGGAGACCAACTCTCCCAACCATCTACCGGACCTGCACCCCCCGCGAACACCCTTAATGACTGGAACCCTATCTCCACTGAGGACACCATCCGCCTGATGAACTCCATCCACTCAGGATCCCCCACAGACCCTTGTCCTCACCACATCTTCAACAAAGCAGACTCCATCATAGCACCGCACCTCCGAGACGTCATCAACTGCTCCTTCAAATCCGCCACCTTCCCGGAAAGCTGGAAACACGCAGAACTTAGCGCCCTTCTGAAAAAACCCACAGCGGACCCCACCGAACCCAAAAACTACCGCCCCATCTCGCTCCTTCCATTCCCGGCCAAAGTCATCGAGAAAGCAGTCAACAACCAGCTCGCCGCCTTCCTCGAAGCCAACAAATCCCTAGACTCCTCACAGTCCGGCTTCCGAGCAAAACACAGCACTGAGACCGCCCTCATCGCAGCAACAGACGACATTCGAACTCTACTGGACAATGGAGACACAGTCGCCCTCATCCTCCTCGACCTCTCCGCAGCCTTCGACACAGTCTGCCATAGCACCCTTCTACAACGCCTAAGAAACATCGGAATCCAAGGAAAAGCACTGGAATGGATCACCTCGTTCCTCACCGGAAGAACTCAGAGAGTCCGCCTTCCACCATTCAAGTCAGAGGCCACTGAAGTCATCTGCGGCGTACCACAGGGATCCTCACTCAGCCCCACCCTCTTCAACGTATACATGAGCCCCCTCGCGACCATCGCACGCCAACACAACCTCAACATCATCTCCTACGCTGATGACACTCAACTGATCCTCTCACTCACCAAAGACCCGAACACCGCCAAAACCAACTTGCATGAAGGAATGAAAGAAGTAGCTGAATGGATGAAACACAGCCGTCTAAAACTGAACTCAGATAAAACAGAAGTCCTTATCTTAGGCACCTCCCCCTCTGCATGGGACGACTCCTGGTGGCCACAAGCCCTTGGAAAAGCACCCATCCCGACTGACCACGCACGGAACCTGGGCGTCATCCTGGATTCCTCACTTTCGATGAACAGACAAGTCAACGCCGTCTCGTCATCTTGCTTCAACATTCTTCGCATGCTCAAAAAAACATTTCGTTGGATCCCCACCGAAACTAGGAAAACGATCACCCACGCTCTGGTCACGAGCCGACTGGACTATGGAAACACCCTCTACGCCGGTACCACAGCTAAACTCCAGAAAAAACTCCAACGAATCCAAAACGCCTCAGCCAGGCTCATATTAGACATCCCGCGAAAAGAACATATCTCTGATCACCTGAAAAACCTTCACTGGCTTCCCGTCAATAAGAGGATCACTTTCCGGCTCCTAACCCACGCACACAAAGCACTCTACGAAATCGGACCAGAATGCCTCAACACACGACTGTCCTTCTACACCCCCTCCCGCCAGCTACGATCAGCCAACCAGGCCCTTGCCACTGTACCCCGCATCAACAAAACCACCATGGGAGGTAGATCCTTCTCCTACCTGGCAGCTAAAACCTGGAAATCACTTCCCACTCACCTTCGCCTTACTCAGAACCACCTAGCATTCAGAAAGCAACTTAAAACGTGGATATTTGACAAATAATTCCCCACCCCTCCTCAAGCGCCTTGAGACCCTCTGGGTATGTAGCGCGCTATATAAATTCTTTGACTTTGACTTTAAATTCAGCTTTTTCACCACTTTTCCTACATGCTGTAATTTTTCCTGATGCTCTTGCAGAAAACAACCAAAAGGCAGAAGAGCTCAACTACAGCAGCCAGCAACATTCCTTTTGATGTATAAATAGCTGATAAGTACAGAGGTTTCCCCTTGGCTTTCCATCATAAACCAGCTGAAGACAATGCTGTAAATCACTGCAATTAACATGTAATGAAATGGGCCTCACAGCAAGAACTCTTCAAAACACTCCTCATGTCTCCAATTACAGCCTCAGTGCCTAGTTCCAAACTGCTTACTGTAGAGATTAGTACTACCAATCTTATCACAGGACTTTTTTTTTTATATAAGGACATCTTCCTCAAGTGATCAATAAATCAGAGTCATATAAAGCACGACTACTCAGTCGTGAAGGTCTCAAGGCGCTGGGTCTGCAGTTCAGTCGAAGAGCCAGGTCTTTAGCTCCTTCCTGAATTGCAGCAGCGATGGTGATTGCCTGAGGTGCAGAGGCAGGGAGTTCCAGGACTTCGCAGCGAGGTAGGATAAGGATCTTCCTCCAGCGGTGGTCTTGTGGATCCATGGGACGGTGGTCAAGGCCAGTTCCAGTGGGGCAGAGATATGTGGTGGGAGTGTAGGAGACTCGGTTGTTGAGGTATGCAGGTCGACGTTGTGGAGGGCTCTGTAGGTGTGTGTGAGCAGCTTGAAGGTGATTCTCTTGTTGACAGGTAGCCAGTGAAGGTCTCTCAGTGGCCGGTGATGTGGTTGCGGTATGGGATGTTCACGATAAGTATGGCAGAATCATTCTGGACAGTCTGCAGCTTTTTTCTTTAGTTTCTGGGTACCTCCGCCAACACCTCTAGTTGAATCTCCATATAATCCTAGGCAGAGGGACAGGCCATTGGTTGCTTTTCCATGTTTAACTCTTATCTTATATCTTTTTCATTTTTCACTTTGTGCCACAGCAATACGCTGCACTTATCACCTTTGGGCTGCAAGATGACGGTATTGGTGGTGTTCACAACTTTTACATAAATGCTCACTGCTCGCAGTAGGAAGTTGCACTCTCTTTCAATGTTAAAGTGAGTCAATGTGTGCTTACATCACATCAGGGCTCGAGTCAGGGGTACATGCAGGTACACAGCGTCCTCCCACTCTTTTCACAGGGTGGTCGCCATCCCCCCTGCCACGAAGTTGGGCCCCACAGAAATATGCTGAACTAGTCCCGGTGTAATTTTCAGATACCGGGACACATTCAGCCGCACCTGCACATTACCTGCTTTGCATTCCCAGCAGCAACGTGCAGGCAGCCTTTTTTCACCTCCAGCTGGGCCGAAGTTAAGGGGCCATCCAGTATAAACTAGAAAAAGGGAGGGTGAGTTGCATAGATAATCGTGCTTTGCAGACCCCGGAGATGGGTCCAAGTGTCAACAGAAGGCTTCCCATATACCATTGACGGTGGCTCGGAGCAATGGAGCGACACCTCAAGGTAATGGCTTCAGGGACCGGGTCCGCTTCGAAGCTATGTAACAGCGTCCAGAAAAGGGAAAAGGAACAGTAACCAAACTGAATGACCCCAAGCCCACCACCCCCCATCCTACCCACCCCCCTCCCCAGTTCCAGGTCCAATTTTCTACCACCAAGTAGTGATCTCTCAGGTTGTCTGACATCAGGCTGGGATAGCCGGAGTAGGCGTAAGTATCTAGGGCAGGTCACCTCCCTGAATTCAGAAGCTAAGAGCGTCAAGAAGGGTTGCCATAATTCTGGGTACTTGTCTCCCTCCCCTTTGGCAATCAGGGACAATTTCTCTATACCCAAGACGTGCCAGAGACGGTGCAACCAGCCCTGAAAAGTAGGGACATGCGTAGTGCGCCAATGAGTGAGAATATTCTGCGTCGCCGATCCCAGGGATATGGCTTTCAAACAATCTTTCTCTATGGGAGCGCAGCGGGTAGGTGATGGCTTTGGGGGAGCCCAGCAGCACATAAGCAGGGAACCTCGGGATGGTAGTGTCTAAATAGAGGTCATCCTCGTCTAGCACCTGTGTCCAATACCCCTGTAGGTGAGAACAATCCCACAATAGGTGTACTAGTGTACCCCTTTCCCCACATCCCCGCCAGCAGAGTGTCTCGTGTGTGGTCCATCTCGTGTAGTTTTTCAGGGGTATAATACCAGTACGTGGCAATTTAAGTGAGAGTGTCTGTTAAGCCCATGTGGTGGGCAGAATGACAGGCCCTATAACAAATGCCCTCCCACTCCTTATTACTCAGCTCGCGCCCAAGGTCCCTCTCCCATCGTGCTCTCCCCGCGTTGTGAATGTGCGTGTACCTGCCTAACAGCATGCAATAAAGGTCCGATATTAAGTTGCGGTCAGATTTCCTCGAAAGGAGCCAATACTCATATTCGCTGAGTCTACGGTCAGCCCCGGCTCTAACTGTGGGATGGAGTGCCCAGTGACGTACTTGGAGGTAACGTAGCCGTTCCCCCTCCGGCAAGCCAAATTTCCGGCGAAAGGCATCAAAGGGGATGACCCCCTCCTTAGCTTATATATGGGACAGCACCTTACAACCCGCGGCCCCCCATTTTGCGAATGCCACTCCATCCATGCCAGGACTAAAATCCGGGTTAGATACCAGAGGCGTCAGTGGGGACGGGAAGGATGTTAAGTCATGTGGTATGCGCACCCGATCCCACTCCTCCAGAGGCGTTCTCGTGATGAAGGAGGCATAGAGATTATGGGGTCGATGCTGCCGCCGCAGGAAAGGGACCTCCTGCAAAGTGCGACCCGCCACTGCTTGGTCTTGGAAGAGCCAATGCTTCTCCGACTCCCATTTACTCCACTCCAAGAGTGTCCTCAACTGCGCCGCCTGGTAGTATAGTAGCAGATCCGGAAGGCCCAATCCTCCGTGTTCAGGAGGCAATGTTGCCAGGCACAGCTTCATGCGCGGGCGCCGTCCATTCCATATGAATTGGGCTAGTTCAGCTTGGATTTGACGAATCCAACCGTCCGGCGGTCTCATAGGGATAGCCCTGAATAAATACAAGATCTGCGGTAGAATTGTCATTTTGACCGCTGCCACCTTACCGAGCCATGACTACGGAAGGTGCTTCCATCGGCCGAGCTCCGAACGAATCGTCTGCCTAAGTTTCGTGTAATTAAGGCGGACCGTGCTTTGTAGTGTAGAGGCTAGTTGAATACCCAAATAAGACCCTGCAAGTGCACCCTTGTGGATGCTGCCAAGGAGAGGTCAAGTGCTACAGATTTGTTGAGGTTAACTTTAAAACCAGACACCTCAGCGAAGGCATCCAAAACTGCCACACAGGCCGGAAGTGATGCACGGGGGGAGGAGAGGGATAACAGAACATCGTCTGCATATAAACTGATAGTATGTTCAAAGGCTCCCATCTTGATTCCGCTAATCCCCGGGTCAAGTCTTATCGTTTGTGCCAGGGGCTCCATATATAAGGCAAATAACAAGGGGGAGAGTTGACACCCCTGCCTCGTGCCACGTTCTATGGGGAAACGGGGTGATGAACATCCATTGACTCGAACCGTTGCAGAGGGCCTCGAGTAGCAATTGAGCACCCAAGCGCGGAAACGATCACCCAGGCCGGCCCGCGCCAGGACCCGCTCTAGGTACGGCCAGTGGACGCGGTCGAAGGCCTTTTCCGCGTCGATGAATAAGAACATGTATTCCCCCTCTGTGCGCGTGGCTTTTTCTATGAGATGCAGCGCCCGTTTGGTGTTGTCAATGGTTTGACGTTCCGAGATAAATCCCGTCTGGTCAGGGTCAATCAGTCTCGGCATCAGTGGGCCGAGTCTCGCGGCAAGGATGCTCGTGTATAGTTTCAAATCTATATTGAGCAGCGAGATGGGCTGATATGCATCGCATCTCGAATGGTCTTTCCCTGGTTTAGGGATCACGGAGATGGTAGCATCTAATAAGTCCTCCGTGATCGCTCCGGGTTCTGAGAGATGATTGAACAGGGTGGTAAGCAGCGGCACCACTTGCGCACAGAATTTCTTATAAAAGAGGGCTGTGAAGCCGTCCGGTCCCGGGGCTTTCCCCAACTTGAGCCTGGCAATGGCCGATATGACCTCCTCGGGTCTGATGTCACCCTCCAGGGCCGCTGCCTGATCTGTAGTGAGTGCCGGGAGCTGGGCAGTGTCCAGAAAGATGTCGCCCACCTCCCCTTCCAACGTGGCCCCCGAGTACAGCGAGGTGTAAAAATCACTGAAGGCGGTCGCGATCTCCCTATCTTCTGTAACTAGGCGTCCGCCAGGTGTTCTGATTTCCTTTACCGCTTGACCCTGGTGCTTCTCCCTGAGTGCTCGCCCCAGGAGGCGCCCGCATCGATTCCCCCCCATGTAGTACATGTGGCGTACCCTTAGTGCCGCGAATTCCGCCCTATCCTGGTCCAGCGCGCTCAACTGTTTTCGAGCCAGGGTCAATTGCATCCAGATCCTCGGGGCGCAAGTCCGTTGGTGCATGCCCTCCAGTTCCCTGACTTTTTGTGTCAGTTCGTCCCTTTTCTCCGCCCGCGCCCTATTCTCCGCTGCGGATAAGGCTATGAATTCACCTCTCAGGACCGCTTTTAGCGCCGCCCAGTGTATTGTCGGGGAGGTGTCTGTAGTGTTGTTGTGTAGCAGGTAATCTTGTATCGCGCCTATTATTTTCTCCGGGATTTCCCTGCGGTGCAACAGCGTGTCTCTGAGGCGCCAGCACCGTGAGGGCCGCTGTGCTGGAGGGAGAAGGAAAGTCGCCAGCAGGGGAGCATGGCCTGAGAGGGAAGCTACGCCTATCTCTACTGTGGATGTCAGCGCTTGCAAGGAGGAGGAGGCCAAGAAGTAGTCTAGCCTGGCATATGTGCGATGCGCGCTTGAAAAATATGAGTAAGCCCTGATGCCAGGATGGAAGCTGCGCCAGAGATCCACCATACCCAGCTCCCGCAGTCTCGCTAGCCCCCCTTCTGACAGAGACCCGGCCTGTGTAGAGCGCTGCGCTGACCTATCTAAAGTGGTGTCAAACACCAGGTTAAGGTCACCCTCCATTAGGACATGTCTGTCTGCAGAAGCCGCCAACAAGCTAAGCGCATCATGAAAGAATTTTTCTTGTCCCTCGTTAGGAGCATAGACGGAGCAAAGCGTGAATTCTGAGCCCCCCAAGGAAAAGTGGTATGATAAGAGTCTCCCCTTTATCTCCGCTCCCTGTCTAAGAACCTTCCTCCGGAACTTCCTCGCGACCAATATTTCAACCCCAGCTTTCTTATGAGGTGTGGACGAGAAGAACTGGTGCGGAAAGTTGTGAGCCCTCATTCTCATGCAGTCTTTCTGTAATAAGTGCGTCTCCTGGAGGAGACAGATGTCCGCCTGTGTGTGCTCCAGGCAGGACAGTACCGCCCTTCGCTTGATAGGGTTGTTGAGACCCTGCACATTTAGCGAGAGGATGCGTACTTCAGTGGAGGCCATAAGTCATCGTCCGCACCGCCCGCTCTGAGCTCTCATGTCGGCCTTCAGTGCACCCAGCCTCGCGCTAATCGGGCTCCCCCATCACGTTGAGCCATATCCCGCCGTGATCAGACACCTGCAACCCAGGATACCGAACGACCCAACTCTGTAGTACTCCCTGGACCTGGAACTCCTCCCTCGCCAACCCATGATAATGAACTACCCCTACCCCACCCTCTTTCAAACCCCCATGCTCCCTCCCCCCTCTCCCCTCCTCTCCCCTCCACCCCCCCAACACCCCCGAATTGAGAACCACCAAACATAGTGCCACAAAAGTACAATACTGTCGCTCATCTTTCACAGATGAGTGGAAAAAGCAGGGGAATGTGTCCGGCTCCATCGAGTTCCCTCCCGCTGCCGACCGCCGAAGCAATCCATGTCCAGCCCGAGGGGTCCCGGGCCCCTGGCTCCCGCCCGTCAGCCGTTATCCGTTGCTGCCAGCTCCAGTGCCGCCGTCTAAACTGCCGCTCTCTGACCTTCTTGGATCTCCTCCTGGGGTGGGCGACGCGGCCTGCGCCGCCGTCTCTGCTGCCGCCATCGGCTAGTAGAGCCAGTCTCCGGGCCGTTCCCAGGTTGCGAGCCTCCCTCCGACTCGGGTTCCTCAATGCCCAACAACCGTCAAGCATCAGCGAGGGACCGCAGCTGGTGCACTTTATTGTCCCATTTAAACACTAGGCGGAACGGTTGTCCCCAACTATATGTGATAGCAAGGCGCCTCAGTTCAGCAGTGACCGGCCTGAACGACCTGCGTTTTTCCAGGGTGATGGCGGCTAGGTCCTGAAAGAGCGTTGGTGAGTGGTCGCCATATGTGATGGGGCCTAGCTGTCGCGCTTTGTTTAGGATCTCCTCTTTGGTGCGAAAGTCCTGGACGCACACCAAGATATCTGCTGGCAGGGCACCAGATGCCCTGGGTGGCCCCGTCCGATGTGCTCTGTCCAGATTTATAACGGAGTCAGCCGGCCGGCCCAGAATGTGGTTGAAGAGGCCTTGTGTGAACTGGAAGAGGTCCGCTGTGTCTGGGGTAGGCTTCACCCCTCGGATTCGGATGTTATCCCTTCGAGAACGATTCTCTAAGTCTTCAACATGCGATTACAAGACAACTTGTTGGTCGTGAATGCGGATGATTTCTTGCTGGAGCGCTTCCATCTCGACATCCCTGCTATCGCTCTTCGTCTCGAGGTCTGCCACCCGCTCACCAATGGCGTCCGTGTCCCGCCGCAGCTCCCGAATCTCTCCCTTCAGTTCCGTCTTAAGGAGTTGGAGATCCTCCCTTAGGCCGCTAAACAGAGACTCCAAGAAGGACCTGGTGACAGGCTCATCTGTGCTTTGGGGGCTTTTGCCCGGCGAGCCAGCTACTGACTTGGCGGGCACCGCCTGGGGTCCAGCAGAGGGAAGGTCGGTTTTCTTCCCCATAATGGCAAGAGTGAGTAAGTCCTTAATGGTCCTGTCTTTGCGCACTCTGCCAGCAGCCATACCCCCCAGGCCCGCCAACAGAACAGGGCGGGGCAGGGCAGACTGGGCCGACAGTACGTCGCGGCTCCAATATCTAAGTCCTTTATAGTAGGGATGAAGAGACCAGCCCCAGCGGGCTGTCGTGGGGTCCCTCATTGTTACGTGTTCTTGCTTCCAGGGGTACGAAGCGCCGGCTCCCCCCAACAGGCCAGTCAGTCAGCCGAGGGGCGCACGGGTCTTCCCCCCCCCCCCCCCCCCCCCCCACCCCCACCCCCAGAGATGGCGTTCAGTGTCCAGCCCTGGGCAATACGGCCCGTGTGGGAGGGCAGGGTGCAGGACCGGGCCAAGTCACAAAATGGCGGCCCACGGCTCGCAAAACCCGGGAGGCCAGGAGGCAGCCGACCACCACCCAGGTGAAGGACAGTGCAGTGCGCGCGGGGGCCACCAAGGTAACCGCTCCATCGTGGAGTCTCCACACTGCCTCCGCTGGCCCGCTACCATCCGCTGTGCATACGGGGGGCCCTCCCGCACACCTTCAGTTCCCGGGGATCGAGCGGGTACAAGGCTCCGCACCCTGCTCTTGTGCGCGCTGAATGGTAGGAGCGAGGCTGCAGGGGTGGTGCGTTGCCCCAAATAGGGGGAAGCAAAGGGGTAGGCCCAGCGAGGGCGCTTCACGGGCTGCAGCCACTCATCCCACAAAATGGCGGCCCGTAGAGACAGTCAACCACGGCCGGGATCGAGGAGGGCTCCAGGCGCGGTGCACCGCGTAGGGGCTGCCGGCGCTGTCACTAGCTCCCCCCGGCTGCCCCCATGCTACAGTCTCTAACTGGTGTGTCGTAGGGGGGGTCGTCCGGTCACCCCTCTCTCCTCACCTCTGACCTCCTGCCGGTCGCATATGCCGCTGTACCTCTCCCCGCCGCCGCTCACTAGCAGCTCTGCTCGCGGCCCAGGAATTCCGGCAGTGTCGCTAGGAGAGGACAGCAGGTCCGCAGAAGCTCCCGCCGAGGAGCCGCGGGGGCCTCGCGCACAGCCGCGCGGGTCGGACCTGCCACTGCCCGCCGGGGATGCTTCAGCGTCGGCCGCCTGGCTCCGCCCCTCGCGGCCTCGTTTTCGCCGTTCCGGCCTCCACAGGCCCCAACGGGCTGTGTCAAGGCCGTCACTCGCACATTGGAAACAAGGACAGACGCCTGTTTTCTATCGGTACGTCCCCAGTCTGACGCGATAGATAGATAACCCCGTGTAAGTGTGATTCACTACTATAACTTATGCCCCCCTCCGTCCTCTTTTCAGAAAATTGAACACCGTTCCTCCAGAACGAAGGACAAGCAGGGACTCTCCGGCAAGCCTTGAACCGGATGAAGCGCAGGTAAGAACACCGCTCAGGGCAACTAAGTTTGAATGAGGCACAGCGATTGCTAGATTCTAAAACCGCACACGTATTTCTTTTTGATTTCAGCTACTGTGAGCATTCTACTTTCTAACCTTCTTGATCTGCTGCTTTTTGAATATTGATGAATCTTTGGTCCATTGGCTAAGGTAGGATGTGGTTCCCACTGGATTTTGAGCCTCTCATTTGTAATCGTGTTTGAACACTCCCCCCTAAGCACTCTTTTATTACTTTTACAGAACCAATTGGTCCTGAGGAGAACCCCCCTAATAAGTGGGGTTCGAAACGCGTCGACCACTCTACTCCCGTATTTGGTCTTTATTTGCTGTTTCAAAGACAGAACATCTTTGAGTTTGTTGTGAGAACGACTCTCCCTGTGTAAATACACTTAAAGGACTGTAAAAATTGCATCACCCAAAGGGATTTTCTCCATTTTATGTTTGACCAAATACGTGGTTCCATCTGGATTTTCTTGTTTCTTTTTGTTTATTGATTATGATGTTTTGTGTATGAATGTTTGTGGATGACTGGAAGGCCATGCTTGATTGAATGTCTGAAATATTCATGTTTTGTACTTTTGTATTGATTGTATATATGAAACTGTTTGCTTCTCCTTGCACTCATAAAAAACAAAGCAAAAAATATTTTGAAAGAGAATAAATCTTGATACGTTTCTAAAGAAATCAAGCAGGTGGTTTTGCTTTATTTCAAACCCCTATTGTCCCCCCAGTTTCGTGGACTAACTTTGTCTCAGCATTGGCTCTCGTGTTGTTTTTCTAGTTAATTTGGGCTCAGCCTTGCTGAGTTAGGAGTCAGGACCCTGTGTAGTTGTTTTGGCTTATTTGCGGGCAAGTGCTCGCGAGGTCCTGTTGGGCAGGTTTTTCCTGCCACAGGGTAATTGTTGTTTGAACTGTTTTGTTATGCCCAGTTTTGGGACAGTAGTGTGAGGTCATATTTGATTGTTTCACTCTATTCTTCGATCTTTTTCTTCTAAGTTTTCACTTTCACTTATTATTTCTGTTTGGGCGCACTTGGTATGGCTGAAGAAGACACGCTTGCTTTTAGCGAGGAGCACATACGAAATCTAATGAGAGACCCCCCAGTGTTTGCTTCTGCATCCCTTAGCCTCACTGCCAACACACAGAACGAGTCGGACAAATTAACCCGCCTCCGCAAAAAACAGATCCGCACGGATCTTCACGGCCATTTTTTACTCCAGCACCTTCGTGCAGGAACAATTCCATCAGGACTAGTCATCAGACACATTCCAGTTGTTTTCACGGACGACCCGGAATACAAAAAAGGATTCAGTGGAATCGAGACTAAATGCAGTCGGGACCTTATGGTCCTTACCATCGAAGCAGCACATAGGATTTCCCAGAAAGAACTGGAGGAAATTGCCGCCCTACAGAGGGAAATCGAAAACAACCAACTCATCTCGGACTCTAAAACCCTTTTGGAGAAGATAGAGAAAGAGATCCTGGAATTTAAAGACTTTACTGTCACTCAAAAAAACAACAAATTTGAAGTTGATAAAAAGAGTTTTTCGCTAGAATCCATCTATCCTTATTTAAATAAGGACTTTTATACCCGAGCGGACTCACGACGGTATCTACAGGACAATCAGGGAAGGTCACGCCAGAAATACCTCACCTTCTCTGACACATCCTCTTCATCGGGAAGTGAACCTGATAATTCCAATAGACAATTCCAGAATAGGAACGATAACCGACAGGGACAATACCAACAACAGCAGCAAAACCAGCAGCCTTTTTTAGGACGGGGCCAACCGAAACCCCGGGGCCGAACGTGAGCACCTCAACCATGGGAAATGAGGACACGTCAGAAATTCTACAAGAATTAACCACTTCTCCGATTTTCAATCTCTCTGACAGAATTCTGTCATCTGCTGAAAGATCTATACTCACCAAAGGCCTTAACTTCGTTCCATCACGCCCTACGGATTACGTCAAAATGAAACTTGAGACGCTTGAATTTTGCCGTAAAATACGGCTCAAAACATTTTTCCAAGACTCTAATGAAGAACAACTAGAGGAAGTCACAGGTTTAAAAAGGAAATCTACATTTTGCCCCAAAGGCCCGAAGATCCCAAAGGAAGTTATAACATTTGAAAACACCATACTATCTGGAATCTCAGACTTGGAAAAAAGGAAAACCTTTGTGAAGTACAATATATCTAAGACTGAGAGAGATGCACTTTTGTCAATCAAGAAAGATGAAACAATTGTGGTCAAACAGGCCGATAAAGGCGGAGCGATCGTCATTTGGGACGTGAATAAATACAAACAAGAGGTTCATCGTCAATTAAATGACCAAGCCTGTTACAGACGGATAGGTAAGGACCCCACTGTGGAAATTAGAAACCAATTGTTTGAAGTCATCCAAAAAGGCTTTGACGAAGGATTTGTTGGACCCAAGGAATTATCATTCCTACAGAATAAGAACCCTCGAACTCCGGTATTCTATGCCCTTCCAAAATTGCACAAAGATGAGCATAATCCACCAGGCCGCCCGATAATATCGGGTTGCGACTCTCTCTTTGAACCGGTGGCTAAATATATCGACTTTTTCCTTAAACCATTTATCGATATGATTCCAGCCCATTTGCAAGACACCACCGCATTTCTAAATCGACTAACCAACACTACCTTCGACCGTAGTACCCAGTTATTGGTTACCCTTGACGTTGTGTCGTTGTACACACAAATACCTCAAGATCAGGCTCTGGAAACCATGACTTATTTCTTGAATAGTCGAGAAAGACCAGTAAGGGTCCCCACTGAATTTATACTGGATTTATCCCGATTTGCACTACAGAAGAACTTTTTCACATTCGACTCTGAGTTTTTCTTCCAAACCAAAGGGGTAGCTATGGGCTGCCCCTTTGCCCCAGAGCTGGCCATAATGTTTATGGGATTATATGAAGAGAAATTCATATACAACAACAATCCCTACAGCTCCCGCATCACCAATTATATGCGGTATATCGATGACGTGTTCCTGACCTGGACTGGCAACCAGGAAGAATTGAGTCAATTCATCGAATGGCTGAACTCAAGAACCATTGATATTCAATTTTCAGCCACAGCCTCCAATGAGTCCATAACATTTTTGGACGTTAAAGTGGAATCTACAACACAGGGACTCACAACTACCCTATTTCGAAAACCATCGGATAGAAACAAGGCGTTACATTACACCAGCAACCATCCACGCAATTTGATACAGAACCTTCCTTACGGACAATTCTTACGAATTCGTCGTAACTGTTCAAATAAGGAGGAATACTTCAAACATGCCGGAGAGCTTAGAGAACGTCTCATGCAAAGGGGTTACCCCAAAAAACTTTTGAGGAACTCTCTCAAAAGAGCCTGGTGGACTCCTAGAGAGACCCTATTGGAAAAGAGAGCCAAAAAAGATCTCAAAAGACTTGTCTGCGTTACCACATTCTGCCCAGCAGCCAACCCATACAAAAAACTGATTCTATCTAATTGGCATTTACTCAAAGGTCTCCATGAGGATTTTGTTTCCCCCCCTCTGTTCGCTTACAAAAAAGAAAAGAGCATAGCCAATCATGTAGTCAGAGCTGCCCTCCCCACAACCAAAGCACCAACTTTGCAAAGCCTATTCGGACTCCCACCAACCAAGGGCCACCACAAGTGCGGAACGTGCACTTGCTGCAATGAGACAATTGAAGAATCTGTTTTCAGTATTAATAACATCTATTGGAAACATGAAACGTTTACAAATTGCAAAAGCAAAAATGTAGTTTACGCCATTGTTTGCCCGTGCCCTTTGGTGTATATAGGGAAAACTACACAGGAAGTCCGAAACAGGATCACCCAGCACAAATCCAGGATCAGGAAAGGGGTTGAAAATGCCCCACTGGTCAACCATTGGTCTAGGATGAAACATGAGCAATCTGACCTGAAATGGACAGTACTCTCAAAAATTGAGAAAGATCCGAGAGGAGGAGACGTGGACGCGAGATTGTCCCAACGTGAGGCTTTACTCATTATGAAATTCAACACAGCGTCCAAAGGCCTAAATGAGATTGCTGAAATTTATAGAAATACCAGCTAAATTTGGCCCAGTCTAAGATATCTTTGGCATTTTTCCAATTTTTCCAATTTGTAGTTCCCGGCGGAATCCAAAAACTACAAGTCCCAGAATTACATGGGGCTATTTAACAGGAAGTTGCACTCCCAACCAGCAGCGATTTTTTCCGTCACTCGCACATTGGAAACAAGGACAGACGCCTGTTTTCTATCGGTACGTCCCCAGTCTGACGCGATAGATAGATAACCCCGTGTAAGTGTGATTCACTACTATAACTTATGCCCCCCTCCGTCCTCTTTTCAGAAAATTGAACACCGTTCCTCCAGAACGAAGGACAAGCAGGGACTCTCCGGCAAGCCTTGAACCGGATGAAGCGCAGGTAAGAACACCGCTCAGGGCAACTAAGTTTGAATGAGGCACAGCGATTGCTAGATTCTAAAACCGCACACGTATTTCTTTTTGATTTCAGCTACTGTGAGCATTCTACTTTCTAACCTTCTTGATCTGCTGCTTTTTGAATATTGATGAATCTTTGGTCCATTGGCTAAGGTAGGATGTGGTTCCCACTGGATTTTGAGCCTCTCATTTGTAATCGTGTTTGAACACTCCCCCCTAAGCACTCTTTTATTACTTTTACAGAACCAATTGGTCCTGAGGAGAACCCCCCTAATAAGTGGGGTTCGAAACGCGTCGACCACTCTACTCCCGTATTTGGTCTTTATTTGCTGTTTCAAAGACAGAACATCTTTGAGTTTGTTGTGAGAACGACTCTCCCTGTGTAAATACACTTAAAGGACTGTAAAAATTGCATCACCCAAAGGGATTTTCTCCATTTTATGTTTGACCAAATACGTGGTTCCATCTGGATTTTCTTGTTTCTTTTTGTTTATTGATTATGATGTTTTGTGTATGAATGTTTGTGGATGACTGGAAGGCCATGCTTGATTGAATGTCTGAAATATTCATGTTTTGTACTTTTGTATTGATTGTATATATGAAACTGTTTGCTTCTCCTTGCACTCATAAAAAACAAAGCAAAAAATATTTTGAAAGAGAATAAATCTTGATACGTTTCTAAAGAAATCAAGCAGGTGGTTTTGCTTTATTTCAAACCCCTATTGTCCCCCCAGTTTCGTGGACTAACTTTGTCTCAGCATTGGCTCTCGTGTTGTTTTTCTAGTTAATTTGGGCTCAGCCTTGCTGAGTTAGGAGTCAGGACCCTGTGTAGTTGTTTTGGGGATGCTTCAGCGTCGGCCGCCTGGCTCCGCCCCTCGCGGCCTCGTTTTCGCCGTTCCGGCCTCCACAGGCCCCAACGGGCTGTGTCAAGCCCGCTCGGATTCGGCAGGATCCAGGCACCGCCGGTCGGCGGTGCCGTCCCTCAGGGACACCGCTGCACTGGTGTCGGATCCCGGCACCCCGGGGAGCCACCCGGGGCCAGAAGGGATGCGTTAGAAGCGGTAGAACGGCGGCCAACGGCGGGAGCTCGGCGAGGCACGTCTGCTCGCACTGCCATCTTGGCCACGCCCCCCGGATCCTTACATTTAAATGTAAATGCCACAGAGGGAGACAAAGGCACACAGCTTGCCTTCTCTTGACCGGTACTTAAGAGAGGCATGCTTTTGCCTTTGTTTTGTCCCTGTATATAAATGAAGACACTCTAAGACTGTCATATGAGTTAGTCTGTCCCAGTATTTACACAAATAATTTAAATAGCACTATTTTATTTCTTTTATAGCACGACGTCATGAGGTCATTTGCATAGTGTCTTACTTGGTCAGTCCCCCCATTTCTTTTTATAGGACTTGTCTCCTTCATCACATTAACAATTGCTTCCATACTGTGAACCTCTCTCAACCTTAAAAAAGCTGCTGCAAAGCAAACCAGAAACCATGTTTTTAGGTCTCACCTAGTGACAGCTTTGTTTTGCCAGCCTAATGTTTTAAAAATGTTAAGAAAAAAATATATGCATTTTATACAGCCATTGGGCTTTCACATTTTGCTTCCGCCTATCACAATACATAGCACTGAGTAATGGTTCTGCCACTTCACTGTATGTGAAATGGCATTTTGCTTCTGCACATGTGTAGCTCCAAGGATAATAGGGCAAATTTTGCTTTTATTTCATACTTTTATTTTTGTAAAGTTATTTTGTATGATTATTATTTTAACAGGCATATACTCACCACATTCAGACTGTGGTACTTTCTTTCTTTTTCTTATTTTTACACTTTCAATGCCTGCTGCATATGTTTATGTAACACTTGTCCCAAACGCAGCATTACTTTGATTGTATCTGTCTCCCCACACTGCTTCTCACCAGCTCCTCCATTGCTCTCCTACACTTGCAGACCTATCACTTTATAAAATGTATTTATTTTGTTTGAAAGGCTCAGCAGGTGCTGTTTATTGATGGGCCACGCCACAGTACTGACAGTATTTTCACAATAAAAACATTTTTTATTTTCAGATTTGACTTGTGTCGGCCAAACTGGATCAGTTAATAAAAAAACAATATAGCCTATACCATCATTACGCATGTGCACGCCATTGGAATGAGAGTGGCCGCATCCTCGCTATTTCTTCTGTTTTCTTTTTTTCCTCCTATGCCACACAGATCCTGTTGCTGCATAGCATCAATAAAAGTGTCTTACAGATCGATTACAACTAGAATGTTGTGTTCATGTAACTTTTACCTGTCAAATTTACCACACTTTTGAAAATTTAGACTTGGTGGCAGAGCTTTTTCTCCATGGCGCCCGCTTTCTGGAATCGCCTTTCTCGGCCCCAAGAACCAAAACCAATCTATCATCATTTATAAATAATGATAGAACCCGTATTTTTGCCTCGCTATAAAATATATGTTGCAAGGTACCTAAAAGGTAGAATTATATTCACTTTCTTCCTAGAACAGAGAAACCCTGCAGGTAATGTTATATACTTTACAAAATCAAAACAAAATGTCCAGTGTTTCTTTATATGTTTAATAATTTATATCCAGGTGATACTGAGCATTCTCTTTGACTGAAAATTGTTGTTCCTTTTTCGCCTTCATTAATGTAGTATACTAGAGCACATCAAACAAATGCATCAACAGGGTAGATAGCCTCTTTGTGCCATACTTATCTGTTACTTTGATGTACAGTACACAATGTGCATTAATAATTCCAAAGCAAAGGCAAATATGATCTTGTCTTGCAGTTTCATTTGGCCTATTGCTAGGTATGTCTCTTAACAACCAACCCAGCTCAATAATGTCAGTCATCTAAACATTATTTATTTTATTACTGATTCTCTGCAGAATCCCAGGTCTCGTGTGTGTGTGTGCGCCAAATCCTGTTACACATTACAATATATTGTGAGGCGTTCCTTTGTTTTCAGTTTTAAAGAATGATAGTTTCTGTTTGGAAGGCAATGCCTTTCCTGTTACTTGCATATTGTTGCAATGTTCTTTCATGGATTGCAGCAATGCTGACACCGCGCCGAAGAAATCAGATAACAAATGAAATATATTTGAAAGTATTTAAATGTATAATTTCCTAACTTCTATGTTACATTTCAGATGTGCAATATACAGATAAATAAGCCTTTGTGTTTCAGATGAATAGCATTTTACATTTTATTTCAAATTCTTTGTCAATATCCGATAGGAAACAAAATTCCAGTTCTTTATATATATTAGTTACCAGCATTAAGTGAGGTACTGCTAAGAGTCTTTTTAAAAATATATTCTCTTGTTTTTGCATTTTATCATTGTCCCCAACACTCCAAATTCCTGCCCCATATGTGGCTGCGGCAACTGACTTAGCATCATATAAGGCCAGTATCTCTTTGATCAGCTTAGTACGAAGCTTAGAGGTGAATCTAAACATATCCTCATTATTCCTTCATATATTTGAGGTACTAATCTTTCTATGGTGTTTCAGACCCTCATCGGAGACCTGTATACCTAAAAAGCTGAAACACAATTGTGCTTTGACTTTAGTTGCCCTTCATGAAAAAAAAGGGACTAGACCTCTCCCTACTTTGGCCTCAGCTCATAATAAAGGCTTTCCCTAGTCTTAATGTTCCTAGCTGGGACATTTTGTTGCATGTGATTAATATGATTCTGCTCACCCTCTCGCTCTCTCCTTCTTGGATTTCATGATAATTACTGATGTTGCCACGTGTTGTTAATCAGTATTTACGTGGGGATGGTGAGAGAAGATTGATGGAAATTTTTACGGTGAACTTCTATGGAAAAATGCTATGCGATTCTCAAAATGCCAATAAAGTTTTTGTTTTTTTAAAAAGGGTTTCCCTAAATGAATTTTACATTTGTTTGCTTCCATGTGTTGTGTAAAGGTGTTAATCAGATTCTGCGGACATTTTGGAGTGAAGGCCAATAGGGCCATATCATCAGCATACAAGAGAACTGGAATTAAGCTGAGCGCTACCAAACTCTGGGGGTATCTGCACCAAGGGATTGTAGTTTATCATTGACACCCTTTATATAAAAGGGGAAGAGGAAAGATGCAATGACACAGCCCTCATTTATTTATTTATTTGAAAAGGTTTATAGTGAGAACAAGACCCAAATAGGTATCAGAGCGCTGTACAGAGTTGTCTTCAGCCATTATACAAAACATAAAGGAGGTAAGTGAATGTACAACCTGTGGGACAACATTCAAGTTTAACGAGTAGGGTGTAACAGAGGCGCCATAGAGCACTCAGAGTAAAACATCACACAATAGAAAGAACCAAGATGTGCGGTGAACATCAAGGAATATTAACAAAAGGGGATCAGGCAAAAATCAACGAATGATGCAGTTAAAGGAGCTATCGAGGACTCGGCCAACAAGAAAGCAAAAAGAAGGTAAAACGTATAGAACATCAGTGAGAATACGTCAAGAATTTGGTTATTAACAAAACACACAAACATGATCAGTGTAATTAACGTTCGTTCATTAGTAGTCTTTAGACCAGTTTTTTAAAGGAAGTAGTGGAAGGATTTTATCTGATCTCGGATGGCAAGGAGTTCGAGATTCCAGATTCTCGGACCAAGACCGGTGAACGCACGGTTGTACGATCTTTTCTTTTTGAATCTTGACTTTTTCAAGAGAAGGGTGGATGTACTTCTGAGGTTCCTGCTAGAGCCCGATAGCGCAAGTTTATTTGCTAGGTAGTATGGGGTATTGTGGTGTATGGCTTTATGAGTCAGACAAGCAATCTTGAGTCGGATTCTAGCCTCAATAGATAACCAGTTTAGCTGCAACAGGTCGGGTAAAATGTGATAAAATGTCCTAGATTCCGTTAAAAGCCTGGCTAAAGCATTCAAGGTAGCACTGAGTGGAGCTAAGCTGGCATCGGGAAGTCCTGCGAGGGTCACCAATCCATTTGCCAATCTAGGGATAACCAGGGATTGTACCGCCAACCTGAGGTCTTCGTGGGGGAGGAATAGTTTGATTTTATTCAGTGTGTTGGGTTGGAAATTGGCTCCCCTAGTAGTAGCGCTGATATGTGCTTGTATATTTAAATGTTTATCCAAGGTGACACCTAAAGATTTAGCAGAGTCTACAACGTGAGGTGCGCAATTCAGACCAGCTGGTTGTTTAATTCAGTCAAGGGTAGGAGCTGAGTGATTAGGTGGTGTGATCATAGGAAATTCAGTTTTGAGAGTATTTAGTAAGAGATTGTTCTGGGCTAGCCATTGTTGAGTTTGTGCAAGTGCAGCATTTAAAGTTTTTATGTCCTCCTGTGATGAGATCTTCAGGTACAATTGAGTGTCATCAGCATACATGTGGTATTAAATGTTGGCTCTGTTCAGAATGACTGCAAGATGCTCCATTAATAGATTTAAGAGAGTGGGCGGGAGCGTAGAACCTTGGGGGACTCCAATCAGGACTGGGGTACTGGAAGCTAGGGCACGATTAACTTTGATCCTTTGGTGCAGTTGTGAAGGGAGGAGGCAAATAAATGTAGGACCGGGCCCGACAATCCCATCCTATTTTGTAGGAGATCAATTTTTCATGTTTGATGGCATCAAAGGCTGAGGACAGGTCTAGAAGGATCCGGGTTTTGGTCAAGGGCTCTCCCGGCGTCATCAACTATGTGAGATGGATCCCCCTCCCTATCTTAACTGTTGTGTTAATTCCCCCTGTGGCCCATATTGTACTTTCAATGTTAAATTACTATACAGATATGCCAGAAGCGAAAATTAGATCCTTAGGGGACCCTAGCAAATCCATACACTTCCACAATTTATTGTGGTCAACCAGACAAATGCACAGGTAAGATCTACGAAACACATAGGTAAACTACCTTCTTTAATGTATGTGGGGAGCGCGTGGCTACACGCTCCACTTCCAGGTGCACTGCGCATAGGGATTCCAGATCCCGCTTCGTTTTAAACCATTCAAACTCTTCTCAATTATTACTGCGTTTTTCACACTTATTTTTCATTCTTTTGTCGTTTCACACATCAAATCCAATCCACAAGTATATCGTCCTGTATTTCAGAAACTTCTCATATTTCCTTGTGTCCATCCGGACTTCTTTGAAAATAAGATCTTCATACACATAATAGTTCAGAGCAGCACTCTTTTATTTCATTTCTTTCCGACCCAAGAGGTGCACGATTAGAAAAGAGGTCAAGTTAAGATTCATGGTTTAATTAAAACGAAGCGGGATCTGGAATCCCTATGCGCAGTGCACCTGGAAGTGGAGCGTGTAGCCACGCGCTCCCCACATACATTACTGAATTTGAGTGTATTCGGGCTTGCACAATTCTGGGTTGCACGCAATTGGTCAAAAGTTTTCGGTCGAAGTAAAAACTGAATATAATGGGAGAAAATGGTGTGCAGACCACCTACATGCATTGTAAACTACCTTCTTTAGCCATAGTATATTTTCAAACCAGGAGGTTCAAATGAAGGCAGTGTTCGAACGCAACAAGACATTTCCTAATACCATATTGGGCATTTGTTAAAATATTATTTTCTTCAGCCCATACTTCCAGTCTTTCTAAAATAACCCATCCCAATAGCTTAGCTGATGAATCAAGCATAGTGATGGGTCTATAAAATTTTGGGTCATTCCAGGTGCTTTTCATTAAAAATAGGCACGATTAATGAATGACCAAGATGAGTGTATAAATCCAGCCCCCGCTGCATTTAAAACCTTGGTTAAGAGGGGAGCCCATACAGCAGGAAGAGACTTGTAAATGTCCATCGGACACTATCAGGGTCCGGGGACTTCCTCAAAGGACTTTCATTCAATGTCCTCGAAACCTCCTCCAAGGTACAGACCACAAAGGTTGACAGTAATGCCAAAGGAGTCATAATCCCTTTGTCTAGTGCCTTGGTTGAAGAGAAAACTGAAGCAAAATGGTCCACCCAGTCTGCCACCATTATTGAAGATCCAAGGTTGGGCCCGATGCCCTTAGAAAATAATGAGGCATTTATTGTCTTCCAGAAGAGTCTACTATCCTTGGTCTCTGCCGCCTGTACTCTTTTTGCCATGCTTCTTTTTGAAGTTTTTTTATGCCTTTTTAAATCTAGACCTACCGACCCAAATAGCCTGTAGCTCCCGAGATTAGAGTGTAATAATTTAATGAGATTATTAAGGGCCTGGGTACAAGGTCGATTAAACCATATTTTGTTCTTTGTCCCTTTAGTCTTACTAATCCAAAATTAGTTCATGGAATTGGAGATAGTTATATGGGTTTCCATAATCTCCTCATAGTTCTCCTCTGAAGCCAAGCCACTCATAAAAACATCCATATTCCTAACTACCAAGTCACTTAAAAATCATGAGGGGTTCACTCCTGTCAATTTCATTTTGGTATCACTCTGCCATACTGCGATAATGTTTGACATTTTAACTGTTGCAGCTTAATTTGTATTACTAATATCACTGGGTTATGGTTGCTTATGCAATTTCCTTCCACTTGATAATCGTAGGGTCTCATTCTTTTGCCCTTCAAGATGAGAATATGATCAATATTGCTGTTACTTCCTCTTCCACTAAAGGTTGAGGGTTGAGTTTCACAACTGGGGCTATAATAATCTGCCAAGGCTAGATTATATTTAAGCTTCAAATGGTTTATGAGCAGAGTTTAAAGTGATCCATATCATTACCCTTGGTGTCTGTTCAGCCACACATTTGTTTGGAAGGAAAAAAACATTTAGTGACATTAAAATCACCAGCCCAAATCAGGTAGACATCCTTGGATTGGAATAATGATCAATGACCTAATCCAGATCCTTTAACCACCTCAAGCCTTGAAGAATCAGAGGTATTGTTATAAAAATGTATTCCTATATTATCAGGTTTGGCATGCGAAGTTAATAGCAACAATTGATAATAGGGCGACAGTAGAAATGTTTTGCTTACTGTTAATGTTACTGTGGTAGAGACCAGTACGAGAAGACCTTCTTCTCCTATTTGATTGGCTGGCTGCAGTACAATAAGATGTGAACCCAACATTGTCAAATGATTTAGTGAGCCAAGTTTCTTGGATACACTTGATTTGGGCCTCGTTCACATACTTTACCCAATCAACTAGACATGGTTTATTGGCTGCTCTAGCAATGTTCCATGATTCTATAAATATTTAGGATAGACCAGGACCATCAATGGTGAAAATTTCTTCGCCAAAGGCTCCCTGGACACCATTTATCAGTTGTACACTATAAGCTGTTAACCCCCCCCCCCCCCCCCCCACCCCCACCCACCCAATTCCACCCCTGGCCCCCCAAAAGGCCCTGGCTGTTCTGCAAACTAGGCTCTGGTAGTATGTTTTAAGATTGGTAATTTAAATAGTCATTTTCCATGCATCCCCAAATCTTCCTTTATAATGTTTATTTCTTACTTTTATGTACTAACTATTTAGGGCAAAGCACGAAATTATTATTTAATGTATGCTTGCAAACAGTCTGGGATTTTATAGAGGTATCATCTTTCTAGGAGTAAACTGATGATATGCTGCAGGCAGTGCTGATAGATGGGTTAGGATGGGGTATCAGTCAAGCATTGCCTAGGTGATGTCAGAATAAGGGAAATGCACGTTAAGCCTAATAGGTGCCAAGACAGAAATTAAGTTTTTCGGCTCAAACATCACCATCACCTTTTAAATAGTCACATGCCTTTGGTCTATCACTCAAGACACCACACTAAGTCAAAACTCTGGGTTTTCACTGTGACCAAGAGCTCTCACTGCAGAGGCACATTTTAGAAGTCAACAAAGGGCAAAAATAAAAAAAAGAAATCTCATGCTATTCTTGAATGTCCCCCCTCCAGTAATTATAGCTGCCACTCTCTATTTCAGATAAATTACGGCAATAGTCTATCAGTTTCCCAGCCCACTTTTCTGCCAGACTCACACAAGTACAGATAATATCAGACAACCCAATATGCCACTGAAAACCAAAAGTCCTATTTCTTCAAGGCTCACTTGCTTGCATTGACTGCTGGTGGAGTGGAGTATACAGATTAAGATATTGACTCTGGCAAGAGAAGAGGTTCATTCTGCATAATTTGCATCTTCTTGCCACAAAATGATGTCAACCCTGCTGCATAATTTGGCCCTCTCCTGTCAAATAATTCCAGTGGCCCGAGTATAATTGAAAAATAAAGCCATTTTATTTTAAATGGAGAAATTTAATTTAAATGGAGAAATTTAAAGTGCAGGCAAATGTTCCATATTATGAATGCAGAAAATGTTTCTGCACTTTAAATTTCTTCCATTTAAAACAAATTATTTTATGTTTGTTATATGTGTATAGGTGCCACATATGGTCGAAAGGTATGTCCTGTGCTGCAAGTACTGTACACAAGCTCTCAGTCATCTTTACAAATATATCCTATTCATAAGCACACGTTCATACATCCCCAAAGATCACACTCTCACTGACGCACATGGCAGCCCTGTTATAGTGCCCGTAGTTCGAAGTATTTTGTTCAAACCATAGTATCTGCCTCTGTGGACATTAGACTTAAAATCAATGGAGCTGCGTTTAGGGGTGACCTTCAGTAGCTCACAGTGGTTTTCACTGACCAGAAGTAGCTCTCACTACAGAAAGTGTAAATGTATTTGAGCTTGTAATGCGCACTGCTACCCGTAGGTTTCCTGGCGCTGTATAACGCTGGGGAACCCGTCCTGGCTTTCCCTGTGAGATGGTCCCTATTGGGCACCCTAAGGTGAAGCCAGGCATCCCCGGCGTTGATGGGGCCGTTTGTGGAGATTAAGCAAGCTATTGCCCAGAGTTGCTGAGTGGAACCCATGGTTAGAGTGACACAGAGGCGAGATTTATTGAGCCCGCTGACATTGGCCCAAACACCCTGCCGGGAATTTAACCCTGGTCCCGGGTCGTCCTCTGCTTCTGGGTCTGCCGCCTCTAACCAGTGAGCCACACTACTCCACACTGCCCAAAAGGTTGGAGACCCCTGCTCTACTGAGATACAAGATACAATGCAACATGTAACCTGCAGTTGATGTTGATGCCCAGCATTTGATCAAGAGGGCTAGCTCTGTGAAACAAAGATTGTATCACGGGTAGATAAGAGCCAAAATCCCTGCAAGCCAAGTAGCTGAAGAAAATTATCCTGGTATCAGACGGCGTCTGACAACATATCTATGAAAGGACTGCGGTATTTCTGAGTGAGACAGATCTCTCTGGAAGCAGTCCTATTGTTGGACAAACCATTAGGTGTGGGTGACATGCTCAGAAACACACTCCAGGTCACAAGCACTGCAGGTCAGAAAAATAATATTACACATTGAGCCTTGAACTATTTCGCCAACTTGTTTCTTTTTTGTAGACATTATTGCATCAATAATCAACAGTGAGGGGGCGCAGCCAGCCAAGATGGCGGAGCGGACATAATCCTCTCAGATCAGTTGCAAGTGATTTTGAAATATGTAAGAAATTACCTGAGAACTGGATTCAAAAGGGCCACAACAGAAACACATATTCCCTCGATGGTGGAAGCAAGCAAATTCTGTAGTACCGGAAAATGCAAGCGTACGGTGCAGCAGGATAAGCGGAGGGCCCAGCTTCTACGTGGTTGGTGTGGTGAGGTAAGCGCAATGCCGGGAGGGAAGCGCTGGCAGCAGAGAGGAGACGCCAAGGGCCTACTTGAGGAGCGGCGAGCGACAGATGGGAGCTGTGGAGAAGCACACATCAACGCAAACTGAGGACCTGAGGGGAGAAGAGCCACGGGCAGGGTTGGGAGCAGCGGCGTGTACGGGGCACTCTATCCCCAAGCACAGATACCGGGGGAGGGGGGGGGGGGGACAGGCCCAGTTCACAGAGGACTGTTGTAGTGAGCTGCCTGAACTTGAAAAGGCACCTGACACAAAAGAATGAAAGAGAGTTTAAAAAACATAAGGCTGATGTTTTTCTAGACCTGGGAGGTTCTACCACTGAAGCAGGGGTAGAACCTAGAGAGAGGCCCAGCAAGCAGTGGTATCTGAGCATTAATGATAAAGTAGGCCCTCTCCTGACCCTGAGATGGTGACCGACTGAAACAGTGAGAAGCACATGAGGGCACAGAGATAAGGAGCTCACGGGGGCAACCTGGGGCCTCGACAAGAAGCACTATACTCTGCCCAAACTTATCTGACCCAGCTCATAAGGGAGCATCAGAGAACTAAGGTAGATGAGATAAGCAATCACCCGGGTGACCCAATATATAGAGCGAGGCTTTTGGGCAACGCAAGTAGAAAGCTGGGAGAACCAAGACTTCACTCCACTTAAATGGGATGCCCTACATCAGACTACACACAGTCCAGAACTCCTGCCTCATTTATGCCTTCAAAAAAATAGCAAGCCAACAGGCTCTCCAACTACTTTGCCCCAACAGAAGCAGATAGATACTCCCGCAGCAAAGCGGATGCCGACTCAATGGCCCTCACGAAGGAGATTCTTTTATCCTCCCTGAATGATTTAAGTAAGGAGCTACGGGAAGAACTAAAGTATGATATGGCCTACTCTATGGCTGCACTGAAGCAGATATCTCAGAGAAACTATTGGCCCTCTGGAACGTCATAGACTCGACAGAAAGCAGGGTAATGGACTTGGAAATCAAAACAGCGAAATTGGAACAAACAGTTAAACACAAGAAGGAAACTACGGCTTCCCTTCAGGCACAACTACAGGAGGCTATACTCAAAGGGGAAGACTTGGAAAATATGTCCCGTAGGGAAAACATAAGTATCCGGCACTTAGAAGAAGTAGCGAAGGGGCCTGACTTTGAAGCCTTTGTGCAGGGACTAATTGTGGAACTACTAAACACCCCCACAACTGATGTTAAAATCGACAGGATCCATAGAGTGGGGACAGCATCACCAGGGGAGAAACAGCAGCCAAGAGACGTTCTTTCCAAAATGCACTCATTTAAAACTACATAAGCAAGCTTACAAGCCGCACTGAAAACTGAGACAGGGTCCTTTCAGGGAGCCTCTTGTTCACTGATCCAAGATGTGTCCCAGGCCACACTGGCCCGTAGTCAGCAATTCCGCTCTGTTACCAATAAACTTAGGTCTGACAACATTAGATATAGATGGACTTATCCGTTCAGGATATCCTTTGAATTCCGGAACAGAAACCATCACTTCACAGACGAGAAAGAGGTGAGATGTCTGTTGGGGCTCTCTCTCCTGAAGAAGAAAACACTCTGAACGATCCCCTAAGTAAAAGAGGAATTGCATGGAGCATATCAGACAGGGACAGTATCAAGGTAAGGCAAGATCCCTACGGGCAGCACCAAAGCAGGACCAAGAAAGACCCCTTCCAGGACTCATAGTTTTAGTAAGCCATCCAGAAAATAACAACGCCTTGCAACTCTGGCCATTCCACTACCCCAGCGCTGGTTAACCTACGACCTCAACAAGAGGCAAACCAATACCATAGACCTGTGTTTCCCAAACTGTGATCCGCGGACCCCCAGGGGCCCGTGAGAGATTCCCAGGGGGTCCGCAGGACTCGAGTGCCTGTCGTAGTGAATAATTAAACGCCCATGCGTCCTCACAGCACGCAAGAGCAGTGACACAGATGGCAGAAGGGCACACAAAAACGAGTGGAACAGAGGGCAGAAGGGCACAAAAAACGAGGGGAAAACAAGTGGAACAGAGGGCAGAAAGGCACAAAAAACGAGTGGAACAGAGGGCAGAAGGGCACAAAAAAACGAGTGGAACAGAGGGCAGAAGGGCACAAAAAAACGAGTGGAACAGAGGGCAGAAAGGCAATAAAAACAAGTGGAACAGAGGGCAGAGGGCAAAAATAACGAGGGAAAAACGAGTGGAACAGAAGGCAAAAGGGGCACAAAAACGAGGGAAAAACGAGTGGCACAGAGGGCAGACGGGCACAAAAAACGAATGGCACAGAGGCAAAATACAGAATAAAGAAATATAGGGGCAGCTAAGAACAAGGGGCAGCGAGGGGAACAGAAGGGAAAACCGGGCAGAGACACTGGGCAGCGAGGGGCACAGGAGGAAAGACCGGGCAAAGAGAGCATGGGGACAGCGAGGGGAACAGAGGGAAGAAAAAGGGGCACGGACCCCATACAGGCAGCGGGGGACAACAGCAGTCACAGACACAACAATGAAATACAGGCAATACAATAAAAGCAATAAAACGTTGAAAGGCACATGTGTATAGGTTACCGTTACTTGGCAGGAGGGTAAAAATAGATGCAGCCAGGAACATCAGTAGGATTTTCGTGCTGCTGTCTGATTGCTCACTTTCCACAAACCCTTGGGTACCACTAAATAATACACTGCTGTGTGCATGCATACATGTCTATGCCAATAGACCCAATTCAGGCCGTCTCCCTCTTGAAATTGCCTCTGCTTAAAAAGGCGTTTAAAAAAATAATAATTTTAAATTGTACAAATTGCTTGGGGGTCCCCGGCTTCCAGTAGTGATTCAGTGGGGGTCCTCAGGAGTCAAAAGTTTGGGAACCACTGCCATAGACAATCAGGTCAAGAACTCTTACATTAAGCTTGGACTCTATGAAGAGTTGGACGTCACTGGCCCAATTCACCCACCATGGACCAGGAGGGCGACTCGCCAAGTCTAACACAGGGACCTGATTTCCCTGTTTTGTTATTTTGTGCCTTTATTTTTTTTCTCGGTTAACAGGTACCCGGATGCTTTACGATACGACATAAGTGTTCCTCAACACTCAATTGGCGGCAGGCAGGATGAAGGGGCTTAGGATAAGGGGGAGACTATAGAGGAGGGGTTGGCTCACAGGGTAGTCCCACACGACCAGCAGAGCTTCTAAGGAGGGAGGGTCCCTTACAACAGTGAATATGACACTCACTACACTTTCATGGAACATAAGGGGTCTTAACTCCCCGAATAAGCGGCACAAACTTTGGAAATATCTCAATGACCAGCACTATGAAATAGTGGCTTTACAGGAAACACATCTAAAACGATCAGAGGATCATAGGTTGGACCACAAGTCATTCCCCATAATATACAAATTGTAGGCCTCGACGAAACACAATGGGGTGGCACTATTATTCCATTCCGCTACAAAATTTCAACCCAAAGATTACAACACAGATAAGGAGGGTAGAACAGTAATGGTGAAGGGGGACCCACAGGGACGACTGTGTACAGTAATAGCCACCTATGCTCCCAACACAAATCAGGGATCTCACATTAGCAACTCGTTAACTCTCATAGGGGGTTTTGTGTAGGGAGATATCATCCTCATTTTAACCTTATATGGCATTCGGACAGCACACACCCACATAGGAATCAAACAGGTACATTCGCCAAAGGCATTACACAGGACTTCCATGATCTAGGTTTGATAGATGCATGGAGAACACAATACCCTCAAGATAAAGACTACATGTTATTTTCTCACATACACTGCACATACACCAGGTTGGACTATATATTCTTAAGCCAAGCTTTGTCCCAGGATATTAGGCTTACCGAAATACAACCGATTACCATGTCAGATAACGCCCCAGTTCTCCTCGCCCTTGATTGGCACCGACCCATGCCGAAAGGAAAACTGTGGTTCTTCCCTCAAGCATTACTTAGAGATCACCCCTCGCTAGATGAGCTGCGTAGATTCATCAGAGATTTCTTTTTAGGTTAATAAGGCCCAGGACACAATGCCCTCAGACAATTGGGATGCCTTTAAGGCAGTAATTAGGGGCCAATGTATGGCACTCAACTCTGCCCTAATTAAACAAAAGACAAAGGAACGTTTAACCCTCGAGGAGGAATTAAGTGCTGCAGAGAACAAACAGACACCTACACTAGTACTCCAAAGGAAAGTGACGGTCTTGCAAGTGAAACTAAACTCTATATAACTGCGCAGAGCTGACACTTCTTAGACTCAAACACAACACTTTTTTATAGAGCAACAAAACAGGAACATACTTGGCCAGGCAACCCAGGATACACGGGAGAGGGAATATATAAGAGAGTTGCATCTACCCTCAGGGGAGTGTGTGTCTGCGGAACAGGAGACAGCTCATGCCATGGGGAAATTCTATGCAAATCTATACACAACAGAAATATCAGATCCGAGGGCCCAACAGGACTACCTACAAGAGGTACAGTTACCACAAGTGAACCAGACACAAAATGAAATTTTGGGAGACTCCATCACAGAAGAAGTGGCAATTACCTCTCTAAAACTACATAAAGCTTCAGGGTCAGATGGCCTCACTGCACACCTCTATAAAACGTACATCCAGGAATTGATCCCCACCTGACTATTCTTTTCAACCACATATTAACATCAGGGAAGGTTACACCAACCATGGGTAAAGCGGTGATTTCGGTACTACTAAACCCAGGCAAAGAGCCTCGAAATTGCAGGTCCTACCGCCCATTGTGCTACTAAATCTAGACGGCAAACTTTACTCTGAAATTCTAGCGACACGTTTAGAGAGCTTACTACAAGCTCATCCACCCAGACCAATAAGGATTTGTTAAAGAACGCCAAACGCATGACAACATGCAAAGGGTAATCTACCTTATCGAGAAGGTCAATAAGAAAAAGGTCCAAGAAGTCCTACTGTGTTTAGATGCCGAGAAAGCGTTCAATCGTGTGGATTGGCCCTTTTTATTTAGTACCCTCAAGAAATTCGTTTTTTTTTTGCAATTCCTTCATTAAAATGATCTCTGCAAATTAGTCGGCGCCATCCTCTAGTGTAATGGTTAACAGAGTGAGCTCTGACATTTTCACCCTCGAGAGGGGAACGAGATAGGATGTCCTCTGTCCCCTCTTTTATTTGCATTGAGCATCGAACTCCTTCCTGGCGGCAAAGATTAGAGCTAACCAAGGCTTCAAAGGCATTTATTTTGAGTGGACAGAGCATAAGATATTACTCTTTGCCGATGATATTTTAATGAATCTTTCGGACCCTCAGAACTCCCTTAAGGCACTGTAGGAAGAACTCCAAGTATTTGAACCTATCGCAGGCTTTCACATTACCCTGACCAAATCTTTCATTCTGAATTTGACCCTGGCACGGGGAGAAGTGGAACAATTAAGGACTCTCACCCCCTTCAAATGGGCTCAGCTATTTAGGAATCATCTTAACACCCCAAATATCTATTTTATTCTCGGTCAACTTTCCACCTCGATTACAGGAACTGCAAGGGGATCTGAAGTGCAGGGCCCCTTTATATCTGTCTTGGATGGGCAGGATTCAAACAATTAAAATTGTAGTATTACCTAAGATTTTGCATCTCTTTCAAAGTTTGCCAATCCCTATAGAGAGGGAATACTTTAAGTCCCTGCGATCCCCTTTAACGAGATTCGTATTGCAAAACAAAAAAGCCTGGTTACACTATAAACTTCTTAGATGGCCCAAAGACGAAGGTGAACTAGCCATGCCTGATTTCCTCTGTTACCACAAAGCATCTCAATTACAGGTCTTAACTGAATGGTCACAGAGGGAATCGGACAAACACTGGCTACATATGGATTGGGCAATAGCAGGCAGGATCATATGGGATCTTTTATGGAAACCAAAGAAGGACCGACCATACAACACCTATCTCAGCACCCCAAGAGGTACAGCTTTACAAGTTTGGGACAAAGTTGTTGGGGCAGCAGAGTAGACCACGTTCCTTTCGCCTTTTACCCAGATACATTTTAACCCAGCCTTTCCCCCAGCTCAAGAGCAAGTGCCCTTTGAGGTAGGGAGGGAGAGGTGTTGTCGGATTCTCTCACAGCTCTTACATAACTGGGATTTCCTTACCTTTGAAAATTGCAAAAGAGAGTTTGGCTTAACAGATAATGAACACTATCATTGCCTACAATTGCAACACTGGGCCCTACAACCAGAGGTGAGAGAGGCGCCTACAATAGATCTGACACAAATTGAGCAATTCTTGAAAGGGGCAAGTGAGAGCAGAGACAATCTAATTTCTATATTTGCCTCTACTACATACTCTATCCTTCCCTTGACCATGCTACATATCCTTTTGGGAACAAACACTTGGGCACAAAATACGAGATAGCCAGTGGAAGGCACTATGGAAAGATATAGTACGACACAACCGCCATATGGATATGGGAACTGCCCACTATAAATTGCGTTATGACTGGTACCTTTATCCCTCGAACCTACATAAACTTTTCCCCAGTACATCAGAGCTCTGCAGGAGGGGATGCGGGCTACGAGGGGACTTCCAGCATATATGCTGGGACTACCCTACGATTCGGTCTTTCTTGGCTGAGATTCTGGCACAGCTCAAAGATATGCTCGCCTACTCTCTACCACTCACCCAGGAATATGTCCTTCTGGATAACTCCTTATGTCACCAGGCACGATCAGATCAAGCAGTAATTTTGCTAAGCCTGGGAGCAGCTAAGCTGAAACTTGCAGGGGTATGGAAGAAAAAAGAGGCTCCCACTCTAACACAATGGCACGCAAAACTCTGGTATTCCATCACAATGGAGAGAATGAGCTCGATCTTTCTGAATGGGTTTAAGAACTTCGAATATGTCTGGGGCCCACTAGTTTCTTACTTGTCAAAAGGTCTCCTGCTTATTACTTGCCCCAATAAGACCAGAGCATTACACCTATTCCAGATTTGAGGTGACACATCACTACGGTTAAACCCCATCAATAACGTTGTAATAGATACCACTCCTGAGTACACTGTGTTTCTTTTCTTACCTTCTCCTTTTCTCTCTTTTACTTTCTGGGGGTTTATTTTGGAATTAAGGGGCTGTGGGGGGAAGGAAGGATGGGAAGTAAAAGTGAGGCTTTCAATGGGAGTTAGATAAGTTGATATTGTTGTTAAAGGGAGCAGATTGAAATCGAAACGTGACATCCCGTGATATGACCTACGCGGTAACTAGTAGTCGATTCTCAACAGAAATCCATGGGACACATTTGAGATGTTACATGTCTCCCAAAATTAAAGCTTATGTTGTTGTATTTTTCATAAATGAAAATAAAATAGTTTCTTGAGAAAAAAAATAATCAACAGTGTGCCTCTTGTGCATGCACTTTGTTCCAACCCATGCATAGTTGTTTGCACGGCCTCCTTTTTCCCCACTCTGGAAAGTATCCTTTACAAGAAGTCTCACTGGATGAGGGTATTCTACTCAGACATGAGAACAGAGTTCAAATTATTTAGTTGTCCTTCTTTTCATGATCTTCTCTCACTATTCGAGCTCCTTCTCTCTCATGTGTGTTCGCTGATGTTTCATAAGGTGTGGAATCTGTCTGAAGTTTCTCCCACATGTAACACAGGAGTATGGTTTATCGCCAGTATGAAGTAACTGATGTGTCATTAACGTATGTGGACGTCTAAAACTCTTCCCACACTGAATACATATATATGGTCTCTCTCCAGTATGAATTCGCCGATGTCTTATCAATGTTTGCGATGTTTTGAAACTTTTCCCACAATCACTACAATTATACGGTCTCTCTTGATCTTTGTTCAAATTTGACGAGAAGCTGATAACCTTCATGCAGTCACTGCATAAATTTTGCTGCTGATGGTTGCTTATTAGCTGATCTGTAATCATGCTAATTGGCTGGTTAGAACACCTCCCACACCTGCTACATATACACATTTGTAATGCAGTGTTTATTTCTTGAGTGCGCTCCATCTTAGATGATTCGTTCAGACTCGTCACAGATTCGGTCACTGTATATGGAGTCTGACATTTTTTGTTATCATTATCTTCAGGAATGGGGTTGAAGATGCTTTTATATTCGGTGTAGGCATATGAGCTTTCCAGTGGGCACATCTTCTGATGACTCTTTGGTTTCTGACTCGTGCTTCTCCCAAAATCACAAGTGAGTTTTCTTTCCCAATCATTTGCTTCCTGCTGTTTAGTAGAATTGATTGGGCCGTTCAATCCTTAGAAAAGACAAGAAAGTAGCAATATTGAAACAATCACCTCATAAATACCACTGAATCTACTATTATTATAACAAATCTAATCTGTTTAGAGTATACAAAAAATACAGACATGAAGTGCAGTACTAGCAAGGGAGGAAAAATTGAAACATGACAAAAACTGCTCCATACGAGCTGTCTACATTAATCCATGTGCTCACCAATGTGTCTCGAGCAATTATTTTTGCAAATAGTGTTCAAAACATATATTTGTGGGAAGTCTCATCTAGAAGATGTGTGAAGTCACAAAGTTTGGGAACAGAGAGGTCAGGAACACATCGATAAATCGTAGTTAGTGGTTTATAACAAAGTGACTTACAAGTTGATCTTTGCAAGTTCTTTTTCTTGAACATGAAATATTTACATATGAACAAATGTCATTGTGCACCATGAAAATAAAAATGAAAGGTAAGGCATGCCGAATAAACACACTAACCAATGAAAGGGCAGCAGAAAGCCCCTCGCACCGGTATGGTTGGGGTAAACGAGTTACAGCTTCTAAAATGCAAAATGGGAGTGGTTTTCAGTCATAGTGAAGTTTACAAAAGATCACCAGAAGTGATTTGCAAGGGACAGATTCAGCTAAGTTAGATTACAGTTTGGAGCCAGGGGTAAGCAGTAACCGTTTGATGTAAAACGATTTTAACTGGATATAAATATAGTTAATAGTTGAACCACTAAATTCAAAGGATTGAGAACAAGAAATAAGTCACAAGTGATTTAGGAAATCAGAAAAATCTTGGGAATAAAGTTACTGCTGATTTATGTGCACAAGATATAGTGATGAGTCCTCAATCAGATAAATAAGATGTAAGGATAGCAACAGAAAACTAGAAGGAAATGGTAAAGAAAAAACAATTACTTCCATCAAATCCTATCAAACATGGGTGTGTCCAAGGTAAGCCTTTGTAGGCAGAATTCACATCAGTGCTTCAGGATACCATGAATTTATATGGAGCTCATTTATATAGTTCTTGATTATCCTGGAAAACTAGGATGGATACCTATGCTGTGCAACAATGTTAAAGTAGAATGACTATGGTGAAGAAACATCTAGGTCAGTTGTAATGGCACCTAAATACACAGATTTCTCAGTAGACTGATGTAATCTGAAGGTCGGAGATTTAAATCTTGCTCGTACTACTCAACCTTTTAGCTTTCTGAGGCTGATAAAATTAGTAATTTTAAATTGAACAATGGAAACTCCAACAATAATTAAAGACCTGGATGATAAAGTGCTATACAAGCTACCGTTTTTAATTAATATTGTTATCAAGCAAATCATTTACACAACCTGCTAAAATACTGAGCAGGTACTGAATCCAGGGCCCTTCTGTTTTCATTAACCATACTCTCAAAGGCCCTCGGAGTGCCTGTTGTAAAAATAACTATATTGACTATATCGGTTTATAATTAGGCTAGAGTTTTTAGGCCACAGGAGGTTACATGAGCAGTTTCTTTCAAGACTGTAGTGCACACACTGTATACGGTGTTAATAGTTACATGCTGCTCAATCAGAAGGTTTACAACACTGACACAGAAGTAACGTTCCTATTTGTTTTACAATGCAGAATTGATTCTGCAATATTCATATTTCAGTTTAAGGTTTTAGTGTTAAACCATACTGGTGCACAGGCAAGAGAGTTCAAGGTGGGTGGTGGCCCTGTCAAAAGTAAATATACCCATCGCAAGGCTTATGTCCGTCTGCTACACACCAACATGTGACGATACGCCATCTTGGAATTAAGATGGGGAACTACAATGTGTAGGGTTCCATGGTCTGTGTGGTCTTCTAACTCTGAGCCTAATGTAGATATCAGCCGACTGGTTACTCCGTCAAAACAGGGATGGATATCCCGTCTTCCGAAATATAAATCTTGTAGGTTATTATGTGATTTATATTTTGGCAGTTGGGATATCCGTCCTTGTTGTGACTAAGTAACCGTCTGCCGATATCTGAATCAGGCCCTCAGGTACATAATTCAACCTCGTTACACCACAGCTGAGAGCAAGTCTCAAACAAGGGTCAACAAATTCAAACCGTGCCACTAGGTAGGGCTGTATTGCAACCATATAGCACTCACTGACAACAACTTGTCTTCTTGAAGAGCCTTTAAGGAATCGGTTTCCAAACTGTCTTATCCAACTTGCATCCTACAGTGAACTCACTGCGCAACCGCATCAAATGGTCTTTGGTAAATAATGTGCTTAATAAACCTTTTAACATAACATATATACATAGGCTGTCTTTCCACAAAATACTATTTTACAGAATGTGACTAGTGGGTTGAAATATCATGTGGTATGGAAGGGTAAATTGGTTATAAATATTTACTTGTAGCCAATTTACCAGCCTTCGAATAACCATGCATTGCTGCAATGACAACCATAATGGACTGATTATTAAAAAAAGAGCAATAGGCGAGAGTAACTCTGGACCTCAAACTGAAAGGCTTAAACAACTCTACGTTTCAAGTATAGTTTGCCTGCAAACTCTCTCGGCCCATTTTCAAAGGCCTTCCCATTAACAGCACCCTTTTTAGGTCTTGCGTGGCGTAGGCTGCGCACATGCGCAGTCTCGCTCGCGAGATTTAATGACTGAGTAGCGAGGGTTAATTCCGCCCCTCTTCCCCATTGGCTGGCCTTCTAAACGACGGCCAGCCATTGGAGAAGAGGTCTCAGTGTCGTCATTCTCTCCATCTAAGCCCCGTCCTTTTCGTATTGGGGTCGTGTTTTTTAAGTTTGTTCTACCCTGTTCTCCATTGGCTGGAATGGTAAACAACAAGTCAAAAACGCGCGTGTTGTTTACATTCCAGCCAATGGAGAAGAGGGGAGAAAGAAAAACAGGCCCCCCCAGTCTGAAAATGACGGGGCACTAAATCCTGAGGACGGGGGAGTAGGTGGGAAGAACAGTAACAATACGTGTTTTCACTTGAAGGCAGACCTCGAGTTTTTCGCCCCGGTCGGCATACTTGAATAACCACTAAACAACATTTGCAACCCACTATTTCCGGGTCTCTGGGGGTGGGGGAGACAGAAACCTCAATTTAGAAGAACCGCATCACCCTCTGTACCAAAGTGCATTCCTCTGCCTGTTGAAGCCTGTGCTGGATCCGCGCGCCTCTGCTGAGGTCAGCCGTCGGGAAAGCAGATAGGCCCGGCCCACCCTGAAGGTGTGGGAGGAATGTCGTGCAGCCGTGTAACGGCATGTCTATCATGCAGCTCGCAGTCCCCTCACACCGCAAGCTCAGAACCCTCCCTACAGGCCGACGACTATGCAGTGGGTTTCAGTCAGTGGCGTTTACAGACGCCCCAGTTTGCGTGAGGTGTACACGTGCCGCCTCCAGCCCCGTCCGTGAGGTCTGGTGCCCCTCACAACGACCCGCCCGTCGGCGTTTAGGAGAGCGAGGCTTTACTTGAGCTCCTGTGAAGTCGAGGCCTGGGCCTGCTGCCTTTTCGCTGCCTAGCCCATCAGACAATGTATTTATTTATTTTTAACTGTAACCAGCAAACTAATTGTCAAAACTGATTCCTAACAGATTTTCATTTATATCAACAACCAAACAAATCCCGCACTCCGCAAAGTAGGTAATTTACTCAAAGCTAAAGTTATAATGGCTACATCGTAACTTTACTAGTTACATACACCTGAGCATTCTCATTACAGCTTTAACCAGAATTATCCATGGATACTCCTAGCAGGGGCGTCATGCTGCCACTGCAGTGCAAGGGCCTTCCAAGGCCTGTGACGGACATCTGGGCGATGTGGGAGTATCCAGGCCCCTCTCCACATTCTGTATGGGGACACTGATTCAGAGAGCGCGACCCCTCCCCCGGGCTCTTTTAAACTGTCTCATTATGGAGCAGGTATCCGGCCTCCGACCTGAGCACAATAAATCCCTGCGGGAGGGGCTTCCTCTCACTGAATAAGGCTTCTGGTTGCACAATAGTAGTCCTGTGACCCCCAGCCTGCAAGTCCTCCCCTCTCCCGCTCCATACTGCAGGCTCACATCCTCTCTCGGGGCACAGGAACCCCTGCCCGTGTCTAGGGACAGAGTCCCGCTATTGCCAGGCCCAAGACAGTGACCTATAGGCCGTTCCTCCAGACCAGAGTTCTTCAAGCTCCCTCTGGATTCCTCTGACTTTCACGGGCTCTCAGTCAAGGGCAAAATATCACTGCCGAGGGTGGGGTCTTTATCCGTCCCTGGGACCTTTAAGAGAAGGACAGCGACAAAGTCAAATGTCAGGCAAAGCGGAAGTGACATCGCATCATTTGGGAAGACCTCTTGACCCACCCATAATCTTGTACCAGTCTCCTCTTCATGCAGAGGAATTATGGGATGGAGCGGATTTTCTAGAAAGCAAGCAAGTTCCTTAGCTCTCACCCTCTTCACTCCTGTCGGGGCCTTCAAGACAGATGAGACCAGGTGAAGAAAGAGCAGTGTGTGGCTCTGTGTGTGTGTGGCTCTGTGTGTGTGTGGCTCTGTCTGTGTGTGTGTGGCTCTGTGTGTGTGTGTGTTCTGTGTGTGGCTCTGTGTGTGGCTCTGTGTGTCTGTGTGTGTCTATGGCTCTGTCTGTGTGTGTGTGTGTGTGTGTGGCTCTGGGTGTGGCTCTGTGTGTGTGTGTTCTGTGTGTGGCTGTGTGTGTGTGTGGCTGTGTGTGTGTGTGGCTCTGTGTGTGGCTCTGTGTGTGTGTGTGTGTGTGTGTGTGTGTGTGTGTGTGTGACTCTGCGTGAGTGTGTGTGTGTGCAAATGCAATAGGTGTCGCATTTGCGAGAGATTAAGCTATTGGCATTGTAAATGACAATGCCATTTATTTATCGATTTTCAAAACCAACGCATAAATAAAGTTTGTCATTTACAATGCCAATAGCTCTAACTTTTAAAAAAGGCGAGACCGTTGCATTGTAAATGCTTGTTTCCTTAGTCTCTCTTATCTTCCTTTTTTCTCTCTGTTCCCCATTTTCTGGCTTGATGTTAGTCAAAGCTGCCATTTTGACTCATTCAGCGCTGAAGGAGTCATTTAGTTAACCTCCTATACCACTGTACAAATGATTAAATACATACATTTAATGCATTCACTTTCTAGGTGAGCTAGTAATCGTTAGCCTTCATTGAGTATGCAGGCCATTACACTTTTCTACCATTGTGGTTTAAATATCGATATTACAAAACGTCAAGCATAATTGAGCTTCAATGGCACTAAACGGAATGAACGGAATGAAGCTGAATTCAGACAAGACGGAGGTCCTCATCCTCTGCTCAACCCCCTCAGCCTGGGACGACTCCTGGTGGCCAACATCGCTAGGAACAGCCCCAGAACCCAATGACCACGCAGGCAACCTGGGGGTCATCCTCGACTCTGCCCTCTACATGACCAGGCAGGTCAACGCCGTCTCCGCTTCCTGCATCAACACTTTCCGAATGCTCCGCCGGATCTTCAAGTGGATCCCCTCCGACATGAGAAGAACCGTCACCCAGGCTCTCGTCACCAGCAGACTGGACTACGGGAACGCCCTCTATGCAGGAACAACAACCAAGCTCCTGAGGCGGCTGCAACGCATCCAGAACGCCTCGGAACGGCTGATCCTCGACGTCCCCCGACGCAGCCACATCACACCCCACCTGAGAGGCCTGCACTGGCTCCCCGTCAACAAGAGGATCACCTTCAAACTCCTCATCCAAGCACACAAAGCCCTACACAATGCCAGACCAGCATACCTCAACGACGACTCAGCTTCTACACCCCCACCCGCAGCCTTCGATCTACCAACCTCGCCCTAGTTCACGCATCTGGAAAACCACCGCCGGTGGCAGATCCTTCTCCTACCTCGCCACCAAGACTTGGAACACTCTCCCTACGACAGACCCAGGACCTGCTGGCCTTCAGAGGACTTCTCAAGGCCTGGCTTTTCGATCAGTAGCAGCACCCCCCCCCCCCCCCACCCCCCACCAGCGCCTTGAGACCCTCACGGGTGTGTAGCGCGCTTTACAAATGTAATGATTGATTGATTGTTTGATTGAACCCAGATAAAGCAAACATCCTGAGTATTCGAGAGGTCAAATCCTAGATCAAAAACATTACTGGAGTGCCAAAAACATAAACTGAATATTAAATAACACCCTGAACGTCTGATACATCTCTATAAAACTGTAGGACAACATACATTGTTTTACCTAGATACGATTACAGCTGTAGGACTGGCATGATCTATACAGGGCTGCTACACAGTTGCCCTAATTAGTTATTGAAAGATCAATTTTGGAACTTGCCTCAACCGTCCTATCACCAACATGGATCAACAAAACTGGCTAGGTATGACATTAATCCAATGTAACATTGATAGAAGAATGAAAGCTCTTTGAATTCGCAGAAAAATAATATTTCAGTCAAAAGCGATGCAATGACCGTTTTATACAGGTTAGAGTTTCTATAATTCTGATTATACAATTTATGTCATAAACCCTTCCTGTGTGAATTTGAAATCCGAGAACAGTTAAAAGATAAAGGCAAAGAGATGCAATCTTATAATCTCCTTCCCTCTGATAAGAAGTTCTCACAGAGAGGATAGTTAACATTGAGGGAACTTTCTTGATCATCAATGACCTCAACGGAACTACTGTTAAAAGATATTACTCACCCAAGTTCATGCTCTCAATCGGTTGAGCTTCCCGGAAATATTTTCTTTCTTCATTTAAACATCTGTGCATAGCTTGAGGTCTAACAAATGCATTATCTGAAGGCGAAAAAAAAAATGATCATGTATTAAAAAACCCGACAATTGTCAAGCAGGTGATCTAACTTAAAAGATTGTAATGTGGCCCTCAGCCTTTTATCTATAGGAATGATTGCAAGGGATAGTAAATCCACATCTACTCAAGTTAATACACAGAGCTTCAGTAGTATAATATTGTATCAAGTTACATTGTATTTCAAGGTCACTATTTCATACTTTGGCTTGTTTCAACCCACATTATTAATCCCAAGACACAAGTCCATGCGAAATGAGTAAGCAGTAGCATTCCAGTTTGTGAAATTGTTCAGCTTACGGAGATCAACATGCATCTAACGGGCAGAAATAACAAATAATATGCTAGTTATGACAGGCAGTCTCTCAGATGGTTTGAATAGCAGCCACAGAAGTACTCTGACACATATGGGAGTACTATAAGAGATCATCAACACTGCTGTACTTTATTTTAAGTTTAAAGAAGTCTTAAGGCTCCTTATCTGGGAATCTGACGTTTGCTGTGGCTTTCACATAATGTATTGCACCTGCTCTGCATTATATGCAATGCAGCTTCTTAATTTGGGCATTACATAACTAAATGTGGTGACATTACCAGGGACGTGGAGGCGAACTAGTAAGAAAAGAAACATAGATTACGTCTATTTTGGATGTTACTACCCGTCCTTGAAGCATATTTGAACTCACCATTGTTATGTTTTGTACTTGTTGAATACTGAAAAATCATGATTAGCCTTGAGAAAGCCCTGGCAAAACTTGCCACATAGGGCGAAACACGTGTCGGCTGTTCGTCTTTTCACAAAAAATAAAGTTCTGCTCTAATAAAGAGCCATGAAAAGCGTGAAAACTGTGTACAACGGATCTACAAAGTGGTGAATTCTAATAAAATGATGATCTCTATCTAAATCAATTTGGACTTTTGGCTTTATATTACAAAAAGGAATTATCCATTTGATCTAAAACGTGATTCCCTGCAAGGGAGGAACACACACTCATACCCCTACTCTCATTTATCAATACAAGGCTGAAAGAGTCCAGAGCCTCGAGCAAAGTTCCTCCAGCAAAGTTCCTCCAGCATCATAGGTATCAAAATCCAGATTCAGGTTCTCTGGACCTTTCCTCATTGTCTTGATTTACGTTGAATTATGTTAAGTAGCTAATTCATGTGATAAAAGGTACTGTACTCTATGTTCAAACCTCTCTCTCTTCTCTGTAGCGGTCAAAGACCAAGTGAACAAATCAAGCATATCTGTGATCACAACAGTGCTTATGCCCCCCACCTCTCCTGAAACACACCCATTTACAGCATCCTCTTTTTTATTTTAATTGAGGATATTGAACAATATTTTTTGTAATGCAGTGGCCTCACTTGTTTTGCTTTCACTCGTGGGTCTCACTTATGCACAAGTCATTAGAAGCAAGTGATGTGTTCCTGCCGATCCCATTTCTTGAACATCAAGAGTTTTGCCAAAAGTATCTGGACCCCAGTCATTGCTGCCATATTATAGCACTGATTTCTTTTCAGCTTGGGACTCTGACAGTCCAGTTATACTGGTGGGCATAGCACATCCCTTTCATAAATTGCAGGACTTTACATAATGTAAGCAAATAAAGATCTATTTCAAAGCTAACCATTCCCAGGATCCGTTTTGTCCAAACACCAGACCCCAACATAGAAGTACTCTTAGTTAAAGGGTGGATCGCTCTAGTGAGTGCTCTAATGGGGATGCCCAAACCTTACACAGTCAGAGGCCAGGATCTCTGTCAAGATGATCTCAAAACCCAACAGCAGAAGTCATGATGAAACAGTTTCACTCCAAAGTTTGCTCTAAAGCCTAAAACCAACATTTGTCTTGATACAGACTTATTGTAGCAATACATTGGTGCTTCCAAGAGATAAAGCTCTGCTGTTGCCACAACCAAAGCAATTAGTTCTTCCTACAAAATTGTAAATTAAAATGTCTGAGGGAAATTCTTAGGATAGTAGGAGGATCTCATGTGAGCAAGAAATCTGTGGAGTATGGCTGTGTGAAAGCACTAATCTCTAAAGTGTTTTGTGTGACAACCTCCAAAGTGCATTGTGACTTACCCTTATGCATACATGGTGTCTCTCTAGCTAGAGTTTGTGCCATGATTCCGCTAGGGCTCACGTTACTGGTGATTGCCTTTGGTTGCCTTCATAAACATGAAAGGTCTTGAGGCAAACTACTGCTCAAACTTCGGCCCTAAATACGAAGTTGAAATCTGGGCCATTACAGGTTGTGCACATCTGCTCATCTGGTGAGCTTTCACTGCTGTTACAATTATCTCATTATTATTATGATCACTTGTCACTATCAATGCGTTAAATATGTTGTGCTGCTTCTGCACATAATACCACCAGGATTATTTGACCTACTGTGATTACACTGATTTAATAACTACCTCGAACTATAAACAATGTTTATTGATAACAATCTTCCAAAAAGAATAATATATTATAGTCAAATAAAAACTATAGATTAACATCCAATGACAAATATGACTGAAATACCATACAGCGTTAAAGAAACGCATTTAATATGTACTGAACAGATTAAAATTGTGTAGCCTTTAACAATCAGTTACCATTGCCGGCAGACAAACATACAGTACAGTCTCCTGTGGATTCATTTTAGTATTTTGTTTAAACATTTTCTTTAAAAAACAGCACAATATTTAATTTTATTTTGGACAAATGAGCAGAACATGCTTAAGATGATGTACATTAGCAATACAATAAATACAGGCAGATCAGATCCATGAGCTTCATACCACTTGCTTTTTATAAGGGTTCAATGGTAAATAATCAGCATGTAAATCGAGAAAGAACTTTCTCAATAATTTATGAACAATAAAATGTATGGTTGATTGATAAATATAATAGCTGAGTCACTAACTAATGTCATACGTTTTAGACAAGCAGTGTTCTTTATTCTAGTTATTACTCAGATCTTGCATCCAGGACTTAACCTGCAGTAAGTCATAACAACCTGCAATTATATAATTTACAGTTAAAAGGACTTCAAAGCAAAGCTCATGTTTTTCCTAAAGGTGTATTGAGAAGATTGATAAAGTTCCAATTCATGTTTAATCAGGTTAGTGAGAGCATTTTGACTGGATTGGCTTGTATCGAACAAAAACTTCAACATATCACAACCTCAAGTGGTTTCCCTGAAATACAAATTAAGCCTAATTCTAATGTTACTACGGGTGTGGGGAGGCTTTTCCTTACTGATACAAGGGACTTGAGAAGTTTGTCCTCAGTTTTGTTTAAAAAGTCATGAAGCATACATGCCATGTAGGAGTATTTGGGGAATTTTCAAGTGAATACACCAGCAAGAAGTCATCTACATTGTTTTACTTGTGGCACAATATAGTGCTCTCAGCCTGGCTATGTGACATTTTATTTAACTAACCACATGATTTATGTCTGACATGACAAATTCTCGAAAAATACCATCTCAAAATTTGTAACATGTCTGACCCTTTAGATTGCAGATGGACCTTCAGCCAATTGGAAGGTTTCCTTTTTATAAAAAGATGCAATAATAACGATTATCATTGTAAACGTGTATTTTCAGGAAATATTTTTGTTATGTTATGTTATGTTATGTTATAAGTACTTGTATAGCGCGCAGCTGCCCCAGCTAAGGGGCGTCCCGGCGCTTTAGGGAATATTTCTGTAAATCTTTAAGGTTTGTGATTGATTTGTAATTACTACAACATCTGCGTATAATAAAACAATTAATTGGTGCCTACTGACTGGTGGAGAAAATGTTCTTGCCCTTTGTTAAATTACAGAAAGGTCAATAGTTTAGAGGTATAATGGCAATATTGCCAATATGCAATCCTGCTGAAGGCCTTTGAGCTAACATTTGTTTATGAGCCTCTATATGAACCTACAAGTATTGGATAACATGTACCCATGCATACACATAACGCACAAATAAAACCAAGCTCCCACTGAAAACAGCAACGTCCTTCATCATCCAGCCATACCCACGACACACAAATATCTTTGTAGCATCAAATTCATTGTACATTCACATCAACCAACACGAACCATTACTAAACTAGACACTCTAAACTAACCATATACAACTAAGCAATGATACACATCAGATGGATGGAAATCCCAGAATCATACACAAATTGGAAAAATAATTAACCTGCAAACACTCCCAAGTAACCCTCAACGTGAGGCTGTCACCCTTAAACATTTAGAAGTAAATTTTCCAAAAATGTTTTTCTGGGCCCAGTAGTTAAATACTGCTTAGGAGAAATTAAAAAGGAGATTTTCAGTTCATATGAAAAGTGAAAATTTAAAAAAGTCATAAGCTTTATCTCATGAAAAAAAATATAGGGTTCAGCAGAGAAGCAAGACTGCAGGTTCCTTAACCTGGTAGGATTACACACATGGCCCTGCGCTTTTCCAGTTTAATGTCACTGAATGCCACTGTTTTATCAGTGCTGGCTCATACAGCACATGAAACAATGTTTCCATCTCAAATCGGGTGCGGAAGCACAATTAGATGAATTAAAACATTTTTTTTACCAATGACATAGTCTAAATTCTTATTGGTGCAAGTGTCCAGCATATGGTATCCACATAGCTCCACTTCAAAGCAAAACGTAACAGTGCAGAAAGCAGAAGACAACACATAGTTTTGGATGCCAATAAATTGGCTAACGTTTCATTCTAGATCATAACCTAATCCATTAGCTTGTGTATTGGGGGCTGGTTGGTTCCTTTCAGGGAGCCTAAAAAAGGCTGATTATCTCAATACAATCAATGTGATTGTAGGCTTGCGCTTAACTAATAAGGAGGTCTACATCTGCAATTAATGGTGCGGTTTGTGCAATAGACCCGTTGCCTGAAGAAAAAAAAAACTTCCCCACCAATATAAAAGTAAAGGGTCAAACATTGCCTCCATCAGCTGTTAACTCCTTCTCCCAAGAGTTTAGGTCCTTGTCCATCCATGACATAAAACAATAGAACTGACTGTTGTTTATAGAAGGTGAAGCCTGAACTGGTCCAAAGAGCATCACCACTACTTCACCCAGCAAATACATTGTAGACAGTAGCCAGAGGCATGGTGGACAGTGTGGTATTGGGCTAGTTGGTGTGTGTCGTGTGAGGGTCGCGTGAGGCAAGTGGAATATGTGCGGTAAGAATGTGGAGTCAGTGATTTGGGAGTAAAATGTTGGGATCGAGATTTGAAGACTGATGTCTCCGGTGTCGCTTATGCCATACTACTAATAAAGAACCTACCATCAACGACTTATCGTCTGGAGACTGCTTTTTCACAATGGTGACGAGTTGGGAGTAAACGCGGCACCGGTGACTCCTTGAAAATCACCATATATCCTGAAATCTGCGATTTCGATAAGCTGTGCTTTTTCCGGATTTGTTGACTGAATTCCGGCGATCCTAGTGCGTACTTCAGCGTTGTTCTGGGCGACTCCATTGTCAATTTTAGGTGGCTTATCTACTGGTTTCTGGAGGTTGCGGAGTGCTGGAGTGTGACATCAGTCAAGGGACGCCTGTGTTGCAGCTTCAACGTTCCCATAGCAACCAAAGGAGTTGATGCAGTTAGTTCTGTGGATTGTACGTCATCCCGTTGAGTTGCGTTGGCAGCCATTTTGGATTGGTTCAACTTCTGGAGTGTGCGTTATAACTTTACGGGCATCAGGAGACATCGAGTTAATTCTATGTGATCAGCTGTGCGTTAGTGGCGCTGCACTGCAATGAGACTATTCACAACGGAAGCTGCTACATGGCTCCTGCAACTGCAACGTTCCTGGAGTATCTATGGTGTACAGCGTTTTGCGCTGTTCCCTTGGGGGAACTGTTTCCATGGCTATTTTATTCGGTGACCGGCACACCTTATCACATGGTTACTTGGTGAGCTGGATTGCCGGTTCCAGCGATGTTTCCTGTGCTTGTCAATTTCGGTGACAGGCACACCTGATGTACATTATTCACATCATTTACAGCTTTGCCTCTCTGTGCAAAAATCTTTTTTTTGCACACTTGACTCTGGCGAAATTTTTCTGCAACCATTAATTTAGACTTTTCTTTTCCTATTTAACCATCGAACTAGCAGTTCTTTGTATTTTTTAAATTTAGGTTGAGTGTACTATGGCAACCATTCAACCGCCGCCATTTATTTTAGCTGATTTAGGTGAACTTCATATTGCTTGAGATTTGTGGATTGATCTTTTTGAAGCGTATGTAGAAGTTCTTGAGGAGGAGTAGTGTTCAGAAGAAAGTAAATTAACACTTCTTAAACAGATTAGGTGCTGTGGGTTTGAGGGAATTTAAGAACTTACCGTCGATCGAGAATGCTGGTGACGTTGGGGTTTATCAATATGCGGTTAAACGAATGCAAGAGAGGTTTGGTAGGAAGATTAACGTAGTTATGGAGAGATTTACATTTTATTCTAGAGCGCAGAAAGAGGATGAAAGCATTGATCAAGGTGTGTCTGCTTTGAGAGGTTTAGCAGTAACATGTGAATTTGATAATATGACTTATGATGAAGTTCTTCGTGATCAAATTTTGATGAAGACTAAGTCTAAGAAAATTCAAAGGAAGTTATGGTTGTTTGGTGGTATTTCCTTGAAAGCTGCTGTTGATGTTTCCAGGAGTGTTGAAGTTTCGGATGAGTGCATTTGTGAGGTGAAGAAAGTAAAAAGTAAGGTGAGGAATGAAAAAAGTGGTTCTAACCAAGTGAGTGTTGTGAATAAGGATATCAAGATAAAAAGTAAAAGTGATATTAAGACGGGTGAGAGTATTCTAAACAGGAAATTTAATGAATAGCGAGAGTTTTTGTGTTCCATGTGTGGTTCCAGTAGCCATTTAGCTTATTCCAAATGCTGCCCTGCATTAACTAAAGTATGTACCACAAGCAAAAAGAAGGGTCATTTTAGTAGAGTGTGCAAGAGTTCAGGGAAGAAGGTTAATTTCATTTAAGATGTTGATGATTTGAATGTGATTGGAGAAGTGTCTAGTGTACATGATAAATCGGTTGATGAGGTGGGCAAGGCTAAACAATAGCCCACGTGCACTGTGCGCATTGATGGTGTGGAAGTGTGAACAATTGTGGACTCTTGCGCAAAGTATACCATCATGGGTAAGAATTTATTTGGAAAATTATGGCCAGGTAGATCATTGTTGGAGCCTGATGCAAGTCCTGGCACTTATTCCGGTCATAAAATCCCTTTGGGAGGTTTTGGGTGGGCAGATGTGAGTTTTGGACATAAGTCATGTCAGGGCAAGGTGTATGTTGCCAATAAGGGTGCTACTATTTTGGGTTGGCCACACATCATGGATTTGGGTTTAAAGATTGATGCGAGTTTGGAGTGCCCTATGTTTGTGGTACAGGGTGAGAAGGAGAGTGAGAAAATAAATGCCCATGCTGATTATTCTGAACTTAAGAAAATGTATTCTGATGCTTTTACTGATGGTGTGGGCAAAATGGTGAAATGTAAACATAAAATAATTTTGCGAGATGGTGTGTGCCCTATAAGTCAAAAACTTAGGAATGTTCCTTTTAATTATCGTGATAAGTTGGGGGACATTCTTAAAAAATTGTGCAAGGAAGAAATTATTGAGCCAGTAGAGAGCTCGGATCCGGTTTCTCCGGTGGTAATTCCCCTTAAGGCCAATGACGACCTACGTTTATGTGTGGACTTGAGGTGTTTGAACAAGACTATTTGGATCAATACATTTCCTCTTCCTAACTTACAAGAGTTAACGTCTTCTGTTGGTGGTGCTTCTTGGTTTTCTAAGATAGTTTTGGCAAGTGCGTATCACCAAATTGAATTGGATCAGGACTCAAAGCACTGCACAGCCTTTATTACTCCTGAAGCCATGTTTAGGTATCGACGTATGCCTTTTGGATTAGGCAGTGCTACAGCGGTTTTCCTGAGGGAAATTACAAGAATTTTGCATGGGATTGGTGGAGTAAAAGTCTTCCAAGATGACAATCTGATCTTCGGCAAAGATTAAGAATCCCATGCAAGTATTTACATGCAGTTTTGAGGGCTCTTAGGGAACATGGTTTAAACCGTTAGGAATGAGAAATGTGTATTTGGTGAACGTGAGGTTGAGTACCTTGGCCATGTTATATCCAAGGATGGTACATGACCTAAAATCAGTCATGTGAAGGCAATCTTATCTGTTCCAGTACCAAAGAACAAGGAACAGTTAATGTCCTTTTTGGGCCTCACTGAATTTTTCTCACGTTTCGCTGAGACTGGATCCAAAGTGGAACCATTGTGGGCTTTATTCAAGACAAATGTTATTTGTGTGGCATCAACAACAGAAACAATGTTTGGAAAATGTTAAGAAGGAAATGTCTGCCTTCAGATGATTACGTGTTGTCTGTGGACGCTTCTGGCTATGGTATTGGTGCTGTGTTTTCACAACATACTAAGAACGAGAAATGGCTGGTGGCATATGCTTCCCATACGTTGACATCATCTAAACTGAATTATTCCGTGATCGAGAAAGAATTACTTGCTGCTGTGTGGGCTGCTGAGAGATTTCGAATGTATGTGTGGGGGAGGAATTTCAAGATTTGTACTGATCACAAGCCTTTAGTGAATATTATGAGACATGAAGGAGGAAGGAACTGGTCTCCTAGGTTGGCCCGTTTAGCTTCTAAATTGCAAATGTTTAGTTATGAAATCGAATATATTCCTGGGAAGAAGAATCTGGGTGCTGATGATCTTTCACGGTTGCCTAGCATGGTTGCAACTGATGTGGTAGAAGATGTAAATAAGTCTGAAGTTGCTTTTACTTTCAAGGATATTTTGTCTATTGAAGATGGGGAGGAGGTAGTGTGTAATATATTGTCTTAAGAATCATGGTTGCATGAAATACATAAGAATTTTGTCTGAGAGAGGTTGAGAAGTGTATTGTGCGTGGTTGGCCGAGGGAATCTGCTTTAGGAGGAGAGTGTTCTGCTTTTTGGAAGGATAAGAAAGATTTGTGTTTATCGAATGGTATCATTTTGAGGGGACAAGAGTGTGCCTCCGTTAGGCATGCGTAATGGTATCATTGAGAGGAGTCACAAGGGTTATCGTGGTATGTCAAGTACCAAAAGGAGAATTATAGTGTTTTTGGTGGCCAGGCATTGATTCTATGGTCAAGGATTGAAAGATTTGTGGTGCTAGTGATAAGATGGCTAAACCTTTCTGTATACCCTTGAGCATGGTGGAGTTACCCAAGGGACCGAGGCAAAAAGTGCTGTTGATTTTGTGGGTCCATTTTCTGCGGTATCAGGGAAAGATTGTTAAGCTATCGTTTTGATTGATTATTACTCCAAGTGGCCAGGGGTAAGGATGGTTAGTAGTGTGACTACGGATGTGGTCATTGAATTTTTGGAAGATGTGTTTTCAACGGAAGGTGTACCGGAGATTTTGGTTTCGGATAATGGGTCCCAGTTGGTATCGGACAAGCTGTGAGAATTTTTAATGGAGATAGGTATCAGGCATGTAAGGTTGTCATTATATCATCCCGAGGGGAATGGGCAGGTGGAACGTTTCAATAGATTGGTTAAGGAAGCGATTAGGTAGGCTTTGAGTGCCTTTTTACCTTAGAAGAAGGCCTTGGTGACCGGTAAAACACCTTTTGAGGTGTTGAGAGGGAGGAAACCTTCAACTGTGTTGGTTCCTTGGCGGTTGAGGAAAAGGAATACTAGAATGAGGTCTAATGGAAGTGTGCTTGATAAGAAGAATAAATCTAAAGTTAAGGAGTTCATGGAGCCCACTGTTCGTTCGTGTGGTGGTAATTACCGTTGGCCTGTTGTTATAGTGGGTCAGATGGTACGTGTGAGAAATCCAGGAGGTGTCTTGAAAGGTATAGCTGTTTGGTCAGGGCCTTTGAGAGTGCAGAAGGTTTTGGGTAGTGCAGTTGAGTTGGAAGATGGTAGGAGATGGTAGGAGATGGAATCTTCACCAACATGTAACCACTGCACACCTCCTCAATAGGCACCATACCACCGGTTTTACTATTCCGACCATTACAGAAACTCCAGCCTGTTCTTAATTTAGAATTGTGTAGGTCTGTTTGTATGTTTCATGTCATTGTTATGTGTATTGTGCACATTCGTATGTCATCGACACCGAAGCGGGGCCAGCAGTGCTGTAGCTTGGTCAATAAGATTGGGAGAGGTGGGGGGCTGGAGAGCTTCAGATTTTCCAACAATCACACTGGCATGTAATGCTAAATACATTATACGATAAGCAGAGCGCATGAGAGGGGTTTAAGGGACAGTGGAAAGGGAGAGGAATGCAGATTGGTTGGGGCACTAAGAGAGAGAAAACAAAATATTTTGTAAAATAGCCAATATTTTTTTGCACTTTCAAAACAGAGGAAAAGTGTGTGTGTGCTTTCTTTGGCTGTGTGTGTGAAACATTCTAGGTGAAATCTGACAGACACCCTACCAGACTGTAAGCACCTGTCCCCAACTATTTACCAGAAAAGACATTTATTAGAGGGGGTGTAACACCCCAAACATTCCCCCTGAAGCTATGCCCCTGGTGGCTCGTGTATTGCTGTATGCTGAATGAGGAAGAGGTCAGTGCTTAGGAAGCCCTACATACAGCTGAGTGAAATATGTGGTGCCTGCCAATTCACCATCCACAAATGTTGATACATTCTATTTCTATTTTCTATTTAAAAGATTTGTAGAGCGCAACAGCTGCCCCAGCCAAGAGAGGCATCCCAGCGCTAACAGCAAATAGGTAACCACACGCAAAGAGGAACCAGAGCAACCTACACAGTGGGAAAGAGCAAAGTTTTAATAGCTTTCTTGAATTCGAGAAAATTGGTAAGGCCTTGAATATGAAGGGGCAGTGAGTTCCAGAGAATAGCCGCTCTGTATCGGAAGGAACGGCCTCTGGCCCGGGTCTTCCTAACCCGAGGGACCACTAGCAAATGTTGGCCCATGGATCGAAGCTGACGGGAGGGAACATAGAAAGCGAGCAGATCAGTCAAGATGTTAGGGGAAGCGAACTTCAAGATTTTAAAGGCTATGCAGAGAGCCTTAAACTCAAACCGTTGAGCCAGAGGCAGCCAATGAAGGTGACGGATTGTGCTAGTCACCGAACAGACTCTGCGCAGACCCAGATGGGCTCTTGCAGCGGCATTCTGAACTCTCTGTAGCCTGTGTACTTCCACCTTATTAGCCCCCAGATACAGAGAGTTCGCATAATCAAGCCTAGATGTAATCAAGGTCAGAATGATGATCTGTCTGGTCGGGGCATCAAAGAAACCCAAAATAGGTTTAAGTGCGCGCAACAAACCGAAACAGGTGCCCGCCAACTTTTTCCTTTGGGTCTGGAAACTGAGAGAGGTGTCCATCAAAACCCCCAAGTTTTTAACCGGTTTAGGAGGAGGGGTGTGCCTAGATTCGTGGGCCACCAGTACTCATTCCATAACCCATGATCCCTACCCACCAGCAACACCTCTGACTTGCTGGCATGCAGCTGGAGGCAGTTAGCTGTCATCCACCCGGCAACTACGGCAAGATCGCCTTGTAACTTAGAGGTGTCATGCTTAGAGTTGCTCGAGAGGGCTACCGCCAGCTGAGTGTCGTGGCATAGGAGACCCCAATCAGTCCTCTGCTCCTGGCTACTGAAGCCAAAGGTTGTACATACAAATTGAAGAGCAGAGGGCTCAGAGAAGAACCCTGTAACACCCCGTGCTTGATGGGAAAGGCAGACAAGCAGAAAGGGGGAGCAATCACCCGATAAGTCCTATCAGAGAGAAATGATGCTAGCCCCTTCAAGGCAAGGCCACCGATGCCAGCCTCTTCCAAACGGTGCAACAGAATTGCATGGAACACAGGGTCAAATGCGGCACTGAGATCCAAGAGGATCAGTGCTGATGTTTGTCCTGCGTCCAAAGCTGTCCGGAGATGCTCAGTCACCGCCAAAAGTGCTGACTCGGTGCTATGGCCGGGGCGAAAGCCATTTTGCGAGGGATCTAGAATATTGTTAAGGGTCAAGTGGTCTGAGAGAATGGAATTAATATATGCCTCCGTGATCTTTGCAGGCCATGAAAGCAATGAGATTGGCCTAAAGTTCTCTGTTTTTTTTTAAGTCCAATGAGGGTTTTTTGAGCAATGGAATCACCCTTGCTTGTTTCCATGCTGTGGGCACAACAGCTAAGCTGAGCGATTTATTGATCACTTGACATAGGAGAGGAGAAAAAGTTGGTAACATTTTCCTGAAATCATCCGGTTTCAGTGGGTCGGCCGGTGTGCCTGACTTAATGTTAGCGCAGAGGGCAAGTAAACGGTCCTGCTCAATCTGAGGGAAAACCTCTAAGGTGGCGATCGTGCCATTATTGGGTATCTCAGGGCAGCCGGTCTGGGCCGTGGAAAAACATTTGTAGATGTCTTCTACCTTTTAAAAAAGAACAAAGCAGGCTCCTCGCATTGCCTGTTCGAGGTAATCTGTGGCCCTACGGCCCCCTTCTGAGTTTTAAAACCTGAAACAATAGAGAAGATACTCTTAGCGGGATGATTGGTGATGTTACTAATTTCTTTCGCGTAAAATGCAGCACGCTAAGTATGGATAGCCTCATGATAAATCTTTACATCATCCCGATAGCGATCTTTGGATAACGAATCAAAGTCCCTTCTCCAAAACCGTTCACATTTTTTACAAGTTTTCTCCAGTACAGCTAATCTTTCATTATATCACGGGTTAGATTTAGAAGTGCGGTTCAAGGACCATTTAACTGGGATCAGCTTATCCAGCGGCTGATTGATCCAATCCGAAAAGGCTGAAGTAGCCTTGTCAGGATCAATCGGCAGGACCGGAACGGTAGCAGAAAGATGGACTTGGAGTTGATCCCAGTCTAATTTATGCCACGGGGCGTTTAAGAGAGAGAGTGTTGCCTAATTTGCGCACAGGTACAGTGCACTGGATAGCCAAGGGGACTAAAATGTGGTCAGACCAAACCATAGGGGCCAGCGTTTGGACCGTGAGGGACAAAATATTAGTGAAAACAGGGTCCTGCAGATGACCAGCCAAGTGTGTAGGGCCAGCTGACAAGCGAGCTAAATCTGCCACCAAATTGGCAACATCCACATCAAGGTGGTTATCAAAATGGAGGTTCAAGCCTCCTAAGACTGTACAATTAGAGGTATTGACCGCCAAAGTACTGTGGGGTTTCAAAAAGAGCTTCCATAAAAACCTTGGATGGGCCCGGAGACGATATATCAATAAACCAGTCATGGTATATTTAGGATTAAAATCAATTTTAAAACAAGCACATTCGCAGCCCAAAATGGGCTGTTTAATGAAGGTGCAGGGATAGCTGGTTTTGACAATAACCGCAATACCCCCACCTCTCGTTTCTCTATCAAAGGTATGAATAACATAGCCCTCCGGGACTGTCAGCTTTGGAAATGCCACCGAATCTTCAGTGAGCCAAGGCTCGGTTAACAACAGGGTATCAGGAGATTCAGTTTCCAACAGGTCATGGACATCAACACAATGTTTAACCAAGGAGCGGCAATTCAGATGGAAAATAATCCTGCTTTGCCTGGGGAAGGGGGGCAGGCATGTGGAACTACTGGGGTAATAGATGTGAAGCCACTGCATTTACAGCTGAAGGGACCCTCTAATCCCCCCAAACCGTGAACTTGACATCTAACAGACAGTGTCCTGACTGCTAACAGCTCATTCCGGGCATAAGTATGTTGCGATTTCGTAAAATTAGCAGCATGTCTGGCATCTGGCAGCGGCCTGGCGCGGACGGGCGTAGACGGGCTTGCCTTTGGTGTGCCAAGCCATCAGTTTCATATACCCGTGGGCAGGAAGTGAGGAGGAATGTGGGCAGAGTCGCATCTGTAACTCCGTACAATCGGCACTGTTTGCCATGACGGACCGGGGACCGCAAAATGAGCCGAGGCATGCACCACAAGTAAGCCTCAGAATTAAAAACCAAGTTTAAAACCAAATATTTAAAGTACGAGCAATGTGAAACAGTGCAAAAGCAAATTAATTAAGAACAGTAGCTAGCCTCATGGCGCGCTATTACTTAGTGCTGCGCAGCCGGCAAGCCATCAGGTTCATATACCCAGGGGCAGGAAGTGAGGAGCAATGGGGGCAGTGTCGCGTCTGTCCCTCTGTACATTCGGCACTGTTTGCCATGACGGACCGGGGACCGCGAAATGAGCAGAGTCATGCACCACAAGTAAGCCTCAGAATTAAAAAACAAGTTTAAAACCAAATATTTAAAGTACAAGCAAATTAATTAAGAACAGTAGCTAGCTTCATGGCCCGCTATTACCTAGAGCTGCGTTGCAGGCAAGCCATCGGGTTCATATACCCGGGGGCAGGAAGTGAGGAGTAATGTGGTGGGAAGCCATGTCTGTCCCTCCGTACAATCGGCAATGTTTGCCGTGACGGACCAGACATATGCCTTTTTATTATTCTTAGAAGCATATATACATGCAAAGGTCAAATTATGTATCCTCAATTGCATGTCTGACCAATAAAATATGCCCATCCTTGTCTCAATGTATTTCAGTCATTTTAACTGGAATTCCTTTTCTAATGAATTTGGACAATCTCTTTGCCTTGGAGTAAGTTGATTACTGAAGTTGAAGGGGGGAGAGTGGGGATTTAAGTTTGTATGTATTTTTTGAGAGTAGGTGTGTTTCATGTAAATAAATATTCGATCCCCACTTTTTTTGAGCTGAGCCATTTCAAAGGAGATTTGCTTTTTAAAGGTGAATTCAGTCCTTGTGTGTTGAAGGATACATGTGAGTGGAGCCATCTATTGTATTTCTGTGTTCTGCTTCTGGGTTTTATTGGTTGTTCTCCCTCTGTATATGAAGAGGACATGTAGTTAAGGCCATTAAGTGGGTTTCTGCCTCGTTGTGCATGAGTATAATCTCTGTACTCAACGGTACAACAATAAACAAAAAAAAACCTACAATAGAGGATTTTGCCAACATCATGATCTCATTTTTGTAACTTAAGTTGACCGGTCATGGCAAGTTATGAACAGGATAGGACAACTTCAGATCCTAATCTGAGCCCAGATGTGTGAGATGTATGCTGCTGTTTGTCACTGCTGAATGTGAGACAAAATGGAAACGCCCAGTGATAAGGGATTTTCTTGCATCTATGATGGAATGTAACTTTTTTGTCTTCTATTGAGTGTACACAGCAACATCTTGAAAGATTGTTATAGTATTGCCTTCAAATTGGATATTGTCCATTTCTATGATCGTAACAAAAATTTCCTCTTTGAGACCGTACAAATAAATTCTTGTCAAAACGTCTGGGGAGATAGTTAATTGTTTTTGAAAGACTACATAAACGCTATAAGGTCAGTCCAACATTATTCTCTGGAGCTTTCAGTAAGGATATGATGAGTTCATTTACACTGGTTCCTAATTCGGATTCTGGAAGGTCTGACTATATACCTCTGATTCATAAATGAATCTCCTCAAGAGATTGCCTTGGAGCAACTGTTGTTTTTATTCTGTCACAGGAATTTGTAGCATATTCCCAGCCTGGGTACCCTCTAATCACCACGCCACCCATGGAGCTTAGTATAACATGTCTTTATTCTGCTGCGTGTAACTGCAAACTCCACTTTCTAAAACAAGCTTTCATGGCATTGCCCTTTGACACTAACGTCACAGTTCCACAGTGTCCGTTAGAAGCAAAAGGGTCCCGTTATAAAATATCGCAAGACATTACATCCCCCCTCTGCTAAATATTAAAAAAATATTTTTACATATATATATATATATATATATATATCTCAAATCCTGTACTGTGACACCTCGTACACTCCACGTGGATTCAAAGCAGGACACGGACCCAATTTCTTTTAGTGCCTCAAATGTTTATTTAGGCCAGATGTCAGAGACGCGTTTCGCAGCGCGAACGCCGCTTGTTCACTCGACAATCACATTTGAGCGCGAAGGCTTATTTAAAGTGACAGTGCTATGTGATACTATGACCACGTGATTATTCAAGTCATAGACATGAACAAAATACATCACAATTCAATGTTATCTTTGTAAAATACATTATTTGTGTTTGGCGTTGGTTGAAATCTTTATACTTAATACATGTAAAATACATTAGTACATTGCTAGATTTTCAAAATCCAAGATTTCATCAAACAATTAGTTACTGTTTATCAGATCACGGTAAATTTATGTAAAATACATTAATCTTTTGACCCTTTGCCTCGCCAAATATATTACTGTTGATTGTACATTCTTTTGTTCATGCTAATCGACAAAGAAAAGTTATTTAAAGTGCTCAGTGATAAGTGCTTCCACTTGATTAAAAAAGATATCCAATATCTTGCTCATCATTTGTTACTTGTCATATACTCGTTCACTTTACCATTTTTTTGAGTTTTGATGTACCATTTCAAATATATTTTTTTATACATATTTTTTACCAGATCCTGCATCCTGGTGCATATATTTTATGTATCCCTCTATTTTATTTTTTTGCTTTTTTACTATATACATGTTCACTTCATGTTTATGATAACCTTCCTCATGTGTCATGTTATCCTGCTCTGCCCTATGTAAATTCTTTATGTTTTTGTCACTCTCCTTCAACATCAATTTTACGAATTTGGTCCACCTTAATTTCAATGCTGATCGCTGATAAGACATTGAATACAATATCAATAAAATGTTCCTAAAATATTTACATCATCCTGTATAATTCATATATGTACATCATATTTACAATATACAAAAATAAATAGTATAGATCATGGGTGTTGTACCAAAATTGATGTATTTTTTGTTATTTATTGTTAGTCTTCTTGGAGCATTGGATCTAATTCTTTTCTTTGTCTTCCCCTTTGACATACATATTCTGATTTATTTACATGGTTTTTCTAGGACAAACACGTGTACATATCCTCTGTAAGGTTCAATCCATGGGGGTGTTTCGAATCCAACAGAAGGATGTACCGTGTTTCTAGTTTACGTAGCTTATTTTCTCGGTCCCCACCCCTCCTATTGGGGGATATTGCATCTATCAAGTAGAATGTTAACCCTTTATTGTTTGATGCATGGTGCTTTCTGAAGTGGCGAGCCACTGGATACGTATTATCCATATTAGTTATGGCTCTTAGGTGTTGTAGTATACGTACATGGGCCTGTAGTTTGCTAGACCCCACATAGTTCAATCCACAAGGGCAAGTTAGTACGTATACTGTATATTCAGTCTTACAGTTCAGCATTTTGTTAATCACATAGGGTTTGGTTCTAAAGGGACTCAAATAAGTTTTGGTATTTACACCATGTGTGCAGGCTTTGCAGGTTGGACATCGTTTAAACCCCTTCAGATTCTGATACCAGGAGGGTTTGCCAATAATTTCTGGATCTGATACCACTAGTGCATCCCTCATGGAGGGGCCTCTGCTGTATGTAATGGACACCCTCTGCGGTAGCAGGGGTCCTAGTACTGGATCACTTAAGACTGTGGGCCATGCATCTTGAATAATTTTTTGTATGGTTTTATGTTGTCTGCTGTATCCCACAACTAAACGAAAGTTATCCACTTTCAGATCCTCTTGGCTTGGCTGTGAGCCTGCATTTATCTGGTCAGAATTTTTAACAGTTTTACCAGCTAATAGTATATCTCTCTCAATTAAGTTAGACTTAGCTATAGCCTGATTTATAGTTTTCTTAGAGTAACCCCTGGCTAGGAATCTCTCCTTACTCTCCTGTTGGGCCAACTCTAACTCTTGCTGGGTACTGCATATCCTCTTCATTCTTAGCATTTCGCCGTAGGGAATACTTTTCACTAAATGGTGGGGATGTGAACTCGAGGCATGCAGTAGAGAGTTCCCTGCCGTTTACTTTCTGTGTAGTCTAGTTTGTAAGGTGTTATCAATTACAAACACTTCCGTGTCCAGGAAACTCACCCTCGTTTCACTGATCTCAGCCGTGAATTTTAAGTTAAGATGATTGTTATTTAATTCATCCATAAAGATTTCTGCCTCTCCCTTTGTTCCGTGCCAGATTACAAATAAGTCATCTATAAATCTTAGCCATATTTTGACTTTTGTTGTTACAGTGTTAGCATGCGTTCCTTCCAGGACCAGTTCCTCCCATTTGCCCATATGCAGGCATGAGTAGCTTGGGGAGAAACTGGCCCCCATGGCTACGCCTTGTATTTGGCAGTACAATAGATGATTGAACATAAAAATATTATTATGTAAACAAAATTTGATCATTGATACCAGCATTTCATTGTGTTGTTGAAACATGGGGGCCCTGTTACACAAATAATATTCTATTGCTTGCAGGCCATCTTCATGTCTTATGCTGGTATATAATGATGTTACATCTATGGCCATCATGATATACTCGCTGTTCCACTGAAAGTCCTTTATCTTATTTAAAAAGTCACTGGTATCCCTTACATACGATTTTAATGACTTGACATATTCTTGGAGGAAGAAATCCACATAGATTGATGTTTTTTCCAGTAAGCTGTTTTTTGCACTGATAATGGGACGGCCCGGTGGTTTATTGCAGTCCTTATGTACTTTAGGTATAAAGAAGATCGTTGGCACTGTTGGGCTCTCATTTTTCAAGTATTTATACTCATTTTCACTAATGAGATTTTTGCTTCTCCAACTTGAAAGTTTTTTCGTAGTATATTTGGTACATTTCCTTCAATTTGCCAACATCAGTCCTGGAATAACATTGTCTATCGTTCAGCTGTTGCATGGCCTCTTTCGTGTATTCTTCATAGGGCCACAGTACTATGTTTCCCCCTTTGTCGCTGTTACGGATTATTACCTCCTTATTTGCAGAGTTTTTTCATCAGCTGGAAATATTTGTGATCTTGGTTTCGATGTTTTTGCATGACAGTACTGGTACCAATTTTTTTATTTAGTTTTTTTATTTTTTGGGATACTACTTCATGAAATGTGTCTATTGCATCATGCAACATTATTGGGCAATATTTTGATTTTGGTTTGAATTGTGTCAAACCTGCTCCTTTGCTTCGTGATGTTGCTGCTCTTTGTGCTGCCGAACTGATTTGAACACTGTCCTCATTCCATAAGTCCTCCAATTCTTGTTCCATGTCTATCTCTTGAGAAGGTGTCATGGGTAGACAGATTTCCTCTATTTCATGTGAGGATTTTTTCATGGCGTATAGTTTTTTTTAACTTTAACTTTCTCACTCCTTTGTACACGTCCATCCGGGTGTTAGGGTAGTCAAAATTATTTGGAGGACAATATGATAGGCCCAGACTCAAGGTGTTCTCCTCTCCTTGTGTTAATTTCAATTTGGACAAGTTGACTATTGTTCGTTTGGTTTCTTTTTCCAGTAAGACCTTTTCCTTCGGGGCTGATTTTGCTTTGGCTGTTGCCCTGTGTTTTGTTGCATTGCGCCTTTGCTTGCGTTTGTAGTTTGCCCGCTTCCGTTTGTCTGCGAGCGTGTCATAGGTCTCAAAGCTGCCATTCTTTGAGCGGCTAAAATCTCCATCTCTTCCCCCGGCGATGGTGTTTCATCGGCTGTTGTTATGGGCGCATTTCTCAACTCTGAGTCATCCTCGCTGTTAGACGTATATTGATCACTGGATATGGCTCCCGCCTCTTCCCCTGTGGGTCTTGACCGGGCGCTGGCTGTAGGACCTTTTCCTCGCCCCATCTTCTGCTGTTGTTGGTTTTTCCGTATATTGTCGAATTTTCGGGCAAAGGTAAAAATTTGGCCTACTTCATAGTCAACCTTGTCACGTTGAAATTTGTGTGTTTTTCTGTCTTTTATTTTTTCTTCCTCCTTTTTTAGTCTGGTGGCTATTTCTTTTCTGATGCGAGCTATTTCTTCCTCTTGGCCCATGTTGGCTAGCTCTTCATTGATAGTGTCAATTTCAGTTAACAGGCGTGCCCTGTCGATATCTGCATATTTTATTAACAGTGATGTAAGTCTCTTTGAGGAGTCAAGATTCACTTCTGCCCACTCACGCATCAGAGCTGGGTTCGGTTCCTCATAGGTGGGTGCTGTTAAAATGCGGAGTCCTCTGGGAATCCTTCCCACCTCTATATAACTTTGGAGGGATCTTGACTCCCACCACTTAGACATTTCAAGTTTCATTTTCTTTTCAAGTTGTTTCATATTTATTGCCACAGAATCGGGTACATTGGCTGTGTTCCTTTCTTTAGGTCTGGTACCGCTGCTAGTTGCAGGGACGTCTTTAAACATTCCCACTGCAGCTGCCTCCCTCTCTTTTACTGTGTCGCTCGACATCTTGGCTGTTGTTCACAGTTAGTTAGTACGACCTGTGTGCTTTGTAAACGCGGGTCCGCTTCATGTATTTTTTACGCGTTTACTTGACGGTCGACTTGCACATTCTCCTCCTCCCCACAATGCCACCTCTGAACTGTACCTTTCGACGGTCACGACCTCCGGGCTCCTTGCTTTCTGCGAGCGTTACTCCACCCTCGCGTCTAGCCGGTGTCCTCGCGCCATTCTCCGTCTTTCAGGTACGTTGTTTCCTCTTTGGTGCAGGGGGGGCTGCAGTATTTCCTTCCCAGGATAGTCGTCATCCGCCGGGAGAACCCGGAAGAAAGTTCCGTTTTTTCACTGCAAGCCCGCTTACGGAAGAGGGGTCCCGTGTTGAACTGGTGCTCGGAACACCCAGTTAATATATCTCAAATCCTGTACTGTGACACCTCGTACACTCCACGTGGATTCAAAGCAGGACACGGACCCAATTTCTTTTAGTGCCTCAAATGTTTATTTAGGCCAGATGTCAGAGACGCGTTTCGCAGCGCGAACGCCGCTTGTTCACTCGACAATCACATTTGAGCGCGAAGGCTTATTTAAAGTGACAGTGCTATGTGATACTATGACCACGTGATTATTCAAGTCATAGACATGAACAAAATACATCACAATTCAATGTTATCTTTGTAAAATACATTATTTGTGTTTGGCGTTGGTTGAAATCTTTATACTTAATATATATATATATATAATCACATTTCTTCAATCAACCTTCTAGGCGCTTTAATTACTGGTTGCTTGGAGCGGTCATCCTCACTGTCAGATCTCCTAAAAGACGGTGAAGAAGTAACAGCAGTCACTGGGTTCTCAGGTTCAGTTGCTCTTTCACCATCTTGATTAGAAGACCGATGAATCAAATGCCGAAAGTCAGAAGAGTCTCTGGTAACAGACTTCCCAAGGCACTAGTCACCATATGTCCCTTGGTGGACACCAACGTGGAAAGGTACAGCATCATATGGAGCATCAGATTTTCTCCTTCACAGTAGGCAGACGATCATGAGATCTCCAGTTTTAAACTCATTGATCTTTGCATGTTGCCTCTTGTCAACATAGGCTTTCATCTTTTCTTTATGAACCAAGTCCTTGTTTCGAGTTGTTGTACCTTGGTCATTATTGCTCTCACGAACATCAAAGTTGTAGGACTTTCGCCTGTTGTCAAGTGAGGTGATGAACGACAGGCTTGTAAGGTGGAATTCAACACGGGGAAAAAATTAAATAAAGTAGCTAGCATTAATAGTTCTAAGGTTCATAAAGTCCACATAGTACAATGTAGTTCAGGGGATCCGTCCTGACACAGGAAGGAGAGCAGTACAGGACAGTCCCAGTGAAAGTCTGTTACTTTCGCCGGGACCGCCTGTCCTGCTGTCCTTCAGAACCACACGTGACAACCCACTGACCTGCTCACAGATTTCTTTTCCCTTTCTGCTGACGGCCCTTATACATGGCCCTCTGTCAGGACAGGACAGATCCCTTAATCTAGACTTTATAATGTGGACTTTATGAACCGGAGAACCATTGATACCAGCTGCTTTAGTTACATTTGTTTCCGGGTTTCCCTATTTCTACACTTTGAGAAAGCCCCAGGCCTGTGCGCCGGGAAGAGGAAAAACATGTGTTGCTTGTTTTCTATGCACTGTGGTTCCTCTCTTGGAACCCTATTCTCTTAAAGAATAAAAAACATCACTCTGAAACAACCTAGGATCACAAATTCTTTGATTGTATTGGAACTAGAAAACAACGTACCATACAGCAACTCAGCTCTGTCATTTATTTCTCCATTCTGTCACATCATCACCGGCAAGATTGTTGAGATACTTGATAATCTGTTTGCTATCAGTCTCTTCAAGTGCATCAATGAAATCATAAAAAGCAGACCATCTATTGCCAATATTTTGGTTTTTGGCAGTATAGAAAGGTGGTGGTCATTTGGACTGGAATCAAGCATCCTAGGACCGGTTTCTGGCTATCAGCCGTCTTCAGCCAGGATGCTTGATTTCGGTCCAGGAAAGACATAGCTTGGCAGTTCGGGCTTGGGTGTTCCCAAGAGGCACAGGGTCAAGGCTGATTTGCATATGGCCATGTCTGAACTGTGGTGGTGTGGAGTGCAAAAAAACAATGGATTTAGGCCCAGATCTCTGTACTGGGGTGAATGTATGACATTGTTCTGCATTCTGTCCATCAACTGTTGTTTTTGCATTTGTCACCCCGAGTGGGATGGGTATGCTCAGACGTGAGTCCCATGCTCTCCACACCACTGGAGTCAAGCTATCCTGGCGGAAGACGGCCGATAGCCAGAAACCGGTCCTAGGATGCTTGATTCCGGTCCAGGAAAGACAGGGCTTGGCAGATCGGGCTCGACTGTACCCATGAGGCACAGGGTCAAGGCTGATTTGCATATGGCCATGTCTCAACTGGGGTGGTGTGGAGTGCAAAAAAACGATGGATTTAGGCCCAGATCTCTGTACTGGGGTGAATTTATGAAATTGTTCTGCATTCTGTCCATCAACTGTTGTTTTTGCGTCTTTTTGTGCTACAGCATTTCGTTTTGGATCTGTGGTTTAGGTAGCTTCTTATTTTCCCTTCGCACATATCATGATAATAAATTTGGATGATGGAAAGTTCTTATTTGTTATCAGATTTGTCACCCCTTTAATTGACTTTCTTTAATGTTCAAAGCATGCGACTTTTCGCTGTTTGTAGATAAATCCCAATGCTTTTAACCACCACCTCGTACCTGCCCATTTCTCCTTTACTGTTGTGGCCTTCGGGTTGGGTCCCAAGGTTACCACCTACAGTACTCCGGGAGTGACGCTTTGATGTCGCTCCTATTTCTTCATGTGATGTTCTGGCTTGAGGCTATTTGTTTTCCGCGTTGGCATGGAGTTTGTGTCCTGTCTCTGACAGTTAGCACCCTTTTTAAGTCCCCAGGATATGCTAAGCAAAGCTTGGTGATTATTCCTGTTGGAGTGTTCACAGCCCTGGCTCACCCTGGTTTTCTGCTGTTTTTCCCCATTCCATATGGGTACCTTATTTAGATTAATGTTGTTTTTGCAAAATTTCTGCGTGTCCTGTTCTATGCTGCAGCTCCAAAGGAATCGTTTTCCCTCCTTTTTCTTGAATATTTGGAATTTACTCTGTGTCCTACGTATGGTAAAATAGGAAACAAAAATATGGCACTGTCACTGCTGTTAGCAAGGACAAGTGTTGCCACACAGCTGCATGAAGGAGCCCTCCTATGAAAAATGGAAATGTCATTTGGAGGAGCGGATACTAGCGGAGGAATTGTACATGGTAAGAGTGAAAACAGATGACAAGAGATCTGATGACCTTAGATTTTGGAGGGATACATATAGATAGATAGATAAATAGATAGATAATATTTGCTGAGAGACAGGAAGATAAATGGTGCCTTCCCACTGATGTATTTATGCATAGTTGCGCTTCATTGTGCTCCTCTTGTTATGGACTACAATTATATTTTCATTATGATGAAACAACGGTTGTGTGGTCTTCCATTTAGAAATGCAAATTCATTTAGTCTGCCAATGTCTTTTTTTTGCTTTTGTTAGCTGACAATCTATAAAAATCATTATAAAACAAAGTAGTAGTGCTAACACACTACATAACACCTAGCTTCAACCATTTGCAGTAGACAATATTCATCATTAGTCCAAAGAGGAAACCTGAAGAAGGAAGGCATCAGAACAAAAACTGCAAATTGAAATCCCAACAGTGCCTATAACTAGACTTTATATCTTTATAACTTCCAGTGAAGAAAAGCTAAAACTGATAATTAAAATTGCCAATGAACAGCCAGTGAAAGAAACAAAGCAAAGAGAGCAAGCAAGCTAGAGTGTAAGAAAGGAGAAAAAGAAAGACAAATACCCAGAAATACTGAGATACTCACTTGTGGGATACAGGGCGTTTTCTTTTGCACCAGAGTCTTCAAGGGGAATGAAACATGCATCATCCTCTTCTTTCAACTTGAATGACACTACTGAACCGATGACCAAGTGTCCTTCATTAAAAGAACAAAAGTGTTAATAACGCAGGTCTACATTTCAGAGACTCTGCCTATTTGCAAATTGTAACTTATTCTTCTGTTCAAATTAATAAATGAAACCTATAGAGAGGTAATAGAGTTATTGAAGCAGCAAATGGAATATGCCAATTAAGAGCACCCCCGTTATCTCACCCTTTTAGAGAATCAATTACTAAATTAGAGTTGATGGGCGTCCACCACAACAAATAAGGCCACAAACTTGTTGAGGTAAAACACAGCTTCAATAACATAAACCTGGGCTCATCTTCTGGTAGCTACAGCACAGAGGACACAGGCTTAAAGTGTAAAGTATTTAGCAGTTACAAAAGCAGTCAAAATACAACACAATGAAAATCCCCAAAACAATTTATAACAAGCATTTGCAATGCAATGGTCTCGGCATCATTAAAGGTAGAGCTATTGGCATTGCTCATGACATTTCTTTTTTTTTCTTTAAATCAAAAATAAATGGCCATTGTCATTAACATTGCCAATACACAGCACTCTGCACTCAACAGCACACAATGCTCTGCACACTTGCTCTGCACTCACTGCTCTGCACACTCACTCTGCACACTCACTCTGCACACTCACTCTGCACTCACTGCTCTGCACACTCACTCTGCACACTCGCCACTCTGCACACTCGCCACTCTGCACACTCACTCTGCACACTCGCCACTCTGCACACTCGCCACTCTGCACACTCGCCACTCTGCACACTCGCCACTCTGCACACTCGCCACTCTGCACACTCGCCACTCTGCACACTCGCCACTCTGCACTCTGCACTCACCACTCTGCACTCACCACTCTGCACTCACCACTCTGCACTCACCACTCTGCACTCACCACTCTGCACTCACCACTCTGCACTCACCACTCACCACTCTGCACTCACCACTCTGCACTCACCACTCTGCACTCACCACTCTGCACTCACCACTCTGCACTCACCACTCTGCACTCACCACTCTGCACTCACCACTCTGCACTCACCACTCTGCACTCACCACTCTGCACTCTGCACTCACCACTCTGCACTCACCACTCTGCACTCTGCACTCACCACTCACCACTCTGCACTCACCACTCTGCACTCACCACTCTGCACTCACCACTCTGCACTCACCACTCTGCACTCACCACTCTGCACTCTGCACTCACCACTCTGCACTCTGCACTCACCACTCTGCACTCACCACTCTGCACTCTGCACTCTGCACTCACCACTCTGCACTCACCACTCACCACTCTGCACTCACCACTCTGCACTCACCACTCACCACTCTGCACTCACCACTCACCACTCTGCACTCACCACTCTGCACTCACCACTCTGCACTCACCACTCTGCACTCTGCACTCACCACTCTGCACTCACCACTCTGCACTCACCACTCTGCACTCACCACTCTGCACTCACCACTCTGCACTCTGCACTCTGCACTCTGCACTCTGCACTCTGCACTCACCACTCTGCACTCACCACTCTGCACTCTGCACTCACCACTCTGCAATCACCACTCTGCACTCACCACTCTGCACTCACCACTCTGCACTCACCATCTGTCTGCTCCATCACTCTAATAGAAGTAAAATATGATGCGAGCTCTTCACCAACTGCGGGTCTGCGGGCAATATGGTCCCCTTCAAAGTCTTGAAGCGCCTGCACATGCGGAGGTGCCTGACAAGCTGCGGATCCAAGTTCAGTGGATGGCAATGCCAGGGTGCCATGCCAAGCTGCCATGTCGTGCAAGCAGATGGGCAGGATAAAGCTGTTTAGTGTAATTATTATTGTTGAAATTAGAGGCACGTGGGAGCAGTTATTTACAGCCATCGCCCAGGCTGGGTGCCAGTGTTCTGCATGCAGTGGGAAGTCCTTTCTGTGTTTATTCGAAATGCAGAAACAGAAGATCAAAGCAACTTTGGGTGAGATAGAAACTAATGGGCAAAGGAGGACTTGAGAACCCTAACACCATATATTTGTTGTGTTTCTTGCTGGCTGGTCTTCTGCATTCCAGTGCTTCAGCTGGCTGTTGTCCTTCCTTACCTGCAGTGGGAGCATGTGTTCTCATTGATCGACAGCTGAGGCATGGTGTCTGTCTGAGTCTCCAAAAGCCCTTGAAAGATTTGTTAATGCATGCCTTCTTGACTGGAGAGGCATAACTATCCCAGTATCGTGCACATGTCTCAAGGGGTACAATGGACGACACAATTACGTTTTCTAAACCAAGAGATAGCACCAGATTCGTTACCAAGCTCGCCGCCCCGGAAGTCAGGCACGGTCGCCTGTGACGGGGGCGGGGCCACGTTCACCCCGGAAGAGGAGGCAGGCGGAGTCGTAGCGTCTCGCGGCCCGGGGCTCCTGTGAGCGGTGTAGAGCCCCGGGGCCGCGCCAGCAGGAGGTTGGGCGCCGCGTGCTGAGGTAAGGTAAGTTCTGGAGCGCGATTGGGGGCCTCGGTGCACTTGTGTGTGTGCGCGCGCGTGAGTATGAGTCAGGGGTGGTGTCTCTGTATGTATGTATGTGCGTGCGTGCATGGGCGCGTGTGTGTGTGTATGCGCATGCGTGTGTTGTGCTTGCGCTTCCCAGGAGACAGCGCCTGGCCACAGCGCGCGTTCCAGCTACAAATCGCCTGGAAGGATGCGCGTGACCTGGACTGTCTCCTGGGACTGCTACTCGCTGACATAAGATCTCGGCGGAGACGCGCTTACGCGCGTCTTTTAGCCGAGACCTAAAAACAGAGAAATATGTAACGAGTAAAATGACAAAGAATTCATGAAGAGTAACCAGAGATATAAACTTTTAAAGATTTAAGGCAAAAACTGCAAAGAAAAAGAAAAGTAGTAGTCAGTGGTCACTGTTCGTAGTTAAAAGTCTACTTGGTGTGATTTTAGGTTGACCATAATGGAGTGTGGGTTGGATACACTGAGCAGGTTTGTCTGGGTCCAAGATTGTACCATCTGACTTAGTCTCAGAAATCAATCAATTAGGAGTTTATATAGTGCGGCTACTCACCCGTGAGGGTCTCAAGGTGTTAGGGGGAGATGGGAGCTGCTGATCCGTCTGGGTGTGGAGGTTCAGTCGAAGAGCAAGGTCTTGATTCCTTCCTGAATTGGATCATCGACGGGGATTGCCTGATGTGCGGGGGCAGGGTGTTCCAGGTCTTGGTGGCGAGGTAGGAGAAGGATCTTCCTCTGGTTCTGGTCTTGTGGATCCATGGGACAGAGGCCAGGGCAAGTTGGCGGAGCAGAGTGTTCTGGCAGGTACGTGGAATGTGAGGCTGTGGTTCAGATATTATGGTCCTGCATCGTGGAGAGCCTTGTAGGCAAGTGTGAGGAGCTGGAAGGTGATTCTCTAGATGATTGGGAGCCAGTGGAGGAGTCGGAGGTGTTATGTAATGTGGCTGCGACTGGGATGTAGAGGACCAGTCTGTAGTTTCCCGAGCTGTTTCTGGATGACACCGGCATAGAGTGTGTTGCTGTAGTCAAGTCTGCTGGTGATGAGTGTGCCGCTGACAGTCAGTCTGGATTCTGTGGGGATCCATCTGAATGTTTTTCGAAGCAGGCGGAGTGTGTGGAAGCAGGATGAGGATACTGTGTTGATCTGGTGGTTCATTGAGAGTGAGGAGTCCAGCATGATGCAGAGGTTGCATGCGTGGTCTGTAGGGATGGGAGGGGTGCCTAGTGCAGCAGGCCACAAGGAGTCACTCCAGGTTGAGCGAGTGGGTCCAATGAGGAGTACTTTGGTTCAGTCCGAGTTGAGCTTGAGGCAGCAATCTTTCAACCAGGAAGCAACGGCCTTCATTCTGCTGTGATAGTTGTTTCTGGCGACTGTGAGTTCATTAGGGAGGGAGAGGATCAGCTGTTTGTCGTCAACATAGGAGATGATGTTGAGTCCATGGTTTCTGACCATGGCCGTGAGGGAGGCCATGTAGACGTTGAAGATGTTGGGGCTCAGGGAGGAGCCCTGGGGCACTCCGTAGCTGATCTCTGTAGCTTCTGAGAGGGACGAGGGTAGTCTGACTCGGTGTGCTCAGCCAGTAAGAAAGGAGAGGATCCAGTCCAGTGCCTTGTCGTGAATGCACTCATGATTAGAGTGCGGTGGGAGACGATGTAGAAGGTAGCCGAGAGGTCCAGTAGGATGAGGGCTGCGGTTTCTCCCCGGTAGAGAAGGGAGCGGATTTCGTCGGTGGCAGCGAGGAGGGCGGTTTCGATGCTGTGGTTGATTTGGAAGCCGGATTGGAAGATGTTCAGGACGTGGTACTCTTCGATGAACTTGGTGAGTTGGACGTTGATGGCCTTTTCGATTGCCTTGGCTGTGAAGGGGAGGAGGGAGACGGGTCTGAAGTTCTTAAGGTCTGTCGGGTCGGTGGATGGCTTCTTCAGCAGGGGTTTGAGCTTGGCATGTTTCCAGTCACTGGGGAAGGTGGTGGTTTCGATGGAGTAGTTGATGTTACGGCAAAGCTAGGGGCGATGGAGGTGGCTGCTCTATGTAAGATGTGGTAAAGGCAAGGATCTGATAGGGCTCCTGAGTAGATGCTCTTCATTGTCTTGAGTGGGTCGTCTGTGGTGAGAGGAGTCCAGTTGAGCATGATCTGTTGGGGTGCGGCATGGTAGCATGCGGTGGTGGCAAGCATTGTGGCAGGGTTTTGGTTGTTGAAGCTGTTGTAGATCTGCCAGATCTTGTGGTGGAAAAAGGTGCTGAGTTTGATGCAGATGTCTAGGGAGGGTGACACATCTGTGGTCTCGCTGTTGGGCCTGGCGAACTCCTTGACAATGGCGAAGAGTTCTTTGCTGTTGTCTGCGTTGGCATTGATTCTGTCTTGGAGGCCATTTTCTTTGTGGTTTTGAGGAGAAGTTAGTGTGCGTTGTTAGTGGATTTGAAGTTTGTGTGGGTTTCTGGGGTTTTGTTGTTCTTCCATCTTTTTGAGAGTTGTCTGGAGGTACTTCTGGACTAATGGAGGGCAGGAGTGAACCAGCTGGCTTTCTTGGAGTGTTGCTCATCTGGTGTCTTCTTGAGGGGTGTTGGCGCAGTTGGAGATCCATTGGTGAAGGCTGTGTGCTGCGGTGTTGGTGTCTGTTGTTGTGGTCACGCTGAGGAAGTCAACAAGAAGTTCTTTGGTGGCCTTGTTCCAGCTATCACGGGGCGGTGAGGCGGTGGTGAACAGTGGGAGTGGCAAAGGCGAAATGTACGCAGCGGTGGTTGGTCCAGAGGAGTTTGGTGGTGTGGCTGTAGGTGATGTTCCAGCTGGCAGGGAGGATGGGGGTCGACCGCGTGTCCGGCTGTGTAGGTCGATGCGGTGACTAGCTGCTTCAGTCCGATGTTGGCAAGGTTCTCCAGTAGGGAGGTAGTGTTCTGGCCACTGGGGTTGTCCAGGTGGAAGCTGAGGTCTTGGAGTAGGATATAATCAGTGGTTGCGAGAGCCTGTGGTGCGATGAGGTCTACAATGGCAGTGGTCAAGGGGACCGGGGACCTGTAGACAAGGGTGCCACAGAGGGTGGTGTTGGTCTGGATCTAGAAGAGGAGGTGTTCCATGGTTGTCATTGGGTCAGGCGGAGGGTGTTCTTGTGAAGAAGGCGATGCCTCCTTCTGGTCGATCGGCGCGGTCCTTTGGGTGATTTTGCCAGAACAGGGGTTGGTCCTAGTTTACATGAAGAAGGCGATATCAGGCGAACTCTGATGTGTCCAAATAAACTTCATGTTTGGCTTCAGGTCAATGGAGCGACTAGGAGCTCTGCATCACAAGCCAATTTGGAGAAAATAGTAAAACATAATTTACGTATATTGTGTACTGTAAAAGTATTATGCATTACACTGTATCCCAAATGGTCTCCAATCAAAATCATATTAATTTAGTCTCGGCAAGACAAACCGTAATAGCTGTGCGCAAATTCTAGCATGAGTCAGACTACTGGCTTCCTTGCTCAGCTTGCACACATGTTCAGGTGTGTATGCTTGTGTTCACATTTATACTGTGGAGGGCTTCTTAAGCAGCTATTTAAATGAAGCTCATGATTACAGGGCAGAACATCTAACACCTATTGCTTTTGCTGAGTGATATTTGATATTCTCTACAGCCAGGGCACAAGTCCTAAAAAAAAGAAGTAGGGGGACAATATCACCGGAAGTGACGTCACAACAGGAAGTGACGTCACGAAAGGTGGCTTGCAAAATCGAGCTCATTGCCTGTGTTTCCAAACCCGATAGAGACGGCTCCCAATCGGTGCACCGCCCCACCTCCCTTCAAATGCCCATCTGCTCGTGGAATGTGCCCGCTGTGATCTCCGATCTCGTCCCAGAGATGCCAAACAGTGAAGTCCAGCTGTTTAGCAGGGGGGACGGCGTCCCTCCGGTAAAATAAGTGGGGGGACGCCGTCCACCCGGGTGGTACCCCACTTGAGTCCTGTCTACAGCCCTGCCAAGTACCACACATCAGGAGTTAGTAGTCTGCATCCCCACACTGAAATGCAATCTCACACATTTATATCGCCTCAGCTATCAAGCCGTATCGCTGTTACCTGTACTGTCAAAAAGCCAGGCTGCAGCGCGTGGTCCGCCCTTCTTGTGGCAGATTTGGGGGCAGCTGGCTCAGTTTAAGAATGGTCTGGCTTAGGCAGGCTGGCTACACTGTAACAAATAAGTTCATTCACAGCCGCGGCAATGGATTCAGATTCACTGTCTGCAGGTGCCATTACGTGAAGGAGAGCCCGTGCAGGGGGAGTCATGGCGGGCTGGCCCATAAGACCGGCACTTCAGCTGTGCTCACCGATAGCGTCACTACCGGTCCTTCAATTCTCAAATAACGTGGTGACTGGTTTAGGTTACAGCTGCCTCAAAGGTCTAGGCTGATGTATTTAAGGTATGCCGTAATTATTTTTCACTTTAAAGTCTGAAGCGCTTCGTATATCCGTTATGAATGGGATGTGTTTTTGGTGAAAGGCAGCACTCTACTCTCTACATTTTAGACCACTGAAATCTATTTGGATTTAGATTCTCTGCCACATTCGGACAAATATTTCTCTGTATGCACCTCCAGGCTTCGTTATGTGGCCGCATATGTATTTTGCACACTGACTAAATCACATTTATGTAAATAGATGGGCAGTAGCAGTGTGGGGCCATGAAAGGAGCAGAGTCTGCGTCATATGGTCCCCGGCTGCACGCACCTCTAGTGCCGGCCCTGCTCTTCAGCCCTTGCCCCACAGTTTGAAGGCGTCATTTAAACTGCATTTTTTCATGACATGAGAATCCATCGCTGCTCTTTCCCCTCTCTCATTGTTGCAGAGAACAGGCACATGGAGACTATTGACAACGCAACACAGGGCTAGTAAATGGTCTGGACATCTGCTTTCTCTGCTCATTGAAGAATCAGTCTCCGTACCCTCAGATTAGAGATTCAGTATAGAGCTCCTATGCACATTCTTGTACTTAAAATCAAATGACCAGGGCGTGGGCAAGATGGCGGAGTGAGCAGACGTGTTTTCTCTGAGCTCCGCTCCTGCCGGTCCTACAGCCTTAACAACGGCACTACCGGCTTCAGATCTCCAGTCGGAGGCTTCTTTCCTACGGAGCGCATAAAGGGGAGAGCAGCGGGCTGTCTTGTTCGCCCGTTGCCGCAGTTTGGACAACGCCCTATCGACCCACAGCTCTGGCGGAAGGGAGAAGCCGGACCTGTTGCGAAGTTCGCTGGGGAGCCTCTGAACTACAGCGACACTACATCGCTCCTTCTGTTGGGCCCCTTCCCGCAAGCACTATCCCGGCGTGTCCACTCAGCCTTTCATCCATCTGAGGTCGATAAAATGAATACCTCTGAGTAGGGTAACAATGAACATCTGTTATTCAGCGCCAAGAGACCTCTGGGTGAACGTGCGCTTTACAATTACACATGTTATGTTACTATCTGAGAGCCCGGGGCAATTCCCTGCATCTGCATCCTGCCCCTGATGCCAATCGGTGGGCGGTCACAGGGGCTCAGCTCCGGACCTGAGGCGCAGCCACGACGGCCTGACATTCACGCAAGCCTACTGGGGGTGATCGACTTGGCCTTCGGAGGCGAGGGGGGCCCAACCTGGACCACCGTAGTGCAAGGCAAGTGTCCACAGAAAGCCGGTGACCCCCGACCCTCTGCCCGACGGCTGGTTGCGACCTACTTAAGGCCAGTGTAGTGAAGGAGGTCCCCCGCAGAACCTGCCTCACCAGCGGGCGCTGATGTATTCAGCGTGTAACAGCATCGTTTGGGGACGATTTGGAGGTCCCCTGACGTCGCGAGTGCTGGGCTTTGCGAGAGTAGCCGTCTGGATGCGCAAGAATTGGTGGACCGCGTGAGGCTTAGTTGCAGGTGAGGCCTACGGCGCCGGGGAGCTACCGGAGCATCTTGTCCCCAATTGGTCCCCTTTGTGTGCTTTGCTGGTCGGCCCGGGGTGGGCCTTTGCTGCACGTTGGACATTGTTGGGAGCAGTGAGAGTTCCAGAGCGGACCCTGTAGTGTTGTACAGAGCTCGAACTATTTCCGGCGGCCCAGCGGCGCTAATGATAACAGGAGCCGGCGTTTAGTTTCAGACGTGGCTCCCGACTGCCGTCTTGTAGCCCCGCCTCTTTATTTATAGAATCCAGCGCCTGACATCACGCGTGTGCACTGGCGTACTCCGGCAGTGCGGGTAGGCTAGACCGCTACCTCGCACGCCGGAACAGTACATCCCTTCTAACCTTTATTAAACAGCAAAATATCAAAACACAGTAGAAAATAAAACGATGGATCTGTTACCAGTCTGACAGTCTCAGTTCCTTGGATCACTACACCAGATAGTCGGCTAGATGGGAAGAGGGTGCTGGATTTCTTCGCAAACCATTTCTGGACTGTCCTCCTCTGGACAGGGCCACCCCAGGTGTCATGCGGGTTGGGGTGTTGTATCCCGCGATTGATGAAGGAGAGCTTAGCAGGCTTTCCCCTGGGGGTGGCCGGCAGCGATTGAATGTCTTGGTCCATCCGGTTTTCTTCTTCAGAGGGGTACTGATCCACCTCTTCATCCTCTCTCGGTTGACTCGGGCTAGCTCTCTCGAGGTCGTGCCCTGGATGAGGTGGTGTACCGGGGTGTGCTTTCTTGAAGAATGAGATGTCCCTGGTGACGGTTTCGGCTCCTCTCTGGGCGGTCACCATGGTGCCAGACCGGCGGGTGACAGTCCATGGTCGGTGTTCGAACGGGAGTCGGAACTTGCTTCCTGGGTATCGATCCTTAACGTACACCTGATCTCTTGGTTGGATGTTGGACTCCCTGGCTCTTCGCCGTTTGCTGGCTTGGTCATTTGTGTGAGTCCGGTTAGCTAAGGTCCTCTCCTCATTGGCTTGTGCAAGAATCCAGGTTGGGTGGTTTGGGAGTGTGTCAATCACTATTCGGCCCATGGTTGCTGTCCCTGGCGCTGCCTCTGTCGTGATGTTTGAGGTCATCCTGTACTCTCTTAGGAAACTGTAAATGGCTTTCTCCAGTGGTGATCCATCTGCCAACGCTATGCGTATAGTCTTGTTGAGTGTGCGCATGAACCTTTCCACTTCCCCGTTGGCTTGGGGCCAGCATGGAGTTATTTTGCGGTGATGAATTCCCCAGCTCTTTAGGAATTCTGCAAACTCTTGACCATGGAAGGGGCGACCAGTGTCCGTCTTGACCACTTCAAAGATGCCATGAGTGGCGATGGTCTTTTCAAATTTGGCAATGACTTCCGTGGCTGTCTGGCTTCCCACGATCTCTACCTCAGGATACTTTGTGAAATCGTCAATGATTACCAAAGCATAGCATCCATCAGGGAGGTGCCCAAAGTCTGCACCCACGCATTCCCACGGTCTCTGAGGGTTGTCTTCAGTTATGACTGGGTGAGGACGATCTGGCTGCCCCGCCGCTTGACACCAGTTGCAGGCTCTGACGGTTTGTTCTACCATTGCGTCAATCCCGGGGAACCACACCTTGGCTCTCAATCTGCTCTTGGTTTTCACCATGCCTTGGTGTCCTCGGTGCGCTAGTTCCAATGCCTGGTGGGTTAGGCTGGCTGGCATGACAAGTCGGGGACCTCGTAGTAGGCATCCTTGGCTATCGAGGGACAGTTCTCCTTTGACTCTCAGGATGGATTCCAGTGTCGTTCTGGCTTGCGGTGTCCTCCTACTCAGAGAGTCTTAGATGGGGCGCCAGTCACCGGACCGTACTGCGTCTGCGGCTAGTCGAAGGCACTCATCGCTCTGGGAGGCTTCAATGATGGTGGCTAGGTCATGGGTAGGGGCCGTGATCTTTCTGTCACCAACCGGACATATTCCTCGGTGTCCTCAGCCTCTTCTTTCTCCTCTCTTGTGGCCTCTCGGGGGTGCCTCGACAGATAGTCTGCCGGATTTGTTGATCCCGGCTTGTATTCCACTCGGTAATCATACCCTTGCAGATGGAGTATCCACTTCTCAATTATCGGTGGCGGTTTTGACACCGAACCCTGGAACAGGGGTATGAGGGGTTTGTGGTCTGTAGATACCGTGAAGGAATGGCCATACACATAGACGTGAAAATGTCGACAGGCCCAATTGATGGCGATGGCCTCCCGCTCTATCTGCGAGTACCTCTGCTCCGTGTCGGTTAAGAAACGGATGGCGTAGGCGATGGGTGCCCATTCTCCGTTGCTCTGAAGCTGAGCTAGCACCGCTCCTACGCCATAGGGGCTGGCGTCCACTGCCACATTGGTGGGCTTGGCGGGGTCAAAGTAGGACAGGGTGGTGTCTGCTGACACAGCGGCCTTCGTGTCTCGGAATGCTTGCTCTTGTTCCAGGCCCCATTGCCACGTGGTGGAGGATTTTGTCAGTTCCCTGAGGGGTTTTGTGAGGTTGGAGAGGTCGGGGATAAAGCGTCCACAGAAATTCACCATACCCAGGAAGCTCCTTGCTTCTGAGATGTTCATTGGAGCCGGGGCTTCTTGGACATCCTTCACTTTGTCTGGGTCCGGCGCCACTCCTTGGTCCAAGAATGTGTACCCGAAGAAGCTAATCTTGTTCTGCAGGAATTGACACTTCTCTCGGTGCAGGATTAGGCCGGATTATTTGATTCGTGTCGCTCACGTTTAAGACTCCTGGAAGTCCACTGAGGACTTCGAGGATCGTATTTTGAAATACCTCCGCGGTACTTGATATTCCAAAATTGAGGCGCCGATATCGTCTGAAGCCTACATGTGTGGAGAAGGTGGTTATGTACCTCGAGTCGGGGTGGAGCGGTAGCTGATGATAACCGGAAAGAAGATCCATCTTTGAGAACCACCTTGCACCGTTCAACTCGCCTAGGATGTCGTCTATGGTGGGGGTTAGGTATCGCTCTCTCTTTACCGCCGCATTTGGGAGGCGCATGTCCACGCAGATGCGGACCTGTCCAGGCTGTTTTGGTTTCCAGGCGACTACGATCGGGGATACCCATGGGGTGGGCCCACTGACCTTCTCTATGATTCTTTGTTTCTCCGGTGCCTCCAATTCATCTTCGACTTTCTTCCTCGAGTGGAACGCAATGCGCCTTTGCCTCAGCGCAACCGGTTGGACCGACGGGTCGATATGGAGGGATACCTCTTTCCCTTTCAGGCATCCAATGCCTTTGAACACTTCACCAAACTCCTCCATGATGGTGTGTAACTCCTCTTCCAGCACTGCCATGGCGAACGATATGAGCTTCAAATCTTCGGCTGACTGTCATCTTAATAGCATGCCGCTGCCATCTTTCATGACATATATAGTGGTGGGTATCTTCGATTCTTGGTGTTGCAGTTCTGTTTTGAAACACCCTATCCGGGGAATGGGTGTCTTCTGGCCATACGCGAATACTCTGATTCTTGCCTCGCGTAGGGGAGGTCTTGCGCGCAGTTGGTTATACACATTAGCAGCCATCAGCTCAATGGATGCACCCGTATCAATTTAGCTCTCACCTCCTGTTGGTGAATCTTGATGCGGCACTTCGGGAGGCGGCGTTTCTTCCTTTGTGGCCGTCGATAGCGAACACGTAGTGGACTGGGTAATCTTCTGTGTCATCGTCCATGTCTTCACTGTCCCGTTCTTCCTGAACGGCGTGTGCGGCCTCCTTCTTGACTCTTGTGGACCTGCATACTGCTGCAAAGTGGTTCATCCACCCACATGCGCTGCATTTCTTTCCTTTCGCCGGACTGTCTTGCATGCGGTGGGGCTGGCCTCCGCAATATCCACACTCCTTCTTGTCTGGCTGCCTCTTCCCTCCGCTTTGTCTCGCTTTGGGTCTTACCACGTTCACCTTCTCCGCCGTGTTGACTTGTTCTGTCTTGATGGGTCGGTGTAGGGCTGCTTCCATGTGGGAGGCTCTCGCCTGCGACAGTTCTTTGGAGCGGCCTAGTGTGAGTATGTCCGCGAGGGGCTTGCCATCTTCTTGGAGGATGGTGACTCGGAGTTTAGATGAAAAGCAGCCCTGGATAATCTGTCCTCGGATTTCCTCTTGTTCGTCCCGGCATCCACACGTGCTGGCCAACTCCTTCAACCTGCCATGGAATGTGTCTAATGACTCCTCGGCTTCCTGCTTTGCTTGGCGGAAGATGAACCACTCGTGGTCTTTACTCGACATTGGCTCAAAGTGAGCGTTCAAGGCAGTGAGGAGTGTGTGATATGTTTTCGGCGTTGCTTCTACTATTGTCTTGTAGATGGGGTGAATATCCTTGCCCCCTAGGTGGAGCAGTTGGGCTCTGCGCCTTTCCCGGGATATTCCTGCCCCCTCGAAGTAAATCTGGAGGCGATCGGTCCAATCCCTCTAGCGCGGGGCAAGGGACGACGGAGCTCCATCGACGATGAATAGTTCAAGGGCGGGAATTTATGCCAACTTGGCGCGTGCTCAGGGCGCTGCGCAGGCCGTTTGACGCTCCCCACTTATGTGTGATGGTAACGGCCTGGTTGATGTCGGCCTTCCCTTGCGTGGCCTGTCTTCCGTCTTCCCCTTAGCGGTGGACACCTGTTAGACGCCTAGCCCAGTACTCAGGCAATTTGATGTGCATTCGGGCACAGGGCTGCCTCGTGGTGTGGGGTTACAGAGTCCTGCGCAGTTCATGCCCACCATTGGGCTAGGGGCAGGGCTGCTATGGTCCAGTGATTGCACCACATGCCTCACCTCAGTATCACTTTCCTGGCAAGGCCTTTGTGGACTACTTTGGGCCTAAAAACTGTTGCCCCAGCAGAAAACACCATCAGAGCAGCAGGGGGGGTGGGCACACAGCATGGTGGGCTTCAAAGGACCCTTGGCGCCAGTGTAGCGTTGTACAGAGCTCGCGCTATTTCTGGCGGCCCCCAGCGCTAATGATAACAGGAGCCGGCGTTTAGTTTTACACGTGGCTCCCGACTGCCGTATTGTAGCCCCGCCTCTTTATTTATATAATCCAGCGCCTGACGTCACACGTCAGCGCGGGTAGGCTAGACCGCTACCTCGCACGCCCCAACACTACAGACCCTACCAGCAGCGAGGGCGAGGCGCGGCCTTCGCAGCACTAAGGCACGGCAGCAATCCTTCTGGGGGGCGGTGGGCTCACCCACTTCATCAACGACCACCTAGCGCTAGCGTCTCCCCTCTCTAGAGGCCCTACACGTCGCCTGGTTGGGCCTGTTCGCTCGCCCCACGATGGCTACGACAAAAAAGACAGATCTGTGGGGGACCTCATACTGAAGGCGACGAGGGACGCCTCGGGCTCTGGCACGATGCCTGCAGGGGTGGGCCCTGACAGCACAGTCACTAGGGAGTTTTTGGAGTCCCTGTTTGCCTCTCAAAGGTAGGATACTTTGGCCATCAAGACAGACCTGCAGGTGGATCTCCGAGAGGACCGGAGAGATGTGGATACAGTGGGAGAGCGAGTTGCCACCCTGGAGGACTTCGCAACTGCGAGGGATGACGAGCTCGCAGTGCTCCAACAAGAAGTCCTGCGACTAAGGGATCAGCAGCTGGATCTCCAAGCACACTCAGAGTACCTAGAGAATAAGTCACAGAGGAACAATATTCGCATGCGGGCGGTCCCAACGGGAGCAGAAGGGGAAGACCTTGTAGGTTATGTGCAGGACCTCATCTGCATAGTCTTGGACACCCCAGCGGAGTCCTCAGTTAAGATAGAACGCTGCCACGAGTTGGTCTGCCTTGTCAGCTGAACCGCCCTCCTGACATCCTGATATGTGTCCACAACTATATGGTGAATGAGGAGTTCCACGAAGCGGCCCGCGCCAGTCAACCTCTCCACTTCAGGGACCATACCCCACAGCTCTTCCAGGACATGGGGATTAGCACTCTCCAGAAGAGAAGGGACTTCCGCCCCCTTACTAACCATCTTCGCACGCAAAATGTTTCTTATGCTTGGGGCCACCCCCTTCGCCTCATCGTACGTCTCAACGAGAAGTTGCACCAGGTCCCTTCCCTGTTTGAAGCCTGTAAGGTGTTGCAGTTGTCCCTGGATGACCTACCTTCTAATCCAGATACCGCAGAGAGGGCCACACGGTCTCCCGGGCGGCCGAAATCTGGATAGCCTTCGCCCTGACCCAGCCAGCATTATTAAAGAACGGCCTGCTGTTCTCTGGACTTTGACAGGCGCAGAAGGGGGATCTTTGGCTGCTAATCGTTGAGGGTCATGTGCCTTTGGGGGCTATAGCATCTTCTGTGGGTCTGGCGAGAGCGGAGAGGTTGCTTTGTTTCCTTCTGGAGATTTCCCTCATTCCTTTGGCAGTCCCCTTTGATAACTGCCCAGCTTCCAAGATGGACTTTGTGTTGTTTTGCTGTTATGGGGTTTGTTTTTTTTGTTCTAGGGTGGGGGGGTGGGGGGGTCCTCTCTCCAGTGAGCTTTTTATCCAGGGTCCCTTTGTCAGGGCTCGCTCGCCTGCACATGCACACCCAGCCCCCTATGGGTTCCGCCCCCCGATTACTGGTCACAATGCCTTAGCCATAGTGTCAGGTGGCTTTTCTTCCACTGATGGCAGTCTAGTTTTAATGTCAAAGGCCTTAACAACCCTACTAAAAGAAAAGCTGTGCTCTCCTTGCTTAAAAATACACAAGGGGAAGTGTGCCTATTCCAAGAAACTCACCTCCTCCACAGCGATACACACCGCATGCAACATAGAGGTTTTCCCATGCAGTTTTGGTCTTCTGGGAAAAATAAGAAGGGGGGGGGTGGCCATTCTGCTTTCCAAATACTTCAGAGGCTCCTTGCGCTGTGATTACGCATAGGGTCCACCAATATCACAATAGCTTCACTCTACTCCCCAAATGAACACCAAGAGAAATTCCTGCTGAATGCCATGGCCGAGGTGCAGCATACACATGACTTTCTGGTGGTGGTGGTGGTGGTGGTGGGGGGGGGGATTTGAATCTGGTTATGGACGCAAGGGAGGATCACTCTTGCCCAAGAACAGGAGGCGTAGGAGCCATATCGGGGAATGGGAGAGTGTGGCTTAATGATTGCGGAATTCGAGATGCATGGAGCTGCTTACACCCTGTCGAAAGGGATTACTCCTTCTGTTCTGCTGCCCAGAAGACATACGCCCGCCTTAACCACTTCCTTGTTTTCCAGGCAGCATGGGCCTGTACCCAGGCCTCTCCCATAGAGGCCTGCTCCCTATCACACCATGCTCATGTCACCGTAACACTGCGCCTCTTGCCTGTGCAATTGTCCCCAACACATTGGCGCCTACAAGACAAACTCCTGCGGTCCCCGCAAGTGGTGGAGGGTCTCCGACGTACACTGGCTGACTATTTAGCACTCAACGATGATGGCACCACGCCCTTGGCCTCCGTTTGTGAGGCACTTAAGTTAGTTGCAAGGGGGGCTCTCCTCGCTAAAGCTGCCTATGATAATAAAACCAGGCGGGACAACGTCGAGATCTCGAGGACCGGGTTAAGGATCTCGAGGCCATTCACAAATGCACCGGTGTTCCCCGAATATATCTCCAGTTGGAAAAGAAGAGGCTCCAGCTGAAATGTTTGGACCTTGACAGAGCTGAATACGCAGTGCTACGGCTGAAACATAAATATTACGTAGGCTTTAACAGGGGCGGTTGCAAGCTAGCGCATTGCCTCCACAGTCAGCAGCTGGCCCAGCCGGTGAAAGCTGTTCGGGAGGACCAAGGGTCAGAGTTAACGGATGATTCTGATATTGCTGCAGCCTTTCAGGCCTTCTATGCGAACCTCTAATCCGCTGAGTCCCCCGCCCTTGTGGAATCGCTTGAGTACCTACACGGCGAGGCGTTTACCCCTATTCCAGCTTCCGAGGCAGACTGGTTGGAGGCCCCATTCGGATTAAAGAGGTGGTCTCCGCCATTGCCTGATTAAAGCTCATGGAAGCACTTGGTCTGGATAGGTTTAGTGCCCTTTTCTATAAGACTTACTGCGTGGATATGGCACTATTGCTTACCCGACTATTTAACTCATTTAAGGACACAGGCACCCTCCCGACTTCTATGCTCCAGGCGACGATATCAGTCATCCCCAAACCAGGGAAAGACCCGGTGTTCTGCAGCTCATATCGACTGATTTCCCTGCTAAATATAAACGCAAAGTTATCCTCGAGCATCCTGGCCCATAGACTAAACCCTCTCATGCTCAGCTTGGTCGATCCGGATCAGTCGGGCTTTATTCCGAGTAGGCAGTGTGGGGACAACACCAAAAGGATTTGCCACCTAATTGATAGGTGCACAGTTCAAAGGAGGAGGCTCTTCTGCTGGCAGTTGACGCAAGAAGGCCTTTGACCGGGTGCACTGGCCGTATTTGTTTACCACACTGGAGCTCTTTGGCATTGGGCCTAAGTTTCGCAGGCGGGTGGCAAGCATTTATAGTGCCCCTACTGCGCAGGTCAGGGTCAATGGCGTACTCTCTGGAGACTTTGCGGTGGAGAGGGGCACCAGACGAGGCTGTCCTCTCTCCCCGCTGTCCCAGTTGGGGCTGATGGCCATTTAATTAGCCTCTACGCTGGCGATGTCATTTTCTTGTTGGCACATCCCTTAACTTCTATGCCAGCCATCGTGGTCGATCTGATAGCCTTTAGTCAGGTCTCTGGGTTTAAAATAAAAACAGAAATCGCAAGTGCTGAACCTCACTGCGAAGCACACCACCATGGATGCTTTAAGGGCCAATTCGACTTTGATTGGGTAACAGGGGGCATTACATAATTGGGGTTGGTCCTGCACAATAGTCTGGATAAGACTGCAGAAGTGAACTGTACTATTCTACTTTCACGAGTCCGGAAAGATCTTGCCCAATGGTGGCGTCTACCCCTGTCATGGCTCGGTAGACTGGCCGCAATAAAAATTAATGTCTTACCCCGGGGCCTGTACCTCTTCCAGACCCTTCCCCTACTGCCCCCGCCGAATGCGCTCTCAGACATGCAAACGGAGATTGAACGCATTATTTGGGGACCGATCTCACCCAGACTGCAGAAACCTTTGCTACATCGCCCTAAGAAAGAAGGCGGTTTGGCTTTGCCCAACCTCACTCGCTATTTCTAGGCCACACTGCTGCCTTATCTTGTAGAATGGAATCGTCCCATGACGGAGAAGCACTGTGTATTCATGGATCAGACAGTGGCTGGCCGGAATTTCTGGAGAGAGGTCTGGCTGCCTAGGTTGGCACGCTCCTAGGGACTCTATTCCTAGCCATTCATCCGCTCCACTTTGCTAGCCTGGGACAGGGTGATTAAACGAGCAAACCTTACCACTTTCCCCTCTCCCATGTCTTCAATTTTCTCTAACCCCGATTACACCCCCCTGAATGGACAAAGGCGTAGGCGTGCCTTTGGTGGAGGGTGCAAGCATCTGGGACAGCTATACCACCTGCGGGGCCATATTCCCTTTAAGGAGCTCTGGGAGGACTATGTCTTTGCGGGGTCGGACCTTTTTCTTCACACGCAATTGTTGCATTGGACATCTAGCCCCCTTGTGCGTCCCCGGATCAGCAGACCGATGCTGCCATTTGAGAAGTGGCTTTTTTCTGAAAAAGTATGACCGCAAGCTCATCTCCAAATTATACACCTTCCTCGCACAAGTAGTTAAAGAGGCTCGTTCTGCGGAACAGAGTCGGTGTGAGGCAGAAATAGGTCACAACCTTTCAGACAAAGAGTGGGAGGATATTTTTTATAGATCACACCATTTTGCACACTCCATGGGTCACACAGAGACTGCGTTTAAAATTGTATCCTACTGGTATTATACCCCGGCTCGATTAACTAAATGGAGCTCTTAGAGCAACAGCCTCTGCTGGCGTGGCTGCGGGAGTCCGGATACCCTCCTTCATTTGCTGTGGAATTGCCCAAAGCTTACAAGATATTGGGACAAAATCCTTGACGAAATTGACAGGGCCTTTGACACTACTATCCCTAGATTCCCCGCCTACACTGTCTTGGGACTCCCCAAAGCTTTGACCTTCGCTTGCTCTAAGTCAAAGGCAAGCAAATCACTTTGGCTTTGAATGCCCTGCCTATTTACGGCTTCTAAAGCCGATCTCTGAGAGTCAGGATGGGGGGCTAAGGTGTGCGACCCCTAACGGATTCGCTTACTAACCGGGAGACTAGCAACCTCCATTTCGGACCATATGTGTATGTCTGAGCTTGCTGGGGCTCACTGAGAGAGTGGAGGGGTCGGGGAGGGGGAGGGCCTGGGCCTGGGTTTTATATGTAGAATATTTGGTTTGTTCTCTTCCCTTCTTTTTTTTGATTTGTTAAAAGCAGACTTACGCACTTCAAATGAGCCACGGTGTACCCTTGTAGCACTGTCATATGTGTTCGAGTGGTGCTATAGAACTTTCTTTTGTTCCCTTCATATAGTGATAAGAGTATTTCTTGCTCAACGATGTTGAACGTGGCTGGCCCACGATGGGTTGTAGGTGACATGCTGTGTTAATGACCTGTTTAGTTGGCTCATGAATCATAAGCTCCGTATCCTGTCCTTTGCTCATGAGGTCGCCGGCTCAGTGGGTTGTAGGCAACGACGCACTGTATTTTCTTGTCATGTGTTCTGCCAATAAAAATAGATTTAATTCTAAAATCAAATAACCAACCTTATCCTCTGGACAAGGTACTGTAGCTGTGCACAAAGAAGGCACCACTTATAGTGATTTGAGTTGGTGAGGCAAGCATAATCATGCAGCACAAAGTTACCAAAATGAATCAAAAAAGCATGTGGTTTGGAGTTTTTCATATTGCTAGGCTAAACATTTGTCTGGCCTTGACAGGCTTTCAGTGGTTAACTACAGAAGCTGGGGTTTTACCTTGCATAATAATTGCAAATTTACAGTAACGAACACAAATACTAGTTACTGTTTTGATTTACTTGTGAGAAAGTGTCACTCGTTTGACAGTAGAATGCCACTTATATACACGCAGAAACCACCAAAATGCCACAAATAAGTAGTGTCACTCATAGTTGTTAAAATGTCACTCAAAAGTAAACTGAAATTATCTAAATGTCACACATAGCAATCTGAAACCTTGGCAGCTATGTCTCCATGTATAACTCGCATGTTAGGAGTAAGTATATTCAGGGGTTTCTTGTAAAAGATGAATCTGGTGAGTTCAACTCTTATATAATTTCTTCTGGGTGATGTTAAGATGGTAATTACCTTCGTTCCTCTGAGTTGACTGATGATTCTTCATAGATTTATTTTTTTCTTGATCTATTCCTAGCACCACATCGTCCACAGCGTCATCTGTAATTAAAAACAAAATGTGCGACTTTCATTCTCTCACATTAAATTGTCAGCTTTTAAATTTCAGCTTTTTAGTCCTATTTCTTTGAAAAATCTATTCATCTAGTCACTGTGATTTACTTGAAGAGTCATCTTAGAAAGCGTAGAACAAACTTCATTTTACTACAAATAGTAAATGTAAATGTAATGTAAATTGATACTTGTATAGCGCACTACTCACCCGCAAGGGTCTCAAGGCGCTTGTACGAATACCGCTGTGGAACCCATCCTGGCTTTCCCTGTGAAGCGTCCACTCCTGGACACCCCCAAGTGGAGGCCAGGCATCCTTAGCGTTGTGGGGGCCGTTGTGGAGATTAAGCAAGCTATTGCCCAGAGTTGCAGAGTGGGACTCCATGATTGAAATAGGCACCGAGGCAAGAATTATCAGGTCCGTGGAATTTTGAGCCCAAGACCCGCCGAGGCGGGGAATTGAACGCTGGTCCCGGGCTAGACCTCTGCATCAGGGTCTGCCGCTCTAATCATTGAGCCACACTTCTCCACTACTGAAGCTTAAATCCATTCAACTGGTTTCCTATTTTCCTCACTACTTGAGAGCTACAAGGCACATGCAAAATACTTATTACCATGTATGAAAGCATAAATGTTACTGCAAAAGTTACCTTGAAGGGGAACGAGTGCTCAAATCCTCAGGTTTGCTCGTTAGTTGTGTGTGTTCACAAACTAGTTGCCACTATTCAACTGTGGCTCTCAAATATCCCTTGCTAATGATTGTTTTCAATGTATCATGCCACTAACAATGTAGTGCCTCTGTTTTATATACTATGACATAGTGCACAAGTAACAAGAGACCCGCCATATGTATGAACTAACAACAATAGTCCAGGGCATGTTACGGAAACTGTGGCTAGACCACAGGGAAAGAAAATAATCTCCTGGAGGTAAGAACAAGGAACCCAGGGAAAAAGGAAAAGTACAAACGTCAGCCAATCTGAAGAGAAAGCAGGACACTAACAGATGAAGTAAACTTAGGAATAGGTTACCCAGGGTAAAAAGGGATGGGGCTTTAATTTCCGGATCATCAAGGGAGGACCAAAAAAATAAGAACTAAAGGTATAATAGAAAGCTGATCAGTAAAGGAGATCAGCAACACAGAAAGTAAATCAGAAAGAACAGAATTTTCGGAGAAGAAAAAGAGACCATCACATCAAGGGGATGGAGTGTTCCCCCCACATGTGGATAAGCATACCACCGCATAGAACACACTTTAGAGCAAAACAACTGAAGCACTTAAAATGCCAGCAAAAAGTGACAAAATAGGAGACAAGACGTCTTGAGGAACCCAAAGGGGAGCTCCCCAACCCATGCTGCAAAAGCATGAAGGCTAGGAACAATCGGCAAGGACAGCAAGAAACAGGACAGCAAGCTATAATCTCCTCAGAAAACACAGACCAATAGAGTGAACAGAGTGGTTCACCTAACATAAAAACCCTTGAAGAGGTAGACATAAGACTACAGCATAAGCAGAGTGTCAATAGTAGTGCAATCTCGAAGGATACATCTACCATGCAACTGTATAGGAACAGAAGGCGATAACTGAGACACACATCTACCAAAATGTGCATAACTACAGAAATACCAATAGAAAAACAAATGCAAGTGGCATAGATAGAGTTCCATGTATATCCGGAATACATACAAACACTAAACACAGAACCGTAGACAATACAGATATGCAAAGGGCTAGAAGAAGCCCCAATCCACAAGAGGAGAGTGGTAAAAGAAAACCACAAAGCCCGTGTCCTCGAAGAGAAGGAATACACCTAATATAAGAAATAAGGAGACGTTTGCAGAGAATAGGATACACCTTCATTTTAAAGGGCGGAAGGGGGTATTGAACCACAGGGCAGAAATGCAACAAAAAAGAAGCAAAAGAAGGAGAGAAACCTTGAGAAGGTTTAACAATGCAGACCAGCTACAAAACTAGTTCTCAAAAGTGGGCAAATAATGTAAAACCCACCCATGAAACCAATAGGAATAAACACAAGAAGGAAAGAAAACTTCCAATCAAAGAAGGGATTTTGGACACACCTAAGAATGGACCATAGGGCAAAAGGAATGAGAATGACACATGCACCGAAAGGCAACACCATAAAGAAGAGAATTCCTGACACTAATTCACCAAAAGGAATAGAAAATGATCAGTGCAAAAGGCATCTGCCAAGACACAGTTTCAATCTCACAGGGGCGAAACAAGCCATCTGAGAAAAGGGGATGGGGGCCCTTCAAAGCTGTATAAAAGGAAATCAAGAAGAAACCTCTGCGGACGAAAACCCTCCACGGAAAGAATATTCCCAGAACACAAGGGGGAATATAACTCATACCAGCACAGGGTAAGAAGCTATAGCAGTAAATGGTGAAAACAAAAGAGGAACCAAAGGAACAAAAGCCACAAGCAATCAAAAAGCCAGCCCACTGTAAGGAAGGACCACGAGGGCACCACTATCAAGTGGAAGTCTCTTCTTAAAAAACACTGAAGAACAGGTAACCTGAACCCAAGCTGGGTCTTCTTTGGCTTCAGTGGGCTCCCCTGCTTGTCGTGTCCTGCTCGGACTCTTCTGCAATTGGTGAGTCCCTAGACTTTGCTGGTCCCAACATTGCACCTTTTTCATTTACCACATCTGTTACTGCTGCCAAGGCTTGTTAGTGCTACCGCCAGGCACCGACCTCCTGGTTCTGGACTGCTGACACTGGACAGCTTGTGAACGGCTCCTGGTCTTCCAGTGTCGCCTGGACCTCACAGCTGCAGCGACAAGGTCACCATCATCACTCCTGACTCTTACGTCATCGGTGGCCATTGGTCTTCCGAGCCTCCTGGTCACTTCAGAGTGGCATAGACTCTGTACCCTCTGCTTGCAGGAACTCCTCTTCAAGAATCCCTCCTTGGATTCCACAGGACTTTTTCATCTTCTTTGCCAGCAGCATCTTTTCTTAAGTCCTCCATTGTGATCTTTGGTGGTTTCCGACATCACTTCACACCTAAACATCCAGCTTCCCTGGTGTAGGTATTCTGGTTCCTGGGGTATCTACAGGTGGGGTGACTCTCCAACCTTCTTTCTTCCACGAGGTTTCTTCAGGGTCCACTGGGAGGGACCTTCTTAAAAACTGCAACTGCGACTTTCCCATTGACTTGCATTGAGTACGCAGCTACGTTTCCATTCTGCACACAGCCTCCGTGGGGTTCCTGGGTACTTACCATGGGTGGTTCCTTGTGTCCCTAGCTCTTCTGAGTCTTCTGGTCCATGTCCTGACTGTGGGCGCAGTTCACATTCCACTTCTTTAGTATATGGTTTGGTCTCCCCAGGAGACCACTGTGTATTTGTGCTTACTTACATGTTTTACATTGGAAATATTGTGTGTATCATGTTGATATCTCCGGGTAGGAGATATACCAGTTTTTAGTGAGTGTGTATAATGAATATACTTATTTATATAACTACACTGTGTGTTTTTTTCTGTTTAACCTACACTAAAGGATTAGTTCTGGTAAAACAAGGTGCTTAACACTCCTTCTGGAGATAAGCCTGAAGGCTGATCTCCACAGCTACCACTTGGAGAGCTTTCTAAGACCACTACAATCGACAAAAGGGCCACCTGGATTAGTGCAGGGTGCTTCACGTAAATAAGTGTGAACCATATGCTAAGCCAGCCTCCTACAAACCCCAATGTGAACTTGGACACAGAGAGGAGGGACACATCCAACACTACAGCCACTCAATGCAAAATGCCTGCGAGGGAAAAGCTGGCTTCTGTGGCCAGGTCCGGATGAGACAGAAGACCAGAAGCAGGGGAGGAATCTAGCCCGCTGGCTTCAGCCAAATCAGTTGTGGATCTGAGGGTATTGGACGTCCAGGACATGGAAGGAAAACATCTGATGCAGTCTCGTCGACCAAGGGACTCTTGGAACAAGGAAGAAGAGGATCTGGGCCGATGCTGACCAACTCCAAAGCGGCGTCACACAGACGTCAGAGTACGCGGTTGGGAGGGTGTCATACAGCGCCGCCCCAGGAGTAGCAGCACGGACGTGCACAGAGTCTGGCTCGAAGCCGACCAGCGACGCCACAACAATCCTCAGGGGAGTAAGAAATGCCGCGGCAGAGTTGATCGGCACCAAAGGTCGAGACCCGAAGGCTATGCACTGGCGCTGATGTGCCCAAGGACCTAACTGCCGCGGAGGGAGAACCTGCCGGTGTGGGTGCAGTCAAGGAACTCATCACCTCCTTGGGACCTGAAAGCGCCAGGGAAAGGTGGAGACCCAAACATGGCATGAAGAGCCAAGTAAAATTCATTCATTTCGGCCAAAGTTGCCCCAGCTCCCGGAATTTGTAGGTGCTCTTGTATGTACTATTGAACAAAAGGGAGGCTTGGTGAAGGATAAGTTACTTAGCTTCGGTAACGCAGTATCTGATAGAGACATTGTCTAGCCACAGATTCCTTACCTTGTGAATTCTTCCCAGGTGCAAGACTGAATCCATAAACTTTCCCAGCAATACCTCGGCGCGTCAGTGAAGGGTGCGGTGTGACTCCGTACTGACGTCATATCCAGGCATGACGTAAACGGAGTCCATATAAGTCACCACTGACACGCTGACGTCAGTTTCTTCTGTAAACACTTCTGCGACAGAACGCAGAGCCACTACAGAAACTGGCCATCGAAACAGTCTGCCAAAGAAGATAAAATATCTGTGAAAGAAATTGGAAAGTATCTCATAATACTATTATTATTTCATTTTTGGTGGAAGGGGGGGGAGCAATAAGCAACCTGACTGTGGAAGCAGAAGTTCTCACAGCGAAGAACTGATGGAAGCAGAGCACTAGAGAACTATCAGCACTGGTGTGAAAACCGGGTCAATGGAAATGGAAAACCTCTTACTTGAGAAAGTTTGTTGGTAAGGATACTAGTGCCATTGAACTGAGAACCACATACTTGAGAAAGTACGCAGAGCAGGGAGGGGCAGTAAGGAATCTGCGGCTAGAACAGTTCTCTACCAGATACAGCGCTACCAATGGTAACTAACTTATCCATCTGATAAAGACAGCTTGCCGCAGATTCCTTACCTTGTGAATTAGATACCAAAGCCATAACACACCCGTTCGCAGAGAGAAGCAGCCAGTGACAAGTAACAAGAGACCTGGCATATGTATGAACTAACAACAATAGTCCAGGGCATGTTAAGGAAACTGGCTCGAAGCCGACCAGTGACGCCACAACAATCCCCAGGGGAGGAAGCAACGCCGCGGCAGAGGTGATCGGCACCAAAGGTCGAGACCCGAAGAGCTATGCACTGGCGTTGATGTGCCTAAGGACCTAACTGCCGGCGAGGGAGAACTTGCCGGTGTGGATGCAGTCAAGGAACTCATCACCTCCTTGGGACCCGAAAGCGCCAGAGAAAGGTGGAGACCCAAAAATGGCATGAAGAGCCAGGTAAAATTCATTCATTTGGGCCAAAGTTGCCCCAGCTCCCGGAAAGGCGGGAAGGAGCGGGACAGAATCCGAGGCAGATTCCTGAGCCAGATGGCAGAAAGAATTGCTCACCCAGACTCTGGGATGGAGTCCTGAGTAGGAGGAATCTTCGACCTCCATGCCAGGAGCTCTCACCTCCAGGTCATGAGATGACAAGGCCGTGGAGGGCCACGACCTGGATCGACTCCGATGACACTTACCGCTGGACAGAGACAACAATGCAGACGCCTGTTGCTGGTCGTGGGAAGAAGAGTGATGTTCACTGGCTTGTACCCTGGAACGGGCAGACTTCTAGGAAGAAGAGCGGGATCAATGAGACTCAGAAGGTCGTGCCCAAGCACCACATACAAATAGAACGTTGATCTGTGGCCGAGATATGCTGGGTGCACGACCCACAGGGCTTAAAGCCAGAAGACATAGATGGCACTGTGTTATCGACAAGAAGTCGAGAATGGAGGCCGAAAACGGCCAGAGGTATGTTTCACAGGATCTGCATGGCAGTGCGGAAAAAGAAGAAACTGCTGTCAGTGCGTCAGTGATGACTTATATGGACTCCGTTGACATCATGTCCAGAGTACGGAGTAGCGGGGTGCCCTCCACCGGCACACAGAAGTATTGCTGGGAAAGTTTTGCAGATCCAGTCTGATGCCTGGGGAGAATTCACAAGGTAAGAAATCTGCAGTTAGATGTCTCTATCAGGTATATTTGCCTGCGATCACACAATTAGATCACACGGGGAAGCTGGGATTGATCCCATATTTTCCAGTTTCACACTGTGCAACTCAGCTACCAGATGAGTATTTCTTTCTGACATCATTTAATACTTCATTCATCCTAAAATTCTTGAATAATGAGAGTTCTGTGTAAATAACAGGCAGAATCCACAGTTTATTTTGGCAGTGCTGGATAGCTTCGCAACAGGGGTATTCACTGGATTCACAGGATGCTGAGGCAAGGACGGGATTTGAACATGAGTCCCGTGTTACATGGTCACCAGCTGTAGCCACTAGGCCACATCACCTCATGTGAAAAACTCCGCTAGTTTGGGCTTAAGATTCTAAGTGAGCCTCGAGCAAAACCAGAACCAGACATCTAGCTCGAGCTTGCAAGGTCTCGGCCACCTCTATTTGTATACTGGGAGCTCATTTCTTCAAGCCCACTGGCTGATCACATGCTAAACTCTCACAAATAGGACCAGGCCTTGAAAGGAGGAAGCAGCTTGCCCTTAAAATAAATAAAATGTAAATCCGTATTTGTTAAGCGCGAGCTACTCACCCTTACAGGTCTCAAGGTGCTGGGGGGCATCCTGGAAATGGAAGTGAGCTATTGCCCAGAGTCACATGGTCAGTGGCGGCTGGTGGAATTTGAAACTGGTGAGGCGTATGCAGAACGAATGAACGTATGCGGGCGAGCGACACAGACGGCAATAAAGGAGGCTCGGGGGGGGGGGGGGGGGGTGTTCTCCCCCGTGAAGATTTTATTTTTTAATTGACATCTTTTTGGTGCGATTTTCAGGACTATTTCTGTGATAAATGAACTAAAAATTCAGTTCTTCTAGGCATTCATAAAAGAAAACTCATACATTATTGCAGAGAATTTCTGGGTTGCCAAGCATGTCTGACTTCTGAAGAGGGCTAGGGTACTAAGCAAGACTGCTTTGGCTCTACCCTTTCCAATAGAAAACACTAGTTAGCGATGTGAACAAGTTCAATGGACAAACCTGGGGTCTAGGGAGAGTCTCTCTCCTGAGAAATAAATTAAAAAAAGATTGGCAAATGGTGCATTTTAAAGCAAATGAATGCAGTGATAAAGCAAGGCTTATTAAGCAGTGGGAATGTATAGTCTTGAAATATTAAACACATTAAAAACTGCCCTGTACCTTCTTGCATTAATTTGTTCAACAGTTACTGTAATATGTCAATTGTTCTGCATGACAACTTTAGTCCTTTAAAATGTATGCTTGCCCAGTGTCTTGCACTGCATGCAGCATTAACTTTGGAAAAATATGCTCTCCTTCTTGTACTAACGGGGGAGACCAGCAATTTGTATTAGGATTGTCATTTCTGCACCTAGAAATATGGGCAGGACAAAATTTCACCTCACTAGTACTAGTTTAACACCTGAACACTGCAATCGGCCACCAGCTGAAAGGACATCAGTTTGAGCTAAAAAAACAATTGTTATTGGAGAAGTCTGCTAGTTGTGCAGAAGATGCTGCATTACATGATGAATTCATAATCATGCAGAAAAGAGCCAGTTATGCATCATCCCAGTAGCCCGGAGTATAGTTAAATTGCAGTCACGTTGATGACAGTGGCCGTATTACTATCTATCCCTCCTTCACGACTGGTTGAAGTGTGCCTGCAGATTACATGAAACTCAAAAAAACTTGTCTGAATGTTGTCGCATTAAATGACGGAGAGCAGCTCACAATCATTAATCCATACGTCCACCATATGCGTCCAAACGCACATCCACCATCAGCATGGGGAGACTGGAGCACAGTGGCGTAACGATAATTGAGGGGGCCCCCCTGCAAGGTACATAGAGGGGCCCCCTCGGGACTCTATCAGGATCTCCCCCGCCAAAGTGCAGTGCTGAGGGGGCCTCCTGGAGCTCATGGGCCCCCCGCACTGCAGGGGATGCGGGGGCCTTTGTTACGCCCCTGCTGGAGCATTGCTAGTGCTCATGGGCGTATTGGTGCAGTGAATCTGGAAGCACAGAGACTAATGAATCAGCAACAGACATGATGCTGAGCTGCCACCGGATCCGGGGATCAAACCGGGAACCCTGTGCTCCGAAGTCAGCTGCCCTGGCCGCTGCACCACACCTCTCCACCAAACAAGTATGCAATTATGTTCTACCTCATATGATGGGAGAACGTTTAAAATGCTAATTCTTATTAGCAGAGACTCCATATCTCCATATTGTGTACTGCCACAGTAAGTGTGATTTTTGCTGCAATTATTGTGCATATGTTCTGTACTATCATGGCTTTCCAACATAAGCATCTAATAATTCTAGTCCAGATTTCCTGTGAGTGTGTTCACTCTGGGGAAACAGTTAAGGCAACCTCACAAAATATACTTGTTAGCACTGGCAGGTTCGTCTGTCCCAAATATGATTTTTTTTAAAGTACTTTTTGGCGGGGTTCACAAGACACTTGTACATTTCTAGCATATCAAATGGTCACCAACATTACCTTGGGGCACAACAATAGAACTGCCTCTACCTTGCGATATGAAAATAACTCAGACCAGGTCTTAAATTATTCTGGTGTGTGACCCCACCTACATAAGCTCACATCTTCTGTTATAGTCTCCTCTTGCAAAACTCGCTGAATGTCTTTTTTAGATGATTTGGGTACTCTTTATTTAGAAATCACAGCTCTGGTCTAAAATTGCCACCACAGATGAAAACGGACATTAAAGCTCCAAAAACGTGTCATGCATGCTATTTACAGGAAGCACACCTCTGTGTGGTTGGCCTACCAATCCTTCCCTAAATTCCTTGCACTATCCTAGTCAAATAGTAGCTGGTTAATATACAGGTTCTAGCCATAGGTGTTTCATAAAGGAAATAGAAACGGCTGAAAGTCTTCTCTGGGTGAAGTATTCAAACAATAGAAAAAGCGAAATATGTAAGGAGTATTTAAAAAAAGTATCACTACAAGTCCAAGAACAAGTCTGAGGAAAGTGACAATATTCTAGTAGACTTTAATTCAAGGCAGAGATTATGCTACACATAGGATTCCTTGAATGAGTCACTCTTTCTGGTGATAAATGTCTTGGGGTCAAGAGAGCTGCCTCCATATGATACAAAGAGATTAGCAAACTTTAAAATGATGCAACACTTTCCAAACTGTATTTTAAATAGCCAAACTAGGCCGGGTAGGTTATAGAGCAGAAACTCAACAAAAGATGACAATTAGAAACGGGCTTAGTTTTATCACCAATTCAATAGGTCCAAAAGTGGGGAGTTATTCAAAGTTTAGTGAGCTTTAACTGGAATTCAGAGAACCAGGTACAAAGGGACAAATGTCTAGCCAAGTCCTAACAAATTATCTGACCAAAGGTTCCCTGGTAAAGTCACTAATTAAATGAGCGGCCGTAACCTGACTCAAATGATTTTTTATTCTGTCCCCTCCAAGATGTAAGACACTGACAACCATAAAAGACGTTTTTGTGGCCAAAGGAACATCAACTAAGAAAGCTACATCCACAAAGGAGAAGGGCCACACCGTCCTGAGTCAATCATATAGGTATTCTTAACCAATCAATTTGAGCCAACATGGGGGTGGGGGGCGCTAGAGGGCGCACAGCAAGATGGCCGCACTGCTGTGAGGCTCTACCTGACCGAGTAATCATCCGACCATTGTCTGCTGCATCCCGCGCTCCTGATGACTTCAAAACACTGGTGCGACCTCTAGATCAGCTCCTGCACTACCTGGGGCGAATTGCGGTGCAGATAACCCTGCCCTTTGAGAACTGTGACGTCTCCTCTGCCTCTTGGTTTAGCCTGAAAATGGCGGCCGCTAGGTCTCGGTAGGCCGCCGGACGAAGGAACTGCCCGAGACCTGTGAGCTTTCTGCGCAGCCCCTCTGGGTGTTGGTGGGCGCCGCGGCTGCGGTGACTGCTGTGCATATACGGCGGCTGGTGCGGGGCGGCGTGCTCAGAGCCTGCCCGACTTGGCAGAGACCCGCGGAGTAGTTGGCGAGCCGCAGAGGCGGCGTTACCAGCGGGGCCCGAGGCTACCATCGGGGACCTGCGGCTGGGGAGGAGATGCCCCTGCATTCTCAAGCAACGGTACCAGTCGGCGCCGGAGGCGGTGAGTGGGTCGGCCCTTCCTACGGCTGGGGCCGCGGAGGTGGGATCGGGGCTATGCCCGGCTCGCTGTGTCTGGTGCGGGGCTAAGTGCGGCGGCGGTGGGGCGGCCGGCGTGCTGCGGTGTCTGTGGTTCTGGGGGACCCCCCTCTGACAAACAAGTGCTGAGTGCAGATATGTGAGGGCCGAGAGGACGTCCGCGACTGTGGTGGTGCCAGCTGGAGCCCGGGCCTACTTGTCTCTTGGTACTGTTGGGCCTGGCGCTCTCAGGTTTGGAAGGCACCTGCTTTGCCTGGCGGCAGGACATTACTACGTGGGGCTGGGCACTTCTGGGGCTGAAGTTGTTTTTGTCTTCCTTTTGCTGCCGTTCTCCTGAACGTTGTTTAGCAATTCCAGCCGTGTTCTGGGCCTACGGTGACCTTCAGTTCTACACTGACCTAGATGGACTTTAGTCTTCCTTCATAACTGGCGACATGTACCTCCTCTAAGCTTTACCATACACCCTGACACGGCCCCATGCCCCGATTGGATTGCTTGGCTGACTGGCTTGGGGAATATCCGGGTGGTTGGGGGGACTGCTTTGGCTGTGTTTAAGATTGGGGCTGTCTGCAGGTACTGTGCAGCCACTGGGGCAACTTGTGGGACTAAGTTACCTCCTCTTGCCTGGCGATGTGTGGTGTGGTCCTGGGAGGGCCCTTAAGCCTGAGTTTTCTAGTCCCTGCTCTTTCCTGCATTGGTGCTTGCGGTGCGGCCTACGAACATGGGTGGGACAGACAAAAATCAATCTAAACTCACTTTTGAGTCACATCGGATACCCAAGACACCGCAAAAGGCTGCCTCAGACTCGAAGGCAGACGCCGCAACAGATTGGCCCCCCACGTTGGAGGCCACTTTGGTGGCTATGCAGCGAACTTTACAGTCGATTGAAAGTGCTATGGCTGCTGTCAATCACCAACTTGATCACATGTCCTCTCAACTTGAAAAGCAGAGCGCATGCATGGGGGCAGTGGAATAGAGGGTCTCTGCCACGGAGGATGGGCTATCCACGGTTACTGACAAGGCTCTGAATATGTAAAAAGTCTTATCTCTCATCCTGGTCGAAGAATGAGGACTTAGAGGCCCAGTCTCGGCGCAATAACATTCGCGTTACAGGGCTGCCAGAGTCCACAAATGTGGGCAGGATGGAGACCTATATGGAGCGCCACATCACAGAGATCTTTGGCACGGAACAATTGTCTAATATGTTTATTGTGGAACATGCCCACCGCTCTTTGGCTGCATGTCCTGTCCCGGGGGCTCCTCCCTGCCCCATAATAGCTAGGGTTCTAAATTATAGGGACCGGGATACCATTTTGCGCCTGGAAAGAGAGAAGGGGAAGATCGAACACCAGGGGAATACTCTTGCTTTCTTCCCTTGACCCCTTTCATGGTCGCTGTCCAGGCCACAAGGAGTGAGTTCGGCACTGTGAAGCAGTTTTTGCTAAATTAGGGGGTCCCATACGCCATGCTATATCCGGACCAACTCCGCATCAGCGCTGCCCCAGACAACAAGATCTTTTCTTCCCCAAAGGCTGCAATGGATTATGCAAAAAAACTGAAATGCAGGAAGCGTGACTCAACTGAGGCACCTGAGGGGGAGGAGCAGGAGGATGCGGAGTGCTGATGGTTCCACTGTGGGAAGTATTGTGACTTTCTCTCTGGGGGTCCTTGTTTATACTGGAATCTGTATGTGCCTCCATGGTGCCATGTTACTTTGTTGGTCAAGCCTTACTTATATTTTTTTATTGACGTGAAGGTCTTTACACACGGGTGAACGCTGGAACAGTTCTGATTGTCCACTATTTTTCTGCAAATTGGGTGGCTTGATTGTACTACTTCTTCTGATTATTGTGGTAAATGTTCTCTGAATGGGGTTTCCGCTTTCTCTAGTCCAGCTACTAGGCGCCCCTTTCATTGTAGCCGGGGCCTGTGGGCTCCCTTGTGTTCTTGCTTCAGTGAGTTATGCTATTCCACCCGTATACCTATAGTTTGTCGGGTTGAGTTGGGATGCTTGGATATTGGCTGCTCGGTCAACTCCTGCTATGCGGGAGGACTGCGCATCTGTGCCCCCTTTATATGGGTGTACCCCAAACATTTATTTCTGTTGTTATGGGGAAGAGAGGGTTAGGTTGGGTTTGGGGATGGCTTTGGCATGGTTGGGGTGCTGAAGTGGGTGGTGGGTGGGTGGGGCTGGGTCTGGGGGTGGGGGAGGTTTCTTTGTTGATTACCAGGCATAATGATGTGGTGTGCAGTATCTGCTGCGGCTTGTGGTCACATTGCTCTGAATCCAGCTATAGATGATTGATTTTCCAGCAACCAGGTAATGGGTGGCTCTATTACATTGGTCACATGGAATGTCCGTGGCCTGAATTCGCTGCGGAAGATCAGGATGGTGTTTACGGGCCTGGATCGTATGGGTGTGAATGTCGCTTTCCTTCAGGAAACACATTTGACGGCTGCTTCAATGCGGAACGTGGGGATGCGCTGGGCCAGCGCCCGCGCGTCTTGCTCATATTCCTCGTATGCAAGAGGGGTGCTAACATTGGTGAAGAAAGGTGTTCCCTTCACAGAAATTAAAACTGAAACGGATGATAATGGACAATTTGCGATTCTGCATGGTAGATTGGGCGGTGAAAGTGGGCTTGGTGAACATTTATGGACCCAATGTGGATGACCCTGCGTTTTTTTCAGATGTCTAGCGCAGGATCCTGCTATTCCCTCCTGCTGAAATCATTTGGGGAAGAGATTTCAATGTGTATATGGACACGTTCAAGGATCGCCATGGATCTGGTGAGCTCCGGCAACTCTGGGCCTTATTGATGCTGGGCATGTGCATGATATTTGGCGCTTGCGTCACCCGGATGTCTGCGAGAGTACGTGTGTGTCTTTGGGGCATGGCTCATGGTCAAGTATTGATTATTGGTTGATCTCGGGGGAGGTTGGTCACTGGGTCAAGAGTGTCTCCCATGTCCCCAGAACACTTTCTGACCATTACCCGGTGCTTATGGAGTTGATATTGCCGGAATATAGGGCGCCATAGTTTGCATGGAGGCTCCAACCATTGCAGCTTAAGGACCCAGTATTTAAGCAAACAATAGAGGAAGTGATCGAGAATTATTTTTTTTTTTTTTTTTTTTTTTTTTGGTGTAAGACATTTATTTTGAACAAATGAAAGAGAAGTTGCACACTGCGTCACGCCAACAACCCGGAGGCAGGCCGCTATCAAGAAGTGCATACAAAAAATTCTGAGTACCAGATAGGTTCCATCACCCAACCGGGTGTAACATACAGATGCAAGCAAGCAACACAATAGTATTTTGAGTTTACGCAGTATGACTTCAGCAAGGAAACGGTCTTACGTTTTGTACAGTGCCTCCAACAATTGAAAGAAGTGGGAAATCAGCGAGGCCGCTCCTAAGAAAGGAGCAGTAAGCCACCCGCTACTGCATGTCCTGAAAAGGATGTGTCCGTCGGCACCATTTTTCTCCCAACCAACCCCCCAACAAATCAAGTTAGAAACTACAAACAGAGGTGCAAGTACATGGAAAACACATCCATACAACACGGCAATCCACAAAAGGGTCACATGGGCCAGCTACACGACCTGCATGTCAAGTGCCATCTATTACCAGAGCGAGAGTGTAAAGTCGCCTTGTCCGTACACGCATAGGCGCGGGGTTAATGGGCGGGGGGGGGGGCAGGGGCAAAGTCCAGGGCACTGGACTGCCAGTGGGGCGCGGGGGGGGGGTCAGGGACTCCAACCGGGTCAGTGAGGACAGCAGTCGCACAGTATGCGTCCAGGCAGGGTGTGCCAGTGTTAACGTGGGAATTCAGGACCACCCTAATTAACCTACGCATTGCGCACCCTCAGCCCATATCATCTGAAATGCTTGTATCACGTGAGGCATGTGGGGTGTCAGTGTTTGTGCGTGCAGAGGTCCACTGTATAAACGGGCCCCATATGTCAGTGGGTCTGGAAGCGGTGGGCATGGTCTCCCAGTAATGTGTCAATTGCGCGTGGCCGTAAGTCACGTCTCTGATCCAGCTTTCGAGAGAGGGGGGGGTCGGTCTGCCCCAGTGCAGTGCGATTTGTCGCTTGGCATATAATAGGAGTAACGCATGCAATTTCCTGTCGCAGGGCTCAGTGTCCTTAACATACCCCAGCAGCCCTAGCAGTGGAGACGGTGAGTCCTCCCGTTGGGTGATTTGATTAATGGCCGCGAAGACCTCTGTCCAGTAGTTAGACAACTTGGGGCAGGTCCAGGCCATATGGATAAAGGACGCACCTTCACCTCCACATCTCCAGCAAGATGCATCCTCCCGGATGCCCATGCGGTGTAGTAGTGTCGGAGTACGGTAATATCTGTGTAGGAATTTGAAGTGGATGAGCCGCAGACGATAATTTGGGGACAGGGCTGTGAGTTGTGCACAACAATACTCCCACGCGTCGTCCGGCATCTCGTCCCCTAGGTCTGCAGTCCAGGCGGTTTTGGCCGTGGCCACCGTCACCGGTGCCTGTTCCTGCATACAATTATACAACCTGGACACCAGCTTTTTGGGGGAAGGCCTAGAAAGCAAGTTTTGAAGGGCGGCGAGCGCGCCGGGCTCCTCCGGGAAGCACGGCCCTATCTTCTTGCAAGACTCCTTAAGGGAGTGATATAGCAATATGTCAGTGAATGTGCAGGGTTGGTCTACTGTATCGGCGGGCATCTCGAAAAAAGTGCCATCCGGATATAAGTCAGCAAAGGTGAGAAGTCGATTGCCACGGATAGTGAGGACGTCGCCTCTGGCCGTTAGACAAGGCAGCAACGGGTTACCCCTCAGGGGGACAGCTGGCGCATAAAGCATGGAGAGACCGGCTCGCCTCTGAAGTTCGCGCCAGGACCAGCGGACCATTTCCACCGTGTCCACCTCGCGTGACGGGCAAGTAACTTTACCATATAAGGCCACTCGCAACGGCAAGGGGGCGACCACGGCTAGCTCCACTGCCACGTGCGGCTGGTAGGGGGTAGGGAACGCCCAGAAGTGCAGGAATTGGGCTTGTGCACAGAGTGCGTAGAGTTTCAAATCTGGGGCACCCAGACCACCCTGTTTTAGCGGAAGCGTGAGTAGGTCCCAGGAGACTCTGGCCTGACCTCCAGCCCACACCAGTTTAAGCAGCAGGGAGCGGACCCGGGCGTGAAAGTACGCTGTCATAGGCAGCGGCACGTTGACAAACAAATACAAGAATTTAGGGAGGACCACCATTTTAGTCAATGCAATTCTCGCGACCAGGGACAGCGGCAGTTTATTCCAGATCTCAACCTTCCCTTCCAACCAGTCTACCGCTCTACCGAAGTTCATCGACCACAGCTCCTGCACATTCCGGCTTATCCAGATGCCCAGATATTTGACAGCTTCTGTTTCCCATCTGAGGGGGTAGTCAGGAGCGGGGCATTCAGTGCTCTCCGTAAGGGGGAAGGCCACTGACTTTGCCCAATTAATGGATATCCCCGCCAGGCCTTCAAATCGTACAAATTCCCGGAGTAGCGGGCTCAGGTTATCTTTAGGATTCAGGACATACAGTGTTACATCGTCCGCATATAGCGAGATTAGCAAGCTTCTAGCACTGAAGCCAATGCCCCTGGCAGTGTGGTGTTGTCTGACCCTGGCCGCCAGCGGTTCCATTGCAATTGCAAAAAGGAGCGGTGACAGAGGACAACCCTGCCTAGTTCCTCGTGAAATACCGAAAGGCTTGGAGACGAGACCATTAACGCTCACCCGGGCTCTTGGTTCCTGGTACAGGAGCTTAATCAGGGTCATGAAGTTTAGACTGAAGCCCATCCGCCCTAAAACACTGAACAGGTAGGGCCACTCCAGTGAGTCGAAGGCTTTGGTGGCGTCCAGAAACACCACCGCCGCCTGTACCGACGGGTGTAAATAATGAAGGACCGAGAAAATCGTCCTGAGGTTGTGAGATGTCGCGCGGCCAGGGATGAAGCCCGATTGATCCGGGAGCGCTATCATAGGCAGCATCGGCTGTAACCTATCTGCGATGACTTTCGCGTAAATCTTAGCATCAACGTTTATAAGGGACAGGGGCCTATAGGAGTCCAGCTGCTGTTCATCCTTATCCGGCTTGAGTAGTGTAATAATTAGAGCCTCGCGCATGGAGTCCGGAAGTGAGTTTAATTCGAGGGCCTCGACAAATACAGAGTGCAGTCTCGGCGCTAGTTCAGTAACATATGTTTTATAGAAGGAGGTGGTCAGGCCATCTGGGCCAGGAGCCTTATTGGCCGGCATACTCTTAATCACCTGGGCGATGTCTTGTACCGTGACTGTGAGGTCCATGTATTGTCTATGGTCGTTGTTGAACCACACCAGCGCTATGGAGTCAAGAAAGTCTCGCAGGGACGCTGGTGTAGTGGGCTGTCGCGAGGTGTACAGAGTAGCATAGAAGTCTGCGAAGGCGCCTAACACCGCCTCCTGGCCTGTTACAAGGCGTCCAGTGGCATCATAGATAGTGTGTATATAATTTGATTGTGCGCGGGGAGCAATCAGTCTGGCAAGGGTCCTGCTGGGTCTATCTCCTTCCCCATATCTGCGCGCCTCTGCCTGTCTCCCCAGGAACTTCACCTCTCGTTCCGCTTCCTCGTTAAATGCCAGCAATTTGGATTTCAGAGCGCCCGCAGTCACCAATGATGGGTCAGCACTAAACGCTACATCTAGGGCTTTCAGTTCTCCTTCAATTTTAGCTAACTCATCCCTTATAGTGCGTAGTACCCCCGCTTTGCGTGCAATACATTGGCCCCTAATTACAGCCTTAAAGGCATCCCAAACAATTGCCTCAGATGTGGCAGACCCAGCATTTTCAGCAAAGTAATTATTAATGTCCTCCCTCATCTCTTCTACGAACACAGGGTCAGTGAGTGCGTGCGGGGGAAGTCGCCACTGGAATGCCCTATGTGCAGTGCCTGGGGGGTGCAATTCCAACATACAGGGAGCATGGTCCGACAAGGATCTAGCCATGATATCCACATTCGTGACCCATGTCGCAACTGCTGGGGAGACCAACCAGAAGTCTAGCCGTGACCAAGCGTCCTTATGATATGTGTAGCAGGTCCCCAATTTTGCTCCCGGGTGTCTAGCCCGCCACACATCAGTCAGCAGTCCCTCACTCATGATATCAGACACCGCCTGGCGCGCCCTAGTGTGCTGTGGCCTACTTACACCTCTGCGATCCATGTCATCATTCAGCACAATGTTGAAGTCTCCTCCCAGCACAACCGACTGACAGTCCAGCAACACTATTTTCGCCCAAACAGTTCTAAAAAAATCAGGATCGTCCACATTGGGTCCATAAATTGCAGCCAGGACAATAGGTCGACCCTGTAATGACCCATGGAGCAGGACATATCTACCCTCCTCATCCCGAACTTGGGAGTACTCCCGCCAATCCAGCCCCCTACGAATGAGAATCGCGACACCCCTCGCATACTTTGAGTATATGGAAGAATAAACATGTGCCCATCTGGAGTTTTTCAATCGAGCCGAGGGGGCGACATTCAGATGGGTCTCCTGAAGGAAGCACACATCCACATTGTGTCTGGACAACATTCCATGCAGTAGACGAGCTTTCTTGAAGTCCCCCAGGCCCCTAATGTTCCAAGTCCAAAGTTTAACACCTCCCATTAAAGTACTCGACTGCAACCCGCCCGCCCCACCAATCCCCGACCTGTAAGGCCTCTCAGGCACCCAGACGCCATATTTGCAGATGCAGCATTCAGATACATAGGTATGTGTAGTAGTACATCGCACCAAACACGAACAGAAATTCGTAACTTTTGAGCATCCCCCCCCCAACCCCCTCCCTCAGCAACCCCCCAATCAGGTCGTGACATATCCCATAAGCATTCACGCAATGCGTGGAAACACCCCAACAACAACAACAAAAAAGGGAGGCACCCCATGAGGCGTGGTGCGCTCGGCAAACATCCCCGGTGACGCGGGGTGGCTACAGTCAAACTTTCAAGTTCCTGGGTCCTGACAGTGGCCCCCACCCCACAGTTCACAAGGGTCAAAGGCAGTTGTCGTCCCAGCAGAGGCGCGGTGACTGCGGCCAAAAGGTAGCGCAAAGGCGACACAATGACTTACCCCAGATGGGACAGTGCAGTGGGAGCATAACTTTGTGGGTGACCCATCTGGGTCGTCCAACCCCAAAGCAAAGAGCATATTAGTCACCGGGCTGGGGAAGCGCTGTGGAGATGTCAATCATTGTCACTTAGCTGGTCCGAGGCTTCTTCAAGTCTCGGCGATTTTCTCCTTGCCCCAGCACATATGTGTTTAGCGAACTTGAGGGCGGATTTGGCGTCAGTGAAGAAGTGAGAGGCGTTTTCGTGCTGCACCTTCAGCTTTGCCGGGTATAGGAGAGAGTAGGGCACTCCAGCTTGCAGTAAGATCTTCTTTGCAGGTAGAAATTCTTTACGGGCCGCCTGCACCAGAGGGGTGAAATCCGGGTAGAAAGAAACGTGATTTCCCTGATGCAAGATTTTACCTTTTTCTCTCGCCAAGCGTAGAATGACATCTCTATCCTGGTAATTGAGCAGTTTAGCCAGAATTGGGCGCGGCGGGGCTCCCACCGGAGGTTTTTTCCCAAGGGACCTGTGCGCCCTCTCCACCGTAAAAACCGGGGACAGATCCGGATCGAACAGTTCATGGAGGAGGTTTGACACAAACAGTTCCATTTTCCCTGTGTTCGTAGTTTCTGGAATGCCCGTAATGCGAACGTTGGATCTTCTGGAGCGCGCTTCTAAATCGTCCGACTTGGCGCGCAAGTTGTCAATGTCCCGTTCCAGCGTCGTGATGTGTCTCTTGGCCTGCTGCTGGAATTCACAACATTCCGTCTGTCTATTCTCAAGACAGTCCAGCCTCTTCTCGTGGGTGTCCACTTTCGCCTTCACGGTTTCGAGCTGCGCCGCCATGTTGTCAAGTTTGGCATCTATGCTCTTTAAACTGGTTCTCACCTCCATGATGAGGGCCACAAAATCTATGTCCGGGGCATCATTCCGTGCCGACGCTGCGCCCCCATCCGATTCCACCGCCGTGGTCCTCGGTGGTTTCTTATTGTCAAAACTCAGTTTAGGTTGCTTGACGTCGTTCTTCCCCATTCTCGCGGTTAGAGAGTCCTCCGGTAATGTAATGGGGCAGCGCTTTACTGCGTCACAGCCACCAAGTGCTCCGCTAGCATGCGGGTTCTCAGGCTTTACCAGTGCGCGCCAGGTGTAACTATGGCAGCTCAGTGGATAACGAGATCCTCTTCACGGACTGCTCCCGGTGTCCAGCGGGGATCGCAGGCTGCCGCTCGCGGCCAGGGCCCCCTCGTGGTTCAAAATGGCGGGCGCCTGTAGTGTATGTGGGGATCGACTCGCACCGGCAATGAAGTGCAACTCGCAGGTCTCTGGGGTGCAGCGCGGCAAGGTGTCCCTCCAATCGCGTGATATCAAGCCCCAGCAAGTTACATAGCAGTGGAAGGGCTCGGCGTCCCCATTCATCGGTATGTCCCACAACCTACTTTAAGCAGTCCAGGCTCCGCTGCAGCGCTCGCCCTCCTCCGCTCTCGCTGCCGCGATGCCGCAATCGGTGTCTGTGCGTCTCCTCTGTCCCTCGCCGGGCTCTATCAGTGTCAGCGCCGCTCCGACGGCTGTGGGAGCGCCACGAAGCGGCGCGGCGGCTTGTACTTAGCTGCGCCGGTTCCAGCGACCCCCTCGTAGATTCACGCCAGGCGGAATCAGCGTCGGCTGCAGTGAGGGAACCGCCGCAGACAGCCTCCAGCAGTGACTATGGTGGCGGCTCGTCTGGGTCACTCCGCAGTATGGGCCCGAGTGGCTGGGGCCTCTGCAGCCGCGGCGCACAGTGTTATCCGGCCCTCGACAACAGGCACTTCCGGTCGGGGATCCGGTCTGCCCGCCGGCCGGTGAGGACGGAGGCTCGTCTCGCTGCTCGTAATAGCCGCCTCCGCGCTTCAAACTTGGGCAGGAGGATCCCCCGGGTCCAAGGAGCAGAACCCCAGAGGAGTGAGGGTCCGCAGTCGCCAGGAACAGGATTATTTAAGGATTAATCGTAGCAGCCGGCGGAGCTCACTCAGAGAGCGGCCATCTCGCTGCACGGCTAGCCACGCCCCATCGAGAATTATTTTAAAGAAAACGAAGGCACAGTAGACAGCGCAGGAGTCTTATGGGAGGCCTTTTAGGTCACCATTAGGGGAGCCTGTATAGGGGCGCAAGCCGGAGTACTGAGAGATATCAGGCGCTGGATACGGAAGCTGGCTGCAGACATCAATATTCTAGAGCAATCTTTTGATACTGATCCCACTGCAGATAAGCTGGCACAAATACGTGATCTTGTCACTGAACATAATGACACAGTAGATCAGGAGCTGTGGCATTGTTCCCGGCATCGGATAGCTCGGTATCATGGGGAGGGTGAGCGGCCTGGCCGCTCTCTTGCCCAGAAATTGATGGAACCCCGTAGTCAGGAGCCCATAAATGAGCTCATTGATGACATTGGTACGCCTCGTCACTCGACGTAAGAGCTCCGTGATATAGTGCTGAAATTCTATAAGGACCTCTATGCTGCTAGGGAGTCCCCTCCATCCCAGGAAATGCATGATTACCTGGATAATATGGCACTGGGGTGGCTGTCTAAGGCCCATTGTGAATATTTGGTACAACCGTTTGGTGAGGAGGATGTGCGAGACGATATAATGGCATTGTCTGCATGTAAGGCCGCTTAACCGGATGGTCTGCCAAGTGAATTTTATAAGACATTTGCGATAGCCCTGGCTCCACGGTTGCTGGAGGTGTACGCGGAGGCATACGCAGAGGCATATGATAGCGGGACTCTGCCACCGTCACTCCGGGAGGCCTTACTGGTCACCCTGTTGAAACCAGACAAGCCCCCTAACCAGTGTGAATCGTACAGGCCACTTTGCATCATTAATATTGATACTAAAATATTAGCTAAAATGATAGCCACCAGACTCCAACCCCTGGTGCCCTTGCTGGTCTTACCGGATCAGTCCGGTTTTGTTATGGAGAGATCCACTACGCATAATCTGCGCACATTATTCTCCATTTTACATTATTTCGAACCGGACTTTCAGGCCGTTGGTGTTTTACTCGACACAGCAAAGGGGTTTGATTCCGTGCATTGGTCCTATATGTTTACGGTCCTGAGCAGAATGGGGTTCCCTCCCTTCTTTGTATAGTGGATTCGGGTTCTTTATAGCGGGCCTGTCGCATGGGTGCGAGTTAATGGAAGGGTTTCGTCCTTATTTTCTATAGAAAGAGGCACACGGCAGGGAGCCCCATGTCACCGATGCTCTTCTCCTTGATAATAGAGCCTCTAGCCTGCAAATTCCGCCAAAAACATTCTGCTGAGGCTTTACGGTTTAGACAGCGCCCGCTGATTGTCTCGTTGTACACAGACGATATGCTACTATACGTCCGGGAACCATCAGTGTATCTCTCACCATTATTGAGGGAATAGGTTTCATTTGAGAGGTTTTCTGGTCTGGGCATTAATTGGTCCAAATTTATGGTCTTTCCAATAACAGAGCGCAGAAGGGAAGTTGAGTTGGACTTTCCGCTGTTCTGGACCTCTGAGCCCGTAAAGTACCTGAGGGTGATGATCCATAGGGATCCGGCTGTGGTGGTCACCGAGAACTATGGACGCGCCATTATGCGCATAACAGAGCAGGCGGAGTGGTGGGCACGTCTTGGCAGATAGGATTGCCGTGGTAAAAATGGTGTTTCTGCCCAAGATGCTGTACTTCTTTATTAAACTGAATGTGGTATTTTTCCAAACGTTGCAGACGGCACTGCTTACATTTGTCCGGGGGGGGAAAACAACTGCATTGCCGCTGGGATCTGCTGGTGTAGCCTTTTGACCGAGGCGGCTTTGAAGCTCCTGACCTTCGTTTGTATTACATCTGCGCACAGGCGCATTTTACCCACTACTGGCACTTTCCGCAGCACTATCAGCCACATGTAGCCATTCCGGTGCAGGCTATGGTTTTGTTGGGTGGCTCAGGAACTGCATGAAACGCGCAAGGTGGACTCCCAGAGAAAGCCTTCTGGAACGCAAAAATAAATCTTCGCCAAAACGCCAAGTGTGTGTGACAACTTACTGTCCCAATGCTAACAAACTAAAAAAGATAATTGGACAAAATTAGCTCCTGGTAAAACATTTGGATGAAAGGTCGAAAGAGCCGCCTCTTTTCGCTTTTAAAAAGGAAAACAGTATCGCCAACCATATAGTGAGAGCTGCGACAGTGCAAGACCCACAACCCTCCATCAGACGAATGCTGGGCTTAGCCCCTATCAAAGGGCACCACAAATGTGGTACATGCCTGTGTTGTGATACCACCGTGGAGGGGTCATTATTCCAACACAATGACAACTCTTGGAAGCACGAACGTTCAGTAACTGTAAATCTAAAACGTAGTCTATGGAATTTTATGCCCATGCGGACTTCTTTACATTGGGAAGACGAATCAAGAGATCCGTCAGAGAATCTCCCAACACAAATCCAGAATAAAAAATAAGGTTAAAACAGCACCGTTAGTAAACCATTGGAATATACTTAAGCACCAAATAAATGACCTTAAATGGACCATTATCTCAAAGGTTGAAAAGGATCCACGTAGCGGAGATTTTGACTCTAAACTATCCAAGAGAGAAGCACTCATTGTGAAGTGCGATACGGCCGTAACCGGATTAAACGAATTGTCTGAAATCTATAAACTGTAGTACAAACCTATAGCTGACCTCCTTTTTCATAGCCTAGTTGAGGCTTGTTTACACTATTATGCTTGTCTGTCCCTGGCCTTTGTACATTTCAAATTTTTTTTAATTTTTAATAGCAGCCATTCCCTGTCTTTTTCGAAGGGTCGTCCACGCCTTCGCGGCATCCCTGCTTGCCGAGCTCAGCGCGTTTCCATCATGCACAGACGCGTTAGAACAGTCACCCCAGAAGGGGAGTTTCTGTACTCGCGTTTACTCGCTAAATAACAGCAGCGATCTCTCCATGCATCTGCGCATGTGCGAGAGATTAGTTCCCGCTGCCTGCGAACACGAACGATCTCAATTCATCTCCGGTAAGCCCATTGCTTCTGTTACTTTCATAAACTTCTCCGCGGCTCCCTTCTGCAACGGTTACCAACCCTTCCTCTTATTCTTTGCAGTTGGACTCTTGATCGACCTATTTGCCTCGCCGTTCTGATTCAAACTCGGCGCTTTCGTAGCACCACACTCTGGTAAGCGTGCACCGCTTGTTACAGCGCTACTGTTACCCTCTCTAAGTTTAACCGTGGACACTAAACAGCTGCTTCCCCGCAGGTCCTACGCTATGCACATGACCTTCCCCTCAAGCGACTGGTGACAGACTTTCCCGGCTAGAGGTACTTCTTCTTCCATGAACATTGTTTAGAAAGGCGTAATTAATTCTTTTAAGTTGATTTTACACTGGCTTTTCTATTTTCTTTTCTTGTGTTCCCTGCAGGAACTTTGAGCAGTGTCTCTGCTCATACACTGACGCATTGAACAGGGTAAGCTGTGGTTTCTTTTGGTTGTTGTAGCGCTCACTAGTAAATGTAAATGTAAATGTGTGTATACTTGTAAAGCGCACTATCACCTAGAAGGTATCTTGGCGCTGTATACCGCTGTGGAACCCTTCCTGGCTTTCCCTTTGAGATGCCCCTTACTGGGCACCTCCAAGGTGAGGCCAGGCATCCTAGCGCTTTTGGGGCCGAACTAGTGTTCTTACATTGGAAAGTCTCTATACATGGATTCCTCTTTTCCTTTTTTCAGAATAACGTTGGCCCTGAGGAGAGTCCCTGGTGATCGACAGGGATTCGAAACGCGTAGGCCGTTATCTCGGTCTGCCAATGTGATCTGTGTATTTATTTTCATTGCACTGTATCTTACTTACACTACCATTGTTTATCATTAGGTTATTTTGTTGTCCGTTATGTACCAATAGGAGTGTATTGTTTCAGACAAACTATTATTCTGATCTTTTTAAACGCTTGAGCAGACCCCCCCAGCTCCTCACACTGGTGTATTGACTCCACTGAGTTGTGCGGAGTGTCTCTGTATGTATGTGTGTATATTAGTGGTTTGATTGTGACATGTCTGGGTATTAATGAGAGTGATAGTATTGTTGTGATTTCATTCCTTTTGCGTCTTTTTTCACCTAATCTTTACAATAACCTGTCAAATGGATTGAGGTATTAACCTTACAATTTGTGTTTTCTATGAATTATTTCTAATAAATAGCTATTAAATAGCATTTTCCAGTGGTGAGTAGCATACTTCTTCTGGATGAGATATGGTCTTGTGAATTACAATATCAGTATTGGCACTTTCTCTTTGTTATTCAGGTGGACCCGGCAAGAAATAAACCCCCCTTTAGGCACGTCTTGGGCGTGGCGGGCTTTAGCTGCTAGAGTGCAGCTCCCATATTTATATGCCCCTCTCCGGCCCATAGCCTCAGATCCCGGGATTTCGGCTGCCCGGGAGCTCGCCGCATTAAAGGAGCTTGTGGCTGCGAATATTGTCCAGATGGGTGATCTGTACAAGGAGGGTTGCTTCAAGACCCTTGGTGAGGCCCAGAGTGAGGTGAACCGCACTTTTAGGTTCAGCTTTACGTAGGTTAGATTTCGGCAGGCCGTTCGGGATGCGTAACCAGACTTTCCTGAGGAGCCTACGGCTCTTCGGGCATTACAGGCAATGCTGGTAGGGGTGAGCCGTAAGGGACTAATTACTAGGCTTTATTATGCTTCCCAGCGGGAGCAAGAGTTCGAGAACCACCAGTCGCGCCAACGCTGGCAGACCGCGATAGGCAGTCCAATCTCTATGGAGGTATGGACGGCATGCTGTCAACTCACAGGCCGACTTACGGCCAACTGCAACCTCAGGATTATTCCCTTCAAATTTTTGCATCAGGCATATTACTCGCCCTTGCAACTTCATAAGTATGGTCTGAGAGAATCGGCGGAGAGTGTGCAATGTGGTGCTGGGGATGCGGATTTCTATCATGTCGCTTGGATGTGTGGGACTGTGTTTGCATGGCTCGTATATTGTCGGAGGTGGTGCTGGAATCTGTTGCCTGTACGCCTCAATTATGTCTTCTAGGGTATTGAAATGTTTGAAGCCCGCCAATAGACGCCTCGTGGCGGTCTCCACTTTGATAGCAAAACGGGCGATTTTATTTTTTAATTGACATCTTTTTGGTGCGATTTTCAGGACTATTTCTGTGATAAATGAACTAAAAATTCAGTTCTTCTAGGCATTCATAAAAGAAAACTCATACATTATTGCAGAGAATTTCTGGGTTGCCAAGCATGTCTGACTTCTGAAGAGGGCTAGGGTACTAAGCAAGACTGCTTTGGCTCTACCCTTTCCAATAGAAAACACTAGTTAGCGATGTGAACAAGTTCAATGGACAAACCTGGGGTCTAGGGAGAGTCTAAATTAAAAAAAGATTGGCAAATGGTGCATTTTAAAGCAAATTAATGCAGTGATAAAGCAAGGCTTATTAAGCAGTGGGAATGTATAGTCTTGAAATATTAAACACATTAAAAACTGCCCTGTACCTTCTTGCATTAATTTGTTCAACAGTTACTGTAAAATGTCAATTGTTCTGCATGACAACTTTAGTCCTTTAAAATGTATGCTTGCCCAGTGTCTTGCACTGCATGCAGCATTAACTTTGGAAAAATATGCTCTCCTTCTTGTACTAACGGGGGAGACCAGCAATTTGTATTAGGATTGTCATTTCTGCACCTAGAAATATGGGCAGGACAAAATTTCACCTCACAAGTACCAGTTTAACACCTGAACACTGCAATCGGCCACCAGCTGAAAGGACATCAGTTTGAGCTAAAAAAAAACAATTGTTATTGGAGAAGTCTGCTAGTTGTGCAGAAGATGCTGCATTACATGATGAATTCATAATCATGCAGAAAAGAGCCAGTTATGCATCATCCCAGTAGCCCGGAGTATAGTTAAATTGCAGTCACGTTGATGACAGTGGCCGTATTACTATCTATCCCTCCTTCACGATTGGTTGAAGTGTGCCTGCAGATTACATGAAACTCAAAAAAACTTGTCTGAATGTTGTCGCATTAAATGACGGAGAGCAGCTCACAATCATTGATCCATACGTCCACCATATGCGTCCAAACGCACATCCACCATCAGCAAGGGGAGACTGGAGCACAGTGGCGTAACAATAATTGAGGGCCCCCCCTGCAAGGTACATAGAGGGGCCCCCTCGGGACTCTATCAGGATCTCCCCCGCCAAAGTGCAGTGCTGAGGGGGCCTCCTGGAGCTCATGGGCCCCCCGCACTGCAGGGGATGCGGGGGCCTTTGTTACGCCCCTGCTGGAGCATTGCTAGTGCTCATGGGCGTATTGGTGCAGTGAATCTGGAAGCACAGAGACTAATGAATCAGCAACAGACATGATGCTTAGCTGAGCTGCCACCGGATCCGGGGATCAAACTGGGAACCCTGTGCTCCGAAGTCAGCTGCCCTGGCCGCTGCACCACACCTCTCCACCAAACAAGTATGCAATTATGTTCTACCTCTTATGATGGGAGAACGTTTAAAATGCTAATTCTTATTAGCAGAGACTCCATATCTCCATATTCTGTACTGCCACAGTAAGTGTGATTTTTGCTGCAATTATTGTGCATATGTTCTGTACTATCATGGCTTTCCAACATAAGCATCTAATAATTCTAGTCCAGAGTTCCTGTGAGTGTGTTCACTCTGGGGAAACAGTTAAGGCAACCTCACAAAATATACTTGTTAGCACTGGCAGGTTCGTCTGTCCCAAATATGATTTTTTTAAAAGTACTTTTTGGCGGGGTTCACAAGACACTTGTACATTTCTAGCATATCAAATGGTCACCAACATTACCTTGGGGCACAACAATAGAACTGCCTCTACCTTGCGATATGAAAATAACTCAGACCAGGTCTTAAATTATTCTGGTGTGTGACCCCACCTACATAAGCTCACATCTTCTGTTATAGTCTCCTCTTGCAAAACTCGCTGAATGTCTTTTTTAGATGATTTGGGTACTCTTTATTTAGAAATCACAGCTCTGGTCTAAAATTGCCACCACAGATGAAAACGGACATTAAAGCTCCAAAAACGTGTCATGCATGCTATTTACAGGAAGCACACCTCTGTGTGGTTGGCCTACCAATCCTTCCCTAAATTCCTTGCACTATCCTAGTCAAATAGTAGCTGGTTAATATACAGGTTCTAGCCATAGGTGTTTCATAAAGGAAATAGAAACGGCTGAAAGTCTTCTCTGGGTGAAGTATTCAAACAATAGAAAAAGCGAAATATGTAAGGAGTATTTAAAAAAAGTATCACTACAAGTCCAAGAACAAGTCTGAGGAAAGTGACAATATTCTAGTAGACTTTAACTCAAGGCAGAGATTATGCTACACATAGGATTCCTTGAATGAGTCACTCTTTCTGGTGATAAATGTCTTGGGGTCAAGAGAGCTGCCTCCATATGATACAAAGAGATTAGCAAACTTTAAAATGATGCAACACTTTCCAAACTGTATTTTAAATAGCCAAACTAGGCCGGGTAGGTTATAGAGCAGAAACTCAACAAAAGATGACAATTAGAAACGGGCTTAGTTTTATCACCAATTCAATAGGTCCAAAAGTGGGGAGTTATTCAAAGTTTAGTGAGCTTTAACTGGAATTCAGAGAACCAGGTACAAAGGGACAAATGTCTAGCCAAGTCCTAACAAATTATCTGACCAAAGGTTCCCTGGTAAAGTCACTAATTAAATGAGCGGCCGTAACCTGACTCAAATGATTTTTTATTCTGTCCCCTCCAAGATGTAAGACACTGACAACCATAAAAGACGTTTTTGTGGCCAAAGGAACATCAACTAAGAAAGCTACATCCACAAAGGAGAAGGGCCACACCGTTCTGAGTCAATCATATAGGTATTCTTAACCAATCAATTTGAGCCAACATGGGGGTGGGGGGCGCTAGAGGGCGCACAGCAAGATGGCCGCACTGCTGTGAGGCTCTACCTGACCGAGTAATCATCCGACCATTGTCTGCTGCATCCCGCGCTCCTGATGACTTCAAAACACTGGTGCGACCTCTAGATCAGCTCCTGCACTACCTGGGGCGAATTGCGGTGCAGATAACCCTGCCCTTTGAGAACTGTGACGTCTCCTCTGCCTCTTGGTTTAGCCTGAAAATGGCGGCCGCTAGGTCTCGGTAGGCCGCCGGACGAAGGAACTGCCTGAGACCTGCGAGCTTTCTGCGCAGCCCCTCTGGGTGTTGGTGGGCGCCGCGGCTGCGGTGACTGCTGTGCATATACGGCGGCTGGTGCGGGGCGGCGTGCTCAGAGCCTGCCCGACTTGGCAGAGACCCGCGGAGCAGTTGGCGAGCCGCAGAGGCGGCGTTACCAGCGGGGCCCGAGGCTACCATCGGGGACCTGCGGCTGGGGAGGAGATGCCCCTGCATTCTCAAGCAACGGTACCAGTCGGCGCCGGAGGCGGTGAGTGGGTCGGCCCTTCCTACGGCTGGGGCCGCGGAGGTGGGATCGGGGCTATGCCCGGCTCGCTGTGTCTGGTGCGGGGCTAAGTGCGGCGGCGGTGGGGCGGCCGGCGTGCTGCGGTGTCTGTGGTTCTGGGGGACCCCCCTCTGACAACAAGTGCTGAGTGCAGATATGTGAGGGCCGAGAGGACGTCCGCGACTGTGGTGGTGCCAGCTGGAGCCCGGGCCTACTTGTCTCTTGGTACTGTTGGGCCTGGCGCTCTCAGGTTTGGAAGGCACCTGCTTTGCCTGCGGAGCCATCGGCGGCAGGACATTACTACGTGGGGCTGGGCACTTCTGGGGCTGAAGTTGTTTTTGTCTTCCTTTTGCTGCCGTTCTCCTGAACATTGTTTAGCAATTCCAGCCTTGTTCTGGGCCTACGGTGACCTTCAGTTCTACACTGACCTAGATGGACTTTAGTCTTCCTTCATAACTGGCGACATGTACCTCCTCTAAGCTTTACCATACACCCTGACACGGCCCGGTGCCCCGATTGGATTGCTTGGCTGACTGGCTTGGGGAATATCCGGGTGGTTGGGGGGACTGCTTTGGCTGTGTTTAAGATTGGGGCTGTCTGCAGGTACTGTGCAGCCCCTGGGGCAACTTGTGGGACTAAGTTACCTCCTCTTGCCTGGCGATGTGTGGTGTGGTCCTGGGAGGGCCTTTAAGCCTGAGTTTTCTAGTCCCTGCTCTTTCCTGCATTGGTGCTTGCGGTGCGGCCTACGAACATGGGTAGGACAGACAAAAATCAATCTAAACTCACTTTTGAGTCACAGCGGATACCCAAGACTCCGCAAAAGGCTGCCTCAGACTCGAAGGCAGACGCCGCAACAAATTGGCCCCCCACGTTGGAGGCCACTTTGGTGGCTATGCAGCGAACTTTACAGTCGATTGAAAGCGCTATGGCTGCTGTCAATCACCAACTTGATCACATGTCCTCTCAACTTGAAAAGCAGAGCGCATGCATGGGGGAAGTGGAACAGAGGGTCTCGGCCACGGAGGATGGGCTATCCACGGTTACTGACAAGGCTCTGAATATGTAAAAAGTCTTATCTCTCATCCTGGTCGAAGAATGAGGACTTAGAGGCCCAGTCTCGGCGCAATAACATTCGCGTTACAGGGCTGCCAGAGTCCACAAATGTGGGCAGGATGGAGACCTATATGGAGCGCCACATCACAGAGATCTTTGGCACGGAACAATTGTCTAATATGTTTATTGTGGAACATGCCCACCGCTCTTTGGCTGCATGTCCTGTCCCGGGGGCTCCTCCCTGCCCCATAATAGCTAGGGTTCTAAATTATAGGGACCGGGATACCATTTTGCGCCTGGCAAGAGAGAAGGGGAAGATCGAACACCAGGGGAATACTCTTGCTTTCTTCCCTTGACCCCTTTCATGGTCACTGTCCAGGCCACAAGGAGTGAGTTCGGCACTGTGAAGCAGTTTTTGCTAAATTAGGGGTCCCATACGCCATGCTATATCCGGACCAACTCCGCATCAGCGCTGCCCCAGACAACAAGATATTTTCTTCCCCAAAGGCTGCAATGGATTATGCAAAAAAACTGAAATGCAGGAAGCGTGACTCAACTGAGGCACCTGAGGGGGAGGAGCAGGAGGATGCGGAGTGCTGATGGTTCCACTGTGGGAAGTATTGTGACTTTCTCTCTGGGGGTCCTTGTTTATACTGGAATCTGTATGTGCCTCCATGGTGCCATGTTACTTTGTTGGTCAAGCCTTACTTGTATTTTTTTATTGACGTGAAGGTCTTTACACACGGGTGAACGCTGGAACAGTTCTGATTGTCCACTATTTTTCTGCAAATTGGGTGGCTTGATTGTACTACCTCTTCTGATTATTGTGGTAAATGTTCTCTGAATGGGGTTTCCGCTTTCTCTAGTCCAGCTACTAGGCGCCACTTTCATTGTAGCCGGGGCCTGTGGGCTCCCTTGTGTTCTTGCTTCAGTGAGTTATGCTATTCCACCCGTATACCTATAGTTTGTCGGGTTGAGTTGGGATGCTTGGATATTGACTGCTCGGTCAACTCCTGCTATGCGGGAGGACTGCGCATCTGTGCCCCCTTTATATGGGTGTACCCCAAACATTGATTTCTGTTGTTATGGGGAAGAGAGGGTTAGGTTGGGTTTGGGGATGGCTTTGGCATGGTTGGGGTGCTGAAGTGGGTGGTGGGTGGGTGGGGCTGGGTTTGGGGGTGGGGGAGGTTTCTTTGTTGATTACCAGGCATAATGATGTGGTGTGCAGTATCTGCTGCGGCTTGTGGTCACATTGCTCTGAATCCAGCGATAGATGATTGATTTTCCTGCAACCAGGTAATGGGTGGCTCTATTACATTTGTCACATGGAATGTCCGTGGCCTGAATTCGCTGCGGAAGATCAGGATGGTGTTTGCGGGCCTGGATCGTATGGGTGTGAATGTCGCTTTCCTTCAGGAAACACATTTGACGGCTGCTTCAATGCGGAACGTGGGGATGCGCTGGGCCAGCGCCCGCGCGTCTTGCTCATATTCCTCGTATGCAAGAGGGGTGCTAACATTGGTGAAGAAAGGTGTTCCCTTCACAGAAATTAAAACTGAAACGGATGATAATGGACAATTTGCGATTCTGCATGGTAGATTGGGCGGTGAAAGTGTGCTTGGTGAACATTTATGGACCCAATGTGGATGACCCTGCGTTTTTTTCGGATGTCTAGCGCAGGATCCTGCTATTCCCTCCTGCTGAAATCATTTGGGGAGGAGATTTCAATGTGTATATGGACACGTTCAAGGATCGCCATGGATCTGGTGAGCTCCGGCAACTCTGGGCCTTATTGATGCTGGGCATGTGCATGATATTTGGCGCTTGCGTCACCCGGATGTCTGCGAGAGTACGTGTGTGTCTTTGGGGCATGGCTTATGGTCAAGTATTGATTATTGGTTGATCTCGGGGGAGGTTGGTCACTGGGTCAAGAGTGTCTCCCATGTCCCCAGAACACTTTCTGACCATTACCCGGTGCTTATGGAGTTGATATTGCCGGAATATAGGGCGCCATAGTTTGCATGGAGGCTCCAACCGTTGGAGCTTAAGGACCCAGTATTTAAGCAAACAATAGAGGAAGTGATCGAGAATTATTTTAAAGAAAACGAAGGCACAGTAGACAGCGCAGGAGTCTTATGGGAGGCCTTTTAGGTCACCATTAGGTGAGCCTGTATAGGGGCGCAAGCCGGAGTTCTGCGAGATATCAGGCGCTGGATACGGAAGCTGGCTGCAGACATCAATATTCTAGAGCAATCTTTTGATACTGATCCCACTGCAGATAAGCTGGCACAAATACGTGATCTTGTCACTGAACATAATGACACAGTAGATCAGGAGCTGTGGCATTGTTCCCGGCGTCGGATAGCTCGGTATCATGGGGAGGGTGAGCGGCCTGGCCGCTCTCTTGCCCATAAATTGATGGAACCCCGTAGTCAGGAGCCCATAAATGAGCTCATTGATGACATTGGTACGCCTCGTCACTCGACGGAAGAGCTCCGTGATATAGTGCTGAAATTCTATAAGGACCTCTATGCTGCTAGGGAGTCCCCTCCATCCGAGGAAATGCATGATTACCTGGACAATGTGGCACTGGGTTGGCTGTCTAAGGCCCATTGTGAATATTTGGTACAACCGTTTGGTGAGGAGGATGTGCGAGACGATATAATGGCATTGTCTGCATGTAAGGCCGCTTGACCGGATGGTCTGCCAAGTGAATTTTATAAGACATTTGCGATAGCCCTGGCTCCACGGTTGCTGGAGGTGTACGCGGAGGCATACGCAGAGGCATATGATAGCGGGACTCTGCCACCGTCACTCCGGGAGGCCTTACTGGTCACCCTGTTGAAACCAGACAAGCCCCCTAACCAGTGTGAATCGTACAGGCCACTTTCCATCAATAATATTGATACTAAAATATTAGCTAAAATGATAGCCACCAGACTCCAACCCCTGGTGCCCTTGCTGGTCTTACCGGATCAGTCCGGTTTTGTTATGGAGAGATTCACTACGCATAATCTGCGCACATTATTCTCCATGTTACATTATTTCGAACCAGACTTTCAGGCCGTTGGTGTGTTACTCGACACAGCAAAGGGGTTTGATTCCGTGCATGGTCCTATATGTTTACGGTCCTGAGCAGAATGGGGTTCCCTCCCTTCTTTGTATAGTGGATTCGGGTTCTTTATAGCGGGCCTGTCGCATGGGTGCGAGTTAATGGAAGGGTTTCGTCCTTATTTTCTATAGAAAGAGGCACACGGCAGGGAGCCCCATGTCACGGATGCTCTTCTCCTTGATAATAGAACCTCTAGCCTGCAAATTCCGCCAAAAACATTCTGCTGCGGCTTTACGGTTTAGACAGCGCCCGCTGATTGTCTCGATCTGCTACTATACGTCCGGGAACCATCAGTGTATCTCTCACCATTATTGAGGGAATAGGTTTCATTTGAGAGGTTTTCTGGTCTGGGCATTAATTGGTCCAAATTTATGGTCTTTCCAATAACAGAGCGCACAAGGGAAGTTGAGTTGGACTTTCCGCTGTTCTGGACCTCTGAGCCCGTAAAGTACCTGAGGGTGATGATCAATAGGGATCCGGCTGTGGTGGTCACCGAGAACTATGGACGCTCCATTATGCGCATAACAGAGCAGGCGGAGTGGTGGGCACGTCTTGGCAGATAGGATTGCCATGGTAAAAATGGTGTTTCTGCCCAAGATGCTGTACTTCTTTATTAAACTGAATGTGGTATTTTTCCAAACGTTGCAGACGGCACTGCTTACATTTGTCTGGGGGGGAAAACAACTGCGTTGCCGCTGGGATCTGCTGATGTAGCCTTTTGACCGAGGCGGCTTTGAAGCTCCTGACCTTCGTTTGTATTACATCTGCGCACAGGCGCATTTTACCCACTACTGGCACTTTCCGCAGCACTATCAGCCACATGTAGCCATTCCGGTGCAGGCTATGGTTTTGTCGGGTGGCTCAGGAACTGCATGAAACGCACAAGGTGGACTCCCTATAGAAAGCCTTCTGGAACGCAAAAATAAATCTCCGCCAAAACGCCAAGTGTGTGTGACAACTTACCGTCCCAATGCTAACAAACTAAAAAAGATAATTGGACAAAATTATTCCAACACAATGGCAACTCTTGGAAGCACGAAACGTTCAGTAACTGTAAATCTAAAAACGTAGTCTATGGAATTTTATGCCCATGCGGACTTCTTTACATTGGGAAGACGAATCAAGAGATCCGTCAGAGAATCTCCCAACACAAATCCAGAATAAAAAATAAGGTTGAAACAGCACCTTAGTAAACCATTGGAATAGACTTAAGCACCAAATAAATGACCTTAGATGGACCATTATCTCAAAGGTTGAAAAGGTTCCACGCAGCGGAGATTTTGACTCTAAACTATCCAAGAGAGAAGCACTCATTGTGAAGTGCGTTACGGCCGTAACCGGATTAAACGAATTGTCTGAAATCTATAAACTGTAGTACAAACCTATAGCTGACCTCCTTTTTCATAGCCTAGTTGAGGCTCGTTTACACTATTATGCTTGTCTGTCCCTGGCCTTTGTACATTTCAAAAAAATTTTAATAGCAGCCATTCCCTGTCTTTTTCGAAGGGTCGTCCACGCCTTCGCGGCATCCCTGATTGCCGAGCTCAGCGCGTTTCCATTATGCGCAGACGCGTTAGAACAGTCACCCCAGAAGGGGAGTTTCTGTACTCGCGTTTACTCGCTAAATAACAGCAGCGATCTCTCCATGCATCTGCGCATGTGCGAGAGATTAGTTCCCGCTGCCTGCGAACACTAACGATCTCAATTCATCTCCGGTAAGCCCATTGCTTCTGTTACTTTCATAAACTTCTCCGCAGCTCCCTTCTGCAACGGTTACCAACTCTTCCTCTTATTCTTTGCAGTTGGACTCTTGATCGACCTATGTGCCTCGCCGTTCTGATTCAAACTCGGCGCTTTCGTAGCACCACACTCTGGTAAGCGTGCACCGCTTGTTACAGCGCTACTGTTACCCTCTCTAAGTTTAACCGTGGACACTAAACAGCTGCTTCCCCGCAGGTCCTACGCTATGCACATGACCTTCCCCTCAAGCGACTGGTGACAGACTTTCCCGGCTAGAGGTACTTCTTCTTCCATGAACATTGTTTAGAAAGGCGTAATTAATTCTTTTAAGTTGATTTTACACTGGCTTTTCTATTTTCTTTTCTTGTGTTCCCTGCAGGAACTTTGAGCAGTGTCTCTGCTCATACACTGACGCATTGAACAGGGTAAGCTGTGGTTTCTTTTGGTTGTTGTAGCGCTCACTAGTAAATGTAAATGTAAATGTGTGTATACTTGTAAAGCGCACTATCACCTAGAAGGTATCTTGGCGCTGTATACCGCTGTGGAACCCTTCCTGGCTTTCCCTTTGAGATGCCCCTTACTGGGCACCTCCAAGGTGAGGCCAGGCATCCTAGCGCTTTTGGGGCCGAACTAGTGTTCTTACATTGGAAAGTCTCTATACATGGATTCCTCTTTTCCTTTTTTCAGAATAACGTTGGCCCTGAGGAGAGTCCCTGGTGATCGACAGGGATTCGAAACGCGTAGGCCGTTCTCTCGGTCTGCCAATGTGATCTGTGTATTTATTTTCATTGCACTGTATCTTACTTACACTACCATTGTTTATCATTAGGTTATTTTGTTGACCGTTATGTACCAATAGGAGTGTATTGTTTCAGACAAACTATTATTCTGATCTTTTTAAACGCTTGAGCAGACCCACCAGCTCCTCACACTGGTGTATTGACTCCACTGAGTTGTGCGGAGTGTCTCTGTATGTATGTGTGTATATTAGTGGTTTGATTGTGACATGTCTGGGTATTAATGAGAGTGATAGTATGGTTGTGATTTCATTCCTTTTGCGTCTTTTTTCACCTAATCTTTACAATAACCTGTCAAATGGATTGAGGTATTAACCTTACAATTTGTGTTTTCTATGAATTATTTCTAATAAATAGCTATTAAATAGCATTTTCCAATGGTGAGTAGCATACTTCTTCTGGATGAGATATGGTCTTGTGAATTACAATATCAGTATTGGCACTTTCTCTTTGTTATTCAGGTGGACCCCGGCAAGAAATAAACCCCCCTTTAGGCACGTCTTGGGCGTGGCAGGCTTTAGCTGCTAGAGTGCAGCTCCCATATTTATATGCCCCTCTCCGGCCCATAGCCTCAGATCCCGGGATTTCGGCTGCCCGGGAGCTCGCCGCATTAAAGGAGCTTGTGGCTGCGAATATTGTCCAGATGGGTGATCTGTACAAGGAGGGTTGCTTCAAGACCCTTGGTGAGGCCCAGAGTGAGGTGAACCGCACTTTTAGGTTCAGCTTTACGTAGGTTAGATTTCGGCAGGCCGTTCGGGATGCGTATCCAGACTTTCCTGAGGAGCCTACGGCTCTTCGGGCATTACAGGCAATGCTGGTAGGGGTGAGCCGTAAGGGACTAATTACTAGGCTTTATAATGCTTCCCAGCGGGAGCAAGAGTTCGAGAACCACCAGTCGCGCCAACGCTGGCAGACCGCGATAGGCAGTCCAATCTCTATGGAGGTATGGACGGCATGCTGTCAACTCACAGGCCGACTTACGGCCAACTGCAACCTCAGGATTATTCACTTCAAATTTTTGCATCAGGTATATTACTCGCCCTTGCAACTTCATAAGTATGGTCTGAGAGAATCGGCGGAGAGTGTGCAATGTGGCGCTGGGGATGCGGATTTCTATCATGTCGCTTGGATGTGTGGGACTGTGTTTGCATGGCTCGTATATTGTCGGAGGTGGTGCTGGAATCGGTTGCCGGTACGCCTCAATTATGTCTTCTAGGGTATTGAAATGTTTGAAGCCCGCCAATAGACGCCTCGTGGCGGTCTCCACTTTGATAGCAAAACGGGCGGTGGCGAAGAGATGGGGTTCGAGGTCTGCTCCGACTATAAAACTATGGCTTAAGGATCTGGCCTATTGCAGGGACCAGTTGCAAGTGTATGAGAAGAGTTGCCTTAAGCCTCTCGCCCTAAAGATTTTTGGAGCCTATAACAGCGTATCTGATGGCACATCCTGATGTATTTTGAAGGGTGATGTTTCACGAGCGGTACTGCTGCGGACACTTTTAATGAACTAGTACTGACCAGGAAACTCTTCTCTATTGGGTCTAAATGTTGAGTTATGATACGTTTGTGATGATGCTACCAGATTGTACCTGACCATTGTGCAGCACATGATCGTGCTGAGTCACCTCGGTGAGGGGCTCTGGAGTACTCTTATCGCCTGGTTGGGGTTTTGGGGGAGGCGGGAGGGAGCAGCAACAGATCACTCTGATGATTTTTTCACAGATCTTTGCTAATGAATGGTTGGTGTACGTTAAAGCAGCACTGATGGGCCCTGAAAAAGCATGAACACCCAAAGCTCCACTAAATTGAAGTGCACAACCACTTCCAGCAGATGCACAACCACTAAGTTTATCCCAACTCCCAGGCAAAGTAATCCCTTGCCATAGCGGCTCGAACCAGTCATACTAGAAGAAGTACATCCAAAGACGCCCTTAAACTGATAAAACAGATAAGCAAGTCTTTAAAACTAAGATCCTCTTTCAAATAGGCACCATTCTCTTATAATTTCAAGAAATTGAATGGCAATGAGGGTGTCAAGGCGAACATATGCTGTGCAGGCCACTGTCAGGGATCCCATGTGGGTAAATGCCCACATTCTTCAAAATACGTTTCACAGGTGGAACTGTGGTTTATCCTACTGTCTGAGATCAGGACAGAATAGGGCCTAGCAAAAAGATATCTTTCTAAGGACACTGAAACTTGGTGTGGAATACATAATTTAATGATGTCTTGTGCCTTAGAAGGCGCATGAACTAGCCAATAATCTATATAGGTGAACAACTTGCTTTTGTCACACATGGATCTTGGTGATTAAGCAGAGAAAACAGCCACAGCACTTTCTTTGATACCTTATTTCATCTTTATGTGTGGCACTGTTCTCCTTCATGAAGGCTTGTGCAGGGCTCAGAAGAGGATGAATATTACTTATTCATAGTATTACATTGGGAGCTGTACTTCGGTGTCTGCTTTCTCTTACCAAATGCATTGCCATAGGTGGCTGGTTATTCTTGCTGTGAAAATATGTTATATTCCTGTTGAGTGTATAAAGCATCCAAGTACCACTGATGTTGAAGAGACAACTCAGAAATGTCTCCACAAGAGGAGTCATTAGCTTTTTTAAATTTGACATCTTTATTCTATGAAGATTTTGGAGCTAGCTGGTAAGTGTTTGTATTGACCTCAAGGATACTTGGGACTTCTCATAAACAGTCATTAGTGATGTTAGATCCACCTTGATTAGTCCTTCCTATATTACAATACCAGAATCCAGCTCCAGAAGTTTTATTCTCTCCCGGAACTCTCCACTTAAATTGTTGGACTTGGCTGCATCTCTGAACTGCATATAGCAGCACTGCACACTCTTTCGAGCAGACTTGTCAGACAGGCCAACCTCTAATAGTGCATTCTGTGGCAAAACCTTTTTCAAAACTTCTTGTTTTCAAGGGACCTAGAAGTTTGGCATTGCAATCCAAACCTTGCACTTTGCTCCAAATGACACAAGGCTTACAATTTTCTGGGGAGTAAAAGCATTTTGAGGCTTCCTCAAAAATGTTGCAATAGTACTGAAAGCTTTCTTTGTTTGGCTATCAATTGGATTTCCAAGACAAACTATTTGTTTGTGATTTGAATACATTTTCTGGGATGCCACAGGAAAGTTAGAATATACTAAAATACAATCAGAATTTGACTATTGTCTACTGCTGGGACAGCTTGGAAAGTCTTCAAACCAATATCATGCATGTTGATCTAAAAGGTAAGGAGAACCACTGCAAGCAAAATCCCTTTTTATCCTCTCTTTATAGGCTTGAAGGCCTGAATCACTTTTCTCACTGTGAAATCCTCTTTAGGATGAAGTTTTTGTATACGGACATGTTATAACTACCACAAAATAATTATTGTGGTTTATTTTGAACAATTTCGGAGGTCAACACAAAAACCAGCAGCAACATGGGTATTTGCTTCAAATACTTTTTCATAAGAAACTAGATTTGTCATTTACAACCTGGGTGAAATCCTGCCTGAATTCCTTTCCAGGTTTTCTTTTCCACTACCAAGTCCTCCAAGGCTGTAAGATTCATTTGGCACTAAGTTTTGCAACAATGTCAATTAGGCTTGGAGGTCTCATGGGTTGCTTCACCTCTAAGGAATTTTTAATTTAACGGAACCATCAACATTGTGAATTCAAGCCAGAATAATGGATTGGGCAGACAAATTTCATAAGAATGTATCAACAGATGCATTCAGTAATTTCAAAAGTGCTTGGAAATCTTTATTAGAGCAATGCCTGTTCCCCAAATTTACAATGGTTTCTTTCAGACATTATAGAGGAACAGAAATTCAAATCCAGAATTTGAGCAAAATCCTAAATCCTGTTCCTTTGGAGAAAATTAATGTTGAGGGCAGTCTGAAGTGACAACTTTTTAAAGGAGGAATAGATTTCAATAGCAGCTTGTGGTGGAATACATGATCAATTGAGGTAAAAGTCTTACCTCTTTAGAATACTCCATAATGCACCTTGCACATTCCACAGAATTTGGAATTATTATCGTTGGTGACAACATTGAATATAAAGAGAAGCACCTATTTGTTATTAAAAATGAGATGTGTTGTCATACGGCTCAGCATCCTTACAGGAAGCACATCACAGAAGTTGGTGATCCTTCTGCATATAGGTTGCACATGGCTTTGATACAGACAGAAATTAAGGAAAGGTTGTGATTCATGAGCAACCCTATAGTTTACTCTCCAATTACAAGTGGAATTAAGTAATTACTAACACTGACGAAATAGCGCTCGCGATACGAGCGCTGCACGCGAGTAACGCCCTTGGCCCAAATGGTATCCCGATCAAACTTTATAAGCTCCGACCAGATAAATTCGCCCCATATCTGAAATCTATGTTTGAGGACTGCCTTGAACAGGGATCGCTGCCTCTAGATCAGAGAATTGAGACCATTGTCCAATTTACAAGGAAGGGAAACACAAAACAGATTGTGCCTCCTACCGCCCTATTTCATTGTTAAATGCAGAACCTAAAATCCTAGCTAAAGTACTCACTAATAAACTGATCAAGGTAATAGGGGACCTAGTGCACCCTGATCAATCAAGATTTATGCCATTAAGAAACACTGCTCTAAATCTGCGCCGAGTACACGGGGTCCTGGGCAGGGCACGGACCATAAGGGAAGAGGCAATCATAGTCTCTCTAGATGCCACTATGGCGTTTGACACGCTTGAGTGGCCTTATCTTTTTGCCGTGCTCACAAAACTAGGATTTGGGCCGAGATTTAGCCGATGGGTGCGTCTACTATAAAGCAAACCTATGCTCAAGTAGTCGCGAATAACAAGAAATTGGAGATTTTTACACTTAGGCGAGGGACTCGTCAGCGGTGTCCCCTCTCTCCCTTGCTGTTCACCCTGGCCCTTGAACACCTTGCAGCGTGGATCCGTAGAGAGCCAATGATTCGTGGAATGCGATGGTCTTCGGACTGGGAGGACCATATTTCTTTATATGCAGACAACGTCCTTCTGTATCTCACGTCCCCCAAGAGGTCCCTGATTGCTGTTTTCGGCATCCTGGCCATTTTTGGTATATATTCCGGGTTTTGTATCAACTGGCAAAAATCTCTCCTGTATGTCCTCTATGGAGGTCCACCTCCGCTACCTCAAAACTGCCCAATACCGATATTAACAGAAGGCTTCAAATACCTAGGTGTATTAATTTCCCTTGATCATTCCCTCCGGTATGCCCGTAACTTTGATCTCCCACTGCAAAGACTTAGACGTGACATCACGTGTTGGAAGTCACTCCCACTCTCACTATTGGGCAAGGCGGCCCTTTTTAAAATGATGTCACTACCCCGCTTCCTATATGTTTTACAAAACTTGGTCGACCCTGTCCCGAATTCATATTTTAAAGAAATAGAAGGGCTCCAGCGAGACCTTCTTTGGGACGGGAAACCACGTATTGATTTATAAAAACTCACGCTCAGTTGGTACGACGTAGGAATTGTATTGCCCGACATTAAAAAATATTACTGGGCTGCACATTTTGCAGCAATAAACCACAGCACATACGGTCGCCCTGACGACCCGGGGTTTAACATGGATCGATGGCTTCTCCCAAACGGGACTTACACCCGAGCACTATACTCCAAACCGGACAGGTACACACTTAGTGGTCCTACTAATCACGCAGTTGAAATCTGGCATTCCGCGAACAAATCACTCGGCTGTAACCATAGATTAACACTTGCCACACCCCTGTGGGATTCACAAAACTTAGGAGACCTGAAGAACTCTAAAGGCTTTTACAAGTGGGAACTAATTGGCATTTCACACTTTAAAGACCTGGGGGACACGGGGCGTGAAGCCCTTCGACACCCTCCAGCGTTAATACGAATTGGCAGACTCTGAGCGTTTTCGATACCTGCAAGTCTGTCATGCATTGCAATCCGTGTTGCCCCCAAACTCCTCTCCTCCAGATTTCTCCCAAGTGGAAGACAGACTACTCTACGGCCATTTACCCGAAAAGGCCATCTCCCTAACCTACCGAAAACTCATTAATAACATGGAAGATCCTCTGCGTTCACTACGAGAAAAGTGGACCAGAGATGGTATTGAATTAGACTATGAAAGCTGGCAAATAGTAGATTCCTCCCCCAAAACTGTTGCGATCCCGGCACGTCTTCGGCTGATGCAACTGAAGATCGTACACAGAACTTACATAACAGGTCCCCAATAGATACACGGATGGGCCAGCAGACGGGTCTTGCATGCAGGGATGCACCCAAATGGGCACATTCATGCACATAATATGGCAATGTGAACCAATCCAGGAATATTGGCAAAAGATACACGAAGTAATGAGTGAAACGTTGGAGGTTGAAATCAAGCCAGAAGCGCCCAGATGCCTCCTTAACATCTGGGAGCCCACTGACCTCAACACTCACACTACACAATGCGTCACACTCGGCTACATGGTCGCCAAGAAGAACATTGCTCAGCTCTGGCGGGCCTCGCATGCACTCACGATCACAGTCTGGAAAAAGGAACTGGATTGGTGTATGCTGAGAGAAAAGACAGTATACCAGGCCCAAGGCTTCCCCCGGAAATGGTCCAAGATATGGGAACCTTGGAATGAATATTGTGGCAATATCTGTACTCCACCCCGTACTTTTGACTGTGATGATTTGCCCTCCCCGTGATTTCCAATGAATTATTCTACTGCATCTGTATGTACATTTGACTTCACTGTAATACCTCCAATTGACTTTTGTGGAACTGTACCTTTATGTCGAGTCTGTTAATAAAAAGATATATAAAATAAAATTAAAAAAGTAATTACTAACAAGTTATTTGATATGAAACATGACTGAAAAAACATCCTAACCTTGCAGAAACTATTTAAAACACTAATAAAGTGTATCTGAACTCTAGCAGTCTGCTGCATCAATTCCTGCCCTTCTCACACCAGAGAGTGGGGATACAAAGTGTACACAGTTGACTTTGACAGCTATACTCAAAGGCGTCAATGAAGTTAGCATTATGGACCCTGGAACTTAATAACAAGAACTTCAGGGGGACGGAATCCAGAGTTCACCAAAGCAGCTAACTTTGGTGAGGCGTGTTTGTTCAGCAGTTTTAGAGCTGGTTTCCTCTGTTGAGTTTAAAAAAAACTTAGCCTCAATTATTTTCCACCTGGACAAAACTTCAGAAAAGATTTTCTGATGGTGGAAGTTTTTTCACTTGTGAATGCTATTAATCTCGATAATGTCTTCTATTGGTTGTTCGACAAGGTTGTCCTACTACTCTTCCCATGTCCTGCCTCTGTGTGACATTTCTCCTTTGCTTTATTACTGAAATAATATTACCTCCTTGGGATATGCCATATGGTCCAAAACATTTGTTTCTTTCAAAACTCTTTTTTTATTATTTATTTTTACAAAATGAATATTAACTCTGTGATATGTCTTTGTTCTTTCTATTGCTTAAAATAACTGGAGTTTTAATAAATATTTTGTTCAGTAGATGGGGTTTTGATTATTTGGATACTCAGAAATAGGTAACAATGATTTTCATTTACTATATACATACTGCATCTCTGAAAACCACACGGCAGAGAATGTTGGCCTGAAATTGCAAATAAATGTTATCTTTAGCATAAAGTCATGTTAAGAGAGTGAATCAACATTGCTGAGATAAAACAAAATAAAATGGATTGAACCAGGGCTGAATTAGGCTAGCTAATGGAGAAAAATATGCCATGCAGATCATCCATTTCTATCCAGCGACTACGAACTGTAGAACTCTATCGAGGCAAATTGCTCCTCGGAGCCAAACATCAAGGTATGCGTTGAATTGTGGAAGAGGTGTGGCGCAGCGGCCAGGGTGCCTGACTCAGCACTACAGGGTTCACAGTTCGATCCCCGGTGCCGGCAGCAGGTTAACCCAGCACCATGTGACTCTGGGCAATAGCTTGCTTAATCTTCCCGAGGGCCCCCAGCGCTGGGACACCACTTCGGAGGTAGCTGTGCGCTTTATAAATACTGGTATTTCATTTCATTTAATTGTCTTGGTGGACCTCTAATGTGATCTACAACTATGGCCAGCATTTTGGTCCTCTGTTGTTTAGGGTTGATCCCCACACTAAAATATAAGGACTTCCAAATGGTAACTTTAATTGGCAGGTGGAAATGCTCGTCGTTCTGGTCGACTAAGCTCAGCTCATCACATGCTAAACTAAAAACAGTTCAAACTACTTTAGGAAACAAAACTGATTTGGGAATTAAAGATTCAACATTGGTATTTTGCACCCAATTTCTTTGGTCATTAGAAAGAGTTAGTAGACCCACTCAACCATGCAACTCCAGTGGTATCTACACCATTGTTCACCAATCTGTTTTATAGTACTCAAAACCAAAGAAAACTCTGTGGGAAAAAGTTATTTGACCTCAATGGGTAGAGCACAAAATATTTAACACCTTAAGACGTCCACTAGAATCAAATCAGGTTGCAGCCATTTTACAAACCAATGACTAACAATGCATTAATTTGATGTTGCAAAGTTCAGGGAAATTGATACATATTACAATACTTCGTAAGGTGGTGAGGGCCATTAAATGAATTATATATAACAATTCTCAAGAATGTTTCAATATGAAATTCCACAAAGCGAAATCTCGCTCATAGGCTCCTTAACTAAAACACTGTTTCTGGAATATTAGTATATGCATTAATACTGCTGCATTATCTACAATTATAAGATGACTTGTATGTGTGTATGTTACGCACATCAACATATGTGCTTCTGTTTTAGAGGGTGTGTGTGTGTGTGTTTGGGTAAACGTGTGTTAAATATAATGACATTTTTATTGTCACAACCTTCTGTAAAGCTGTTTCACTCACTCAAACAACAATTCTCACTGTATCTTATCTCAGAGTCCTTGCTGTTCAGGGGATACACATCTTTCTTTTCTTTAGTTCTTGACAATGAAACAGAGGTAGCAATAAGAGGACCTGGAATTAAAATACAGGATGATGGTTACCACATTGCATAGAGTATGATAAAATGAATGTGATTAGAATTTATTGTATGACTGATATCACTACAAATATTATTGTGAACACAACATTAAGATCAGTAATATCCATTGTTGATCATACATACTAACCATAGATGTCAGAAATGCTGGGTGAATGAAAAATAGTGTTACCTTTAGAGTCACTTCTCAAGTCCTACTCATAGGCTCTGCCCTATTACAAGTTTATGTAACCATTGACACCTAAATGAAAAATGTAATGGTGAACAGCTCGGTACAGTGCAGCACTTGATGTGGTTTCACAACTTCAGATAACTTCTTAGAAGAGCAAGTTATGAAATGCTATTATTAAAATATGAAAGTCTGTCCATGTTCGTGGAAATCTAAATAATTCCAACACAAATAAAAATGAAGTTGATATTTCTATGAGGATCAAGTTTCGCTTCATCTGCCGCTTGTTTCTCAGATCTCAAAACAAAAACCGATGGGAGGTAGCCATCTGATGAGGGGGGGGACAAAGACTGGAACTAATGGAGACATTCAAGGTCTAAGATTACTTCTGATGTACCGCAGCTGCTACTGATGTTTTCGACGCTTTAAAACATGGAAGTCTGACTTACCGGCTCCTATTTGCTGAAGTTATTTGCCGTTTTATGACCTTAAAAAGGCTCCCACTATCACGTAAACCGTGCACCATTAGCCCTTTCAAGAGCTATTAAAAGCTGGCTCAAACAAGCCAACAATGAAAGGGGTGGGGTGGATTTTGGCAATAGGAGAGAACCTAGGAATTGCGGTCACCACTGCAGGTGATATATATTACATATTGGAGTCATTTTAATCCAAATATCTCTTGACTATAAAGAGCATGGGCTTCATAAGATTAATCAAGAGCTTGTTGTAGCCAAATGATACGCTGGTGGGAAGAGGGCAGAAAGATGCCTTCAAGTGGTAGGTGACAAAGACACAGCAGAGTACAGTCTAGAGGAGAGGGTCTATGCAACCTGCAGTGGTGAGAAATAGAAAACAATCTGCTCTTTGAAAAAGTCTATCTGGAGACAAAACCTATTGTCAGAATCAAAAGAGAGAGGAAACATGCTGAAGGACATAATCCTCTTTAACCACATCGCTGCTGTGGTTATTTTTCCCCTGTGCTGGAAATTAAGATTCTTCTATATTCATGACGAGCTCAGCTCGTCATCAGCACAGCTCAACTGTGCCTCATGACGAGCTGAGCTCGTCATGAGCATAGAAGGGGTTAAGTATGATAGCATCACGGTCTCTTTTCCATGTTGTAAGTACATTCTTAGCAAATGAGTGCAGAAGTTGAAAAGCGATGGAGGCACATTTCCTAATTTTAACGGAAACTTTAATGAACCTACAGAGCAAAATAAGGGTCACAACTCCCACCTTGTTCGAATGAAAGTTCAGAGGAGGGCTTGTATTACTATTATTATAACCTGAAATTTGTGAGAGTAATTGTTGCCCACAATGAGTAATGATGGCGATCTGGCGATGTAAGGACGAAGTTTCGGATAAGGTAAAGAGGCAAGTTTATTTTTAAAAGACAGAAGGTAGGAGTATTTCTCGTGTCCTGGGGCAGGCATTCCAGCATTTAGCTGGAAGGCAGGTGATTGCACGTCCACAAGAATGGCTACAACTTATACGAGGAATGAGCAAGAGATTAAGAGAAGATAACCATAGAGGTCATGATGATTGAAGGCAGATACATAAATCAGGGATATACGAGGGGCAAGAGTTATAGAACAGGCATAAGGATTTAAAAATAGGGTGTTTGGCCGTCAGTGGAGTTCTTAATGATGGAAGGAAACAGATAAATATCGGGGGAAAGACATACAATGGTGCGAGCTCAGAGTTTTGAACCGTTTGAAGGTGCTGGATTAGATGAGTGTAGCAGCCTAAGTATATAGAATTACAATAATCAAGTATAGAAGTGACTAGAGCGTGAGTCACCGATTAGCCAATGGGAGCAATTCAAAGATCTTTTTCATCATTTTCACTAGAGAGAATCAGATTGGTACAACTTGATTAATTTGAAAGGAGAAGGATAATGTAATATCCTAGTGACTGGTATGGAATCTCAACCTCCGTTCAGGACGACAAGAACAAGGAGAGCGAGGGCCGGGATTCCAGACGAGTCAGTTGGACGTGGAAGCGATCCCTTCTTAATGAGAGAATCTCTACTTGAACAGTTTGAATAAAGAAATAACTTACGTGTTGGCAGTGTAAGTTATTGAAGATACAGCACTGGCGACGAGCGAGACTGCAGAGAGGACGACTGTGCGGATTGTGGAAGATGCTGTGGCAGCATGGAGGAGTCGCAGTGACAGCACAGTGGCTGCTGTAGGCAGCGGCTGGCAGTGGGTGAGTCTCGTTACTGATTTCAGGTTTGTGCTGGCAATCAATGGCGGTGGACTGCGGTGCATGTGCACTATCGTAAGCCAATGCACGGGAGGCTTGGCATAAATTGCTGAGTGATGCATCGGCCGGCGAGCGTTTAATGTGACAATTTGCCGGGGAGAAGCAGGCTTATTTTCTTTTTTTAACTTAGAAATAAAGAAAAGCGTCGCAGCACCATGACGTGGCGGCCATTTTACAGTGTTGAGCAAGATCTCTAATTAACATTGTTGTGAAATTTTCTTGTGAAATTTGTTACGGCAACAACTTATGTGAATTACCAACAGTGATTCACACAATGGGAATGAGGAATTAAAGAATGTATGATAATCTTGCTCCATAATTCGGGATACCAATGGGTTTGGTGGATCATCAGTGATTCACACACTTGGAATAATATATCTATATATTATCACCATACATTAAGTTGCAAGCAGTGCAGGCGAAAACAGTGATCCGTACACTTTAAGTACAGAACCAGTATCATCTTTTTATATACATTTATTGATTTCCCTACTTGAGATAGAATTTGACTATACATTTCTTTTAGTCAATGGGTTACATTAGTTTTAAGGCTATGGAAGGAATCAATGCGCCAGTACATTTTCTCTCTGATTCTGGTGAACCTGTTCTTGAGTGGGAACAATGAAGAGAAGCGTTTAACGCCTATCTGGAGGCAATTGAAGGAGACAATTTTACTGAATAAAGGAAATTGGCAATTTAAAAACATAGTCTGGGGTTGGAAGTAAGAAGAGTTTTACTACATTTGCAAAAAATTGTTCCAGATGATATAAGCAAAGAGGACTCTGATGTTTATGAAATGGCTATTCAGCAGTTGGAACTAAAATATAAAAAGAAAATAAATGTTGTTGCAGCAAGACACAAACTAATGGGTTGAGGTCAGTTACCCAATAAATCCATCAACTCATTTGTCAACGATCTGAGAGTGTTAGCTGCTAAGTGTGACTATGGAGCATTTAGAGATCAAAAGTTACGAGATCAGTTAGTACAAAATATAGCTGATATTAAATTACAGGAAAAAATATTATTAGTAGATCACTCGATGTTAAGTAAAGCATTAGACATTGCTCATCAATTTGACGAAATGGAATTTGGCTGAAAGAATTGGCTCACAGAGCTGTAGAGGTTGTAAAAACGGTAAAAAAGAGTGAGCCAATATCCAAATCTGGTAAGGTAGGAGAAACGAAAGCCAGATTTATAGAACGATACGACACTCCCAAGGAGAGAAGGGGGATTGTGTGTTTTAAGTTTGGTCAATGAGGTCATTAAGCCAATGACAGATCATGCCCAGCTATAGGACAAACATGTACAAATTGCAAAATGAAAGGTCATTTTGCTATGGTTTGTAAAAATAAGAATCGAAATACACATGGTGTCTATAATAAGCAGAGTCTAATCAGAGAAGTCAGACAAGTCAAAGAATCCAGCCTAGAGGAATATCTACTAGGTGTGTATGAAGTTAAGGAGAATAAGAAAGATGTACCAGTTTGTCTTGTAGACATAGGAGGTGTAGAAGTAAAAGTTATGGCAGATTCTGAGGCAAATTATGACAAATAACAAGCCCAGGCAAAACGAGAAGAGCAGCAATGTGTGCAACTAAAAGAAACAGATATGCACTAAAAATTACAATTAGAGTCAAATTTATTAAATATCATAATGATAAAAATTCAGGATATATATATTTTGTTAGATAAAAATTGAAAATGTCTTTATACATAAGAATACAACAATGTGATCAACAATTCATGTAATACAAATCAATGTTGAAAGGAGATGGTTTTCAGATTCTGGGGCAAGACACACTTTAATAGGAGATGATTTATTTCAGCAGTTTCCCAGAGTGAATGTGTTTCCACCAGCCATTAAACTAGTGGGTTATGGTAACAAACCGACAGAAATAATTGGATACTTTACATCATCTTTAGTGTACAAAAGGAAATCTATCGACACAAAGATATATGTTGCCAAAGAAGGTTCATGTTTATTGAGGTATAAGTAAATACACTTACCTTATATGGGGAGCCTCTGGGCTGCTCTCACCCTCGGATCTCAGTTGGCGCAGCTCCCTCTGCTGTTCTACTGTTCCGCACAATCAATCCTTGCATTTTCAGTTCCACAATGGAGAGATCAGTAATCCTGTTTATGGTGGAGGGAGAGGCGCATTTTCTCTCACATCAGCTGGTACAGTGTAATACTGGGTCCTAGTTCAGGCAACTTTGCCATAAATTGTAACATGCGCATTGGTGGCCTCTGGTGTGAAGGCCAAATCTGTGGCCTTGAAATACAGTGAAGAGAATGCTCTTCACTGGGTGTTACATTGCTGCTGTAGAGGGGAAGCTGTTCCTGTTCGCTGTGTCAGACTTCAGAGAGCGTCATGAAGGGTGCTGATCATCACCCTTGATGTAGGTCTGCTTCCAGCAGTGCCTATAAGGATAACAAGCATTGGAATAACCAATAGGTCTCGCTTTTGGGACCTTATAAGAGTTTAGTTATGCAGCACAATATCCTTTGTGCAACAACATTAACTGTTGCATGGGTAAACAATTATAGGGTTCCAAATGCGAGACCTATTGGCTATGCCAATGTTTTTTTAATGTGATATGGATTGCAATATTTCACACAGCACTTTTACCCAGATAAAATGATATACAACGCAATATGGTGAATTGGGTGACTAACAAAATGTAGCACGTGGCTTGAGTACAAGAACATATTTTAACTTCCTGTGTGGGGGAGAGTCTATGAAATAATGTACGTAAAGGGTAGGGACTAGGCATTAATTAGGTGAGGGCCACGGCGTAGGCGGGCCGGACCCATGAGCGTGTTTACTATGGGGACGTGAGGGAGTAATACAGGCACAATGAAAATACCAGGTAACCAGTTAACCCATGAAACATCAAAGTGCAGAATCCAGCTTCAACATGCAACTTAAGTGGAAGAAAAGCAAACTTTTGTCTAATAGAGCTAAAACAAATCCAGCAAAATGAGGTTGTGAATAAGCCGCACAAACATACGAAGAACTCCCATGCCACATCAATTAGGCACTGGTGTCCACGCTAGTCCACTTTCAAGAAGCCAAGCATTTTGCAGTCTCAAGCCTAATAAAATTAAAATAGACGACCTTTGTTGCACAGTAGCCCACAACTATGATACGGGCAGAAACAATGAAAAGACTGACGAAGGGGTGTGTGCAATGAGGGAGGGGTGGGGGAATGGGGAGCAGCAACTCAGAAAGGTGGTCAGTGGGATGGGAAAGGTGCAATATAAGGCTAATATTTGTAAGCAATGCGGAAATGTTAAAGCACATTCACTAATGCTGATATTTCTTGCCCGGAAGTGTTGCGTACGTGAATGGCTAATAAATTTTTTATAAAAGAGAGCCGTGCACGCCACACGTGCGCTTGTCCCAGTAAAAGAAAATGTGTGCACGAGTGAATAACTAATGCTTACATTTCGAAGCACACAGCTAATGTTACATTTCCCTGTGGGATAATACAAACAAAAAATAAATTGACAGAGTGCGCGAACTACAGAGTTAATGGCCCGTGCACAAGTGAATATCTAAGGCTGATATTTGTAAACAATGCGCATATTTAAAAGCACATTCACTAGTGCTGATATTTCTTGCCCGGGAGTGGTGCTGATATTTTAAAACAATGTGGATATAAGGCTGATATTTAAAAGCAATGAGATGCGTGCGTATATGCGTGCGCAATGTGCTCTTTGGATATAAGGCTGATATTTAAAAGTAAAGCGGTGCGTGAGTGTATGTGTGCGCGCGCAGTCTGCTCTTTTTCAAAGCACATACTCGTGCTTGTGGCGTGCCGCTTCGCACTCCCACAAGGCGTATGCCGCCACAAGCACGAGTATGTGCTTTGAAAAAGAGCTGCACAACGGGTAAATGTCTCCTATGTAGCGCATGCGCACTGCGTAGGCGAGACCTAAAAAGGCATTCCTAGCTGAAACATACTTCTGTTTCGGTAAGCCCCAATAAGCTTCTGGCATCCAAAGCATATTGGCAGAAATGTTAAATCTATGTCTCCCCTCTTGACGTTTTGTCCCTTCTTGTCATCTAGCTTTATTGTGCCTAGATTCTATCATCTTCTCACTCAGGGCATTGGTGGTTCATGTCCGATTATGTAATGTCTGATTATGTTCTCTTTCCATTGGACCTGTCTGGGAGAACTGGAGAGTGGTACTGAGGCTTAGGCACCGGTCTCTAAATCTAAAGTTAAACAAGTTAAAGGAATGCTGTTCGGAGAGGTGAATAACCTCACTCAATGAGGAATGGTGCGAAGAAGTTGGCCCAGAGCACTGGAGATTGTCCAAGTAAGTAGCCAGGTCGTCTCCATTTCTTAAATATGGTTCTCATCAGTGACACACTGCAGAGATAGACCGTTACTCCCACTGCATTGCGTCTCAAGTTGTGAATGATGATCAGCAGTACGAGTCCCTCGAAAGCACTTAGAAAACGTTTAGAAGACTTTGCTTTGGCCTGCACTGATGGGTAAATAGTGACAAGCCTTAAGTAAACTGAGCAAGCGCTAGATGCATGCGATGCTCTGTGAACTCAGTGGGAGGGAGGGGGCACTAGTGAATGAATACCTGTTGCTTCAGAGCATCCGACTGCTTCCCCCGTGAGCTGACTGAACGAGGTTTCTTGACGGTGAGGCTTATTTACCCAGCATGCTTGGGCAGGGCGCCTCAGGAGGGACTGGAGGGACGGGTACCCCATCTGTCCTCTCCGGTGTGATTGCTCACTCCTGTCCTGCACTGCGAGGCGGCTCCGGTGCGGATCATTAGACAGAGCTGTGGCCACCTCATCCCCAGGGCACTGGCCATGGAGAGCATGATCGAGGGCCTAGGGGCTTTACTTTGAGAATGGCTATTAAACTTGTGGAGACGAGCTGGGGTGCTTCCGGCAGAGCTCCCCAGCCTGTCAGTACCCGCAAACACAGTCCATCTGCGGGGGAGTTACCTGAGGGCAGCGAGAGTCAAGAGGGGCAGTGAGCACGGACGCTATGAGCTGACAGCTAGAGCAGCGTGTAAAGAACTTCCAACGCTTGTGTGATGAAAAGGAGTTCTTTATTATGAAACGCCAACACTGGCTCCTACATGGATCGGAGCCTTCGTAGTTCCCGTCAGTTTGGTGATCAGCTGTCAACAGTCAAATGTGACAGTTCACAGCTGGTGACCTCACCGCAGGTACGGTGTCCGCGCAGGGACACAACGAAGCAATCACAGAAACGGTGTCCCAAAGGGGACACCCACATTAGGTCACGACACATCTCCCCTTCTTACGGAAAGGAAGGGAAGAAAAAGAACAAAGAGAGCAATGTAAATATTTGCAAATATAGTCTTTAAGTTTTGCCGGTAGCCCAAACACCCTCCCGGCTCGGCTCCTGTGTCGCCTGCGGGCGTGGGTGGCCACATGCGTCTGACCCTCACAGCACTAGTGGTATTGGATGATGTATTAGCTGGAGCTGAGGTGGGCCGCGAAATGGTGCTTCCAAACACATTGGGTTGTACACGAAACTCGTAGTCAGACTCATCGTCGGATAAGCAAGGTTGTGCCACATTTCCTTTTTGTGTCTCGAGTGAGTTCCTTCTAATCTCTGTGGGCAAGCGGAATGTATCTTGCTTGGTGTCCCCTGGGCTCTGTATGGGATGACTGTGGACAGAAAGAGCAGAGAAATGCCATACATTACCGTCACTCAAGAGTGCCGAGTTGCAGTACACTTCTCGCACGGTCAGGGGAGCAGTGAATCTTTCTTGACATTTCCCTATGTGTCCACTTTTCCTTACCTTGACCACGTCTCCTACCTTAAGTTCGACATGCTTGCACCCATGCTTGCTGTCGTAGGTCTTCTTGTACTTGAGCTGAGCTTGCGTGAGTCTTTGCTTGACCTGTTGTGACAACCAGTGTACTCTTTTAGCTGCCTTAACCCAACCCACATTGTCCTTTGATAGAGGAGTTCTGCTCGCATTAATTCAAACGGGCTGTGTCCTGTGGATTCGCATGGTGTAATTCTGAATGCACACACTGTCTTGAGTATTTCTTTCTTCCAGTTGAGTTTGTTGCCTTTTGCGAGTTGCAATATGCCCTTCAAGACTCTGTTGAATCTCTCTACTGCTCCGTTACCTGCAGGATGATATACCGATGTTGTCTGTGTACAATACTGTGTCTGAGTATGTAGTCCTTGAATATATCAGAAGTGAATTGTGAACTGTTGTCGCTAACTATCTGCTTTGGGAGACCTTCACGTGGAAATGTTTCATCCCTGAACTTAACTACGATTAGTGTATCCGGTTTAACAATTCTTACTTCTGGCCACTTGGAGTAGTGGTCAATATTTACTATCACGTACCATTGATCAAGATCATCCGGTATTGGTCCCACAATGTCGAAGCTGATTCTTTCCCATGGCATGGGAATGGGGTGCAAAGGTGGTCTAAATGTCACCTGTGTTTTGTCAGAGTCCATGCACATTTTGCACTCCCTTACTGTTCTTTCCACTGCAAGGCTGACACCTGGCCACCAACGCATGTTTTTGACTCTGCTCTTTGTTTTGGCGATGCCTAAGTGTCCTTCATGGCATATCTCAAGTATTTTCTTTCTTACGTCTTTAGGTGGTACAAATCTTCCATTTCTTAATAGGAACCCATTCTCCAATGATAATTCGTCTTTTACTTCCCAGAAGTGTCTTAGGGGTTTTGTCAGTTTATTCTGGTCTGTCCAACCTTCCATTATTTTCCGTATAACCTTACATAGTACTTTGTCCTTACTTTGCTCCAACAGCCACTCCTCTTTTGTGATTCCGCTCAATTTTTCAAGTACATTTGCTATGCAAGTTTCATCCACTCCTTTATCCTCTTTGTCGCTTGTATTTCCTACGGGCATTCTGCTTAAAAAATCTGCGACAACATTTTTCACTCCTGGTACATAATGGACTTTGTACGTGTAGTCAAACAGGCGTACTGATAATCTGGCTAGTCTTGGTGAAGCCGTGTGTAAACCTTTCGTAGTGAGTACCTTTTTTAAGGGTTTGTGATTGGTGCACAAGTTTACCATTCTTCCCCAAACATATTGCCTGAAGTGTTCTAGGGCCCACACACATGCCAGTGCTTCACGCTCTATTACGGAAAAATTTTCCTCTGCTTGTGTAAGAGAGCGTGATGCAAAAGCTATGGTGTATTGAACACCTCTGGTGTCCTTTTGTGTGAGTACGGCTCCTAGTCCCTTGTTGCTTGCGTCTGTGGTTACAAAATTTGGTAAGGAGGGGTCGAATCCTTGAAGAGGTAAGGCTGCACACGTCTGCTTTCAGATTCTGAAATGATTTTTTGCATTCTTCAGTCCATTCAAATTTGTTCATAAACTTAAGTTGCTGTCTTAGCGTATAAGTCTTCAGTGAGAAAGTTTTGATGAATTTTGAATAAAACTCCACCAATCCCAAAGAAGGATCTCAGTTCATCTTTGTTGGCTGGTATTGGCGAGTCCTTTATTGCCTGTGGGAGTTCCTTTTTTTGGGCTGATTCCTTCTCTAGTTATTTGGTGTCAAAGATAATTGACAGAATTACTTGCAAACTTGCATTTTGAAAATTCTGCTGTCAATCCTTTATTGTTCAGAATTCCCAGGACCTGTTCAACTCTGTTGTCATGCTCTTCCTTTGATTTTCCCATAATTAAGATGTCGTCTTGGAAGATTAATATTCCTGAGACTCCTTCAAAGATGTTGTTCATGAGCCTTTGAAACATTGCGGCCGCTGATGCTAAACCGAAGGGTACTCGTGTAAATCTAAAACACCCAAAAGGAGTAACGAATGTTGTTAGTGTCTTACTGTCACGGTGCAGAGGTACCTGGTGATAGGCGGATTTTAATTCAATTGTGGAGAACCACTTTACGCCTTTGGTGGTAGTCAACATCTCATTTATTTTGGGCAGTGGATATTGTTCCACTATGATGTTTTGGTTTAGGTCGCGTAAATCTACACAGAGCCTCAACTTGCAATTGGGTCGTTTAGCGACAACAAGAGGTGCGACCCATTTGGACGCTTCCACTTTTTCAATTATTCCTTCCTTCATTAGCTTGTCTAGCTGGATCTTAACTTCATCCTTTATGGCAAACGGAATGTTTCTTGCCTTGTTTACCTTAGGGGTTGTGATTTCCTTTAGTCTGATTTTATGTTGATACCCCTTCAATGCTCCCACAGCGCCACTGAATACCTAAGGGTACTTCTTGAGCAAGGATGTCGCATGGTCATCGTTGTCTGACAAACTTAATACGGGCTCGCTTTTGCTTGGATCAAGGATGATGCCCAGATTTCCTTGGTCCATCCACCCTAGAACCGATGGTCCCACCTTTGAGACATAGAGTTTCCCAACAGCCTCTCTACCTTTGTAAATAAAGTCCAATGTTCTTTAGCCGCACATGTCGATTAGCTCTCCAGTGAATGATCTGATAATTATATCAGGTTTTACAAGTTTTCCTCTAATGCGTGGTTGGAACTTTTCCTTCCAGACACCTTCATTGACTATTGTATAAGGTGAGTTGGAGTCTGCCACAATGTTTATCTCCATTGCCACCAATTGTCATGCAACATATGGGTTTTCTTGTCTTAGTTTTCATCTTTGTTTCTCTACTTTCATGTGTTTCACTACTCAGTTCATCATCGATGTTCAGTATAAACATGTTCATGTCCTCATCATCAGATGCGTTCTGAACATCTTCTTCTCCACATTTTAGTACTTTCACATGTTGCGGTTTCCTTTGATAACATGCCTTGATAAAAAGTTCTTTTAGACCGCAATGAGTGCATTTTGCTTCACATGCAGGATATTTTGGATCATTAGCCATATGAGATGTGCTCAAGCATCTGTAACATTGCCCCCAGCTTTTTATCTCATTTTTTTATATGTTGGATTGTAGATTTTTTATTCCATCTTTGTTTATTGTTAGATTTTTGGTCAGACACCCTACTTATGGCGTCACCTTTTTTTCTTTGTTCTCCGATAGTACTGCTTTGGCACATCTTCCTGTGAACGTGCACCCAGAACGAACTCACACCATTCCTTTCATTCTTTTTCTCTTAGACCTTCCCCGCTAATTTTGTATATTTTATGATATTAATTTTTAACTTGACTTAAAGTTGATTTTGTCTTGTTTTTATGATGTAAATGTCGCTTGCATGGTGGTAAGTCCACCCTTCTATAATTTTTTTTAAATCAAATAAAGTATCTTGAAACTAAATCTTCCTGTGAGTTCAGCTTTGTGTGCAATGTCTATTATATTTTGCAGTGGGTATTCTCCCTTAGCCCACAAATTGTCTTGCATGTTAGAATTTGAACCCTGCATCACGATCTGATCCCTTATAAACTCATTGTGGAGTACACCAAAACGACAAATAATTGCAAGATTTTTAAGTGCAGAAACGTAATCATCAATTGATTCTTCCTCACCCTGCTTTCTATGAAAGAATTTGTAACAATCCACGCCAATACATACTGTTGGTTTATAATATGTATTCAGATTGTCTATGGCATTGGTAAATACATCACCTTCATTTTCCACCCTAATCTTCTTATTTATTGCGTTGTACACCATAATTCCGACTGAACCTAAGCAATGCATGAGCATTTTGTACTTTTTTCAGCCTTTACTTCTTCATCTTCCTCTAATGTGGAGATATAGTTGAGGAAATATTCCCTCCATTCTTCCCACTTAAGTGCTGGTTGACCTCCAGCACGTAGGAATGTCTCTGGTGGAGAAAGGTTCCACACACAACCAGATGCCATATTTCTGTATAAATGTCTGTAGTTTGTACTACTGTAACTTTTTTTAACTTTCAAATATTTTTTGACAGAAGATTTGGTTACCTATCAGAGTTTAATATGTGTAACAGCTGTTCCTGTTTAGATGGAGGAAGTGCCCTACTGTTCAACTGCTAAATGTATTGTAGATATGTGTATATCTCAAAGCTGTCTATAACACCCCATTGTATTTTAGATTGATGTCCAGAACACTCTCTTTATAACATATTCTACTTCATAACACTTTTAAAAAAATATATTGTGCTTACTGTGTTATTTCCTTATTTGTCCGTGATAGCGGTAGTCGTTTGTGGAGTGTTGCACGACGGATGCTGATATCCCTTCACGATATCGTTAATGAGGCGCTGAGTGTTTATTTGTTTTTTTTTAAACTTAAGATGGCGCCTACGTTGTGCGTACGTCGACTAGACCGCTGATCTGATTTATTGTCTATTCTCTCTTGGTACCAGTTGACTATCTCACGTGATGACGTTTTGAACGGCTGAATTCCTCTCAGCTGTTTCAGTCAGGTTTGACAGTTGGAAAGCGACAGTTACGATCCTGATAGTTCGTTCATTTTAATAAATCTGTACCTTTACTCTTCTGTTTTACTACGTAGGGTAGCACAAAGGTTTCCTCCTTTGCATTAAGGTTGAACTTGGTGCACTGGCAGGTATACTCCTCATTCACTCAGTTTCTTTCCAGAAGCTTTACCTTCCTTTACTACAGCGATGTTTTACTTTTTTTCCACTTGCGATATTCCTTATGTTCTTCTCACTTTGCTCACCATTAGTCTTTGCTTTTTCTTATTTTTTTTTTATCACAAGTAGTTTTTCTGTTTCGTTTTCCAAAATTTAGCTGACCTCGTTTTTCCGTTAGTGAAGAAATTTTCTTTAGTTGGTATGTGATTCGGTTTGCCTTTTTCTCCCGCACTGGAAAGCCTTCTGAGTATTCATGACTGACTGCTTTTTTTTCAGAATTTTCCTATAAATTCTGTGGGTTCTCTGTTGGCGCTCATTGCCACTTTGTAAAGAACTTCCAACGCTTGTGTGATGAAAAGGAGTTCTTTATTATGAAACGCCAACACTGGCTCCTACATGGATTGGAGCCTTCGTAGTTCCCGTCAGTTTGGTGATCAGCTGTCAACTGTCAAATGTGACAGTTCACAGCTAGCGACCTCACCGCAGGTATGGTGTCCATGCAGGGACACAACAAAGTAATCACAGAAATGGTGTCCCAAAGGGGACACCCACATTAGGTCACGACACAGAGCTCGCAGCCTCCTACTACACGGCCTCGGACTATGCCTCTGACCCTGGCCCGCAGTGTTCGCACGGCACGCTGCACCCCTGGATGTGGAATGCCAAGGCCCAGCAGCCCCAGCGAAGCAGATGTGGAGCTCAGTACACAGGTGAGCACTGCCTGGCCTCCACTCACCTCACTGTCACACAGCCGCCACTCACCTATCTAACAGAAAGCCATCACTCACCTATCTGACACACAGCCACCATTCACCTATCTGACACACAGCCACCACTCACCTATCTGACACAGCCACCATTCACCCATCTGACACACAGCCACCACTCACCTATCTGACACACAGCCACAGGGCCGGCTCTAGGCTCATGGTGGCCCTGTGCAGGGAGCGTAGGTGGGGGCCCCGGAAGAGGGGGTCCGGACCCTCACGGACATCGATTCGCCAAAATGTTATGGGTGACAAAAGCGACATGTCACTCCCTTTCACACCCAGTGACATCACAGGTGTGTCTAACCTTGGACTTTCGACGGCCTCTTATTTACTGCTTGAGGTGTTATGGAAAGAGCAAGAAATGGAGACAACAGAAAAGTAAACAAAGCTCCATGGGCCCTCTTTAGTTTCTGTTCTCTCTGTCTGTCAGTCTCTGTCAGTCAATCTCTCTCTCAGTCAGTCTCTCTCTCTGTCAGTCTCTCTCTCTGACAGTCTCACTCTCAGCCAGTAAGTCTCCCAGTCTCTCTTAGTCTCTCTCTCTGTCAGCCAGTCTCGCTCTCTCCCAGTCAGTCTCTCTCTCTCCCAGTCAGTCAGTCTCTCTCAGTGAGTCATTCTCTCTCTACCTCAGTCAGTCTCTCTCTCTCTCTCCCGGTCAGTCCCCCTCTCAATCAGTCTCTCTCTCTCTCTGTCAGTCTCTCTCAGTCAGTCAGTCTCTCTCAGTCAGTCAGTCTCTCTCGCAGTCAATCAGTCTATTTCTCTCAGTCAGTCAGTCTCTGCCTCTCTCTCTGTCTCTCTCTCTGTCAGTCAGTATCTCTCTACCTCAGTCAGTCAGTATCTCTCTACCTCAGTCAGTCTCTCTCTCTGCCAGTCAGTCTCACTCTCAATCAGTCTCTCTCTCTGTTAGTCAGTCAGTCACTCTCTTAGTCAGCCAATCTTGCTCTCTCTCTCTGTCAGTTTCCTAGCCAGTCAGTCTCTCAGTCAGTCAGTATTCAGTCTCTGAGTCAGTCAGTCAGTCAGTCTCTCTCTCTCAACTCTCTCTCTCTCTCTCTCCATTCTCTCTCTCAACTCTGTCCACTCCATCTCCACTGTCTCTCCACTCTCTCTCCACTGTCTCTCTCTCCACTTTCTCTCTCTCTACTCTCTCTCCACTCTCTCTCCACTATCTCACTCCACTGTCTCCCTCCACTCTCTCTACTCTCTCTCCACTCTCCCCCACTCTCTCTCCACTCTCTCTCTCCACTCTCTCCACCCTCTCTCCCTTCACGCTCTCTCTCTACTTTCTCTCCACTCTCTCTTTCTCTCTGCTCTCTCTCTCCCTCTCTCTCTCCACTCTCTCACTCCACTCTCTCACTCTCTCTCTCTCTCACTCTCTGTCTCACTCTCTTTCCACCCTCTATCTACTCTCTCCACCCTCTTTCTACTCTCTCTCCACTCCCTCTCCACTCTCTCTCCACTCTCTCCACACTCTCTCTCTGCACTGTCTCCTCCACTGTCTCCCTCCACTCTCTCCCTCCACTCTCCCTCCACTCTCTCTCCACTCTCTATGCACTCTCTCTCCTCTCTCTCTTCTCTCTCTCTCCACTCTCTCTCTCCACTCTCTCTCTCTTCTATCTGTCTCTCTACTGTCTCCTCCACTGTCTCCCTCCACTCTCTCTCCACTGTCTCTCCACTGTCTCTCCTCTCTCTCTCTCCTCTCTCTCTCTCTCTCCTCTCTCTCTCTCTCCTCTCTCTCTCTCTCCTCTCTCTCTCTCTCTCCACTCTCTCTCTCTCCACTCTCTCTCTCTCCACTCTCTTTCTCCACTCTCTCTCTCCACACTCTCTCTCCACTGTCTCTCTCTCCACTTTCTCTCTCTCTCTCTCTCTCTCTCTCTCTCTCTCTCTCTCTCTCTCTCTCACCACTCTCTCTCTTCACTGTCTAGCTCCACTTTCTCTCGACTCTCTCTCTACTCTTTCTACACTCTCTCTCTCTACTCTCTCTCCACTCTCTCTCTCCACTCTCTCTCCCTCCACTCTCTCTCCCTCCACTCTCTCTCTCTACTCTCTCTCCACTCTCTCTCCACTCTCTCTCCACTGTCTTTCTCTCCACTCTCTCTCCACTGTCTCCCTCCACTCTCTCTCTCCACTCTCTTGCTCACTCTCTCCACTGTCTCCATGCTCTCTCCACTCTCTCTCTCTCCACTGTCTAGCTCCACTCTCTCTCCACTCTCTCTCTACTCTCTCTCCACGCTCTCTCTCCACTCTCTCTCTCCACCCTCTCTCTCCACCCTCTCTCCCTCCACTCTCTCTCTCTCTACTCTCTCTCCACTCTCTCTCTCCACTCTCTCTCTACTCTCTCTCCACTGTCTTTCTCTCCACTCTCTCTACTCTCTCTCCACTGACTCTCTCTCTCTACTCTCTCGCTACTCTCTCTCTCCACTCTCTCTATACTCTCTCTCCACTCTTTCTCCACTCTCTCTCCACTCTCTCTCTCCACCCTCTCTCTCCACCCTCACTCTCTCTCCACTCTCTCTCTCTACTCTTGCTCTCTACTCTCGCTCTCCACTCTCTCTCTCCACTCTCTCTCTCTCCACTCTCTCCCATTCCCTCTCACAAAGTAGTGTGCGTTCCATGGGCATCCGCAGAAATGTTTCCGGGGGGGGCACAGTTTTAACTTCATCTCCATCCCCCTTGCACCCTTCTCCCCTCTGCCTTGCAGCACCCTTCTCGCCCTCACCCTTCTCCCCCTCCCCCTTGCACCCTTCTCCACCTCCGCCCTGCACCCTTTTCTACCTTGTACCATTCTCCCCTCTGCCTTGCACCCTTCTCCCCTCTGCCTTGCACCCTTCTCCTCTCTGCCTTGCACCCTTCTCCCCTCTGCCTAGCACCCTTCTCCCCTCTGCCTTGCAGCACCCTTCTCGCCCTCCCCCTTGCACCCTTCTCTCCCTCCCCCTTGCACCCTTCTCCACCTCCACCTTGCACCCTTTTCTACCTTGCACCATTCTCCCCTCTGCCTTGCACCCTTCTCCCCTCTGCCTTGCACCCTTCTCCTCTCTGCCTTGCACCCTTCTCCCCTCTGCCTTGCACCCTTCTCCCATCTGCCTTGCACCCTTCTCCCCTCTGCCTTGCACCCTTCTCCCCTCTGCCTTGCACCCTTCTCCTCTCTGCCTTGCACACTTCTCCCCTCTGCCCTGCACCCTTCTCCTCTCTGCCTTGCAGCCTTCTCTACCGTGCACCCTTCTCCTCTCTGCCTTGCACCCTTCTCCTCTCTTCCTTGCACCCTTCTCCCCTCCCCGTGGCACCCTTCTCCTCTCCACCTTGCACCCTTCTCCCCTCCGCCTTGCACCCTTCTCCCCCTCCCCGTTGCACCATTCTCCCCTCTTCCTTGCACCCTTCTCCTCTCCGCCTTGCACCCTTCTCCTCTCTGCCTTGCACCCTTCTCCCCTCTGCCTTGCACCCTTCTCCCCTCCGCTTTGCGCCCTTCTCCTCTCTGCCTTGCGCCCTTCTCCTCTCTGCCTTGCACCCTTCTCCCCTCTGCCTTGCACCCTTCTCCCCTCTGCCTTGCACCCTTCTCCTCTCTGCCTTGCACCCTTCTCCCCTCTGCCTTGCACCCTTCTCCCCTCCACCTTGCACCCTTCTCCCCTCCGCCTTGCACCCTTCTCCCCCTCCCCGTTGCACCATTCTCCCCCTCCCCGTTGCACCCGTCTCCCCTCTGCATTGCACCCTTCTCCTCTCTGCCTTGCACCCTTCTCCCCTCTGCCTTGCACCTTCTCCCCTCTGCCTTGCACCCTTCTCCTCTCTGCCTTGCACCCTTCTCCCCTCTGCCTTGCACCCTTCTCCCCTCCGCCTTGCACCCTTCTCCTCTCTGCCTTGCATCCTACTCCCCTCTGCCTTGCACCCTTCTCTTCTATGCCTTGCACCCCTCTCCTCTCTGCCTTGCAACCTTCTACCCTCTGCCTTGCAACCTTCTCCCCTCTGCCTTGCACCCTTCTCTACCGTGCACCCTTTCTACCTTGCACCCTTCTCCTCTCTGCCTTCCACCTTTCTCCTCTCTGCCTTGCGCCCTTCTCCTCTCTGCCTTGCGCCCTTCTCCTCTCTGCCTTCCGCCCTTCTCCCCTCTGCCTTGCACCCTTCTCCCCTCTGCCTTGCACCCTTCTCCCCCTCCGCCTGGACTCCAAAACGTAAGCTGATCACTTTCTTCAAACAAAATAATTTTGACTTAATAGACAAGCTTTTTATTTTTAGTAAATGCATGGCAGGTGCTCTACTATCAGTTTGCAGTTTTCATCCAGTATCCATATGTACTCTTGCCATAAAAGGAAAGTGCCACCATCCCAAGCCAAGGATGCACACTAAATACTAAGAACTACCAACAATATATTGCCCAAACAAGGGTGGGCAGAGAGCACATCGCCCTCACACGCATTCATGTTTTAATGAGGCTGCTTTTCTCTCACAATAAAATTAATGTTTGTACAAATGCCATTTTGACACCTCTATGTGCTGTACATAACGATTGTCACTGTAACTCAGCTTACCGAACTCAGAGGGAAGGTTGACTTGGTACACCGAGAGAATAACAAATGACTCGGAGGACTTAAACAGATGTCAGGGTGAGCGTGAAACGGACTACGATAAAGCAAGCAATTAAAATTGTATTTTGTTTAAAAGAACCATGACTTGTCGGAAAACACAGTTTCTATTATGTATAAAAGTTCCTAAAAATGTCAGAGTGATTACAAACTATATTACACAGGCACGTATGTTGGAGAAAGGACCTACAGGCTGTCTGAACAGAGATCAGATAATCTTCCTTTCCTTGCAGGCCCGTTATCCCATTCCACCGAGACCTCTGTTTCACCTTTCAACAATAAAAATAAACTTACTCACTGTCTCGTTCCTTGTCCCAAACTTGGTGGCTGAGGAAGTGCTTCTGCATCTGGAGCGTTCTTTCTAATAATTATAATTCACCATGGGCCAACCTGTGCACAATCACATAGCAGAACACTGCATCTTCGCCACATGCCAGCATGCCAGCTCTCCACATTTACCGAGGCCCACTCAAGAGGGGTGTGCAAATCGCTTTCACTTTCGCAATGTTAGACATGCTAGTCGAGCCGGCTAAAATCATCCAGAAAATGTAAGCATGCTTTTAAAATGCTGATGTGGAAACACAGAGCCAGCTTCAACGTTGTAATTGTGTCTTTAGATAACTTGTAGGGGAGGCAGGGAAGCAGTTTTTTAAGGGTGCCACAATCACATTAAGAGGTCCCCAGCCCATGCAGGCCCCCAAACTCTGAACCCCCCCCACCCCCCCCCCCACCCCTCACCCCTCACCCCTCACAGCCCTGGCCTCCTCCCTTCTCAAAGGAGTAGTGCCCTGAGGAGAATGCATCTCAGGGCCCCCACCCCCTCCTCTTTCCGGGCCTGGCTCGTGGCTTTGACTGAAGAGAAACAATGGAAGTTGATACTTTGTTTCTCTTCAGTCAAAGGTCAGCAGCGCGAGGAGCGGCTAGGAGCAGGCTGCAGGCTGCAGCAGCTGCTTTAGAGAGAGAGACAGCTCTCTACCGAGAGCTCAGCTGAGGGGCCCCCTTCATCCACTGGAGACGTGGCGGCCCCTGGGGTTTGGCGGCCCTGTGCAGGTGCACAGTTTGCACATGCCTAGGGCCGGCCCTGACAGCCACCACTCACCCCACTACTCCATGCGGAGCATTCACCTCACAACCACGCAACCATAAATCACCTCACTGACACACAGCCACCATTGAGCTCATTATCCCCGCAGCATTCATATCACAATGATCACAGCGACGCAATCATCAATAACCTCACTGACACACAGTTTTATTCTCAAGTTGATTGTAATATTGTACTGTTAAAGGAAACAAACATTCGCTTCACGTCTACTAGTTCCACATTTACGGACGTGACCGGGACAGTAAATATACTGGCCTGATTCCTTCTACGAAAGGCATGCTGACTACAATAATGTATTATCTCGTTTTTTGGGAAGGGGCCCACACATTTACTACTAAGTGCAGTTTTTGTTCTAGTGCTTGCTTTTGAGCGCTGTAAATTACAGGTACCACTATTGTTATATAATATCGGAACACATCTGTTATAAATTATAAATATATTTTCTTTCGTTTAAAAAATTAAATGGGTACGTGTAACACAGTAAAATGTAATTTCGGTAGAACATGTAACACCTTTAGTAATGAGAAAGACCGTTGAACATACAATTGTTATTTCATAATAAGTGGAATAAATACCGTCTTTATTAAAAAAATTTACCTAGTGAATTGCTCCTGATAGTTCTGTCTATAATACTTAATGCCCTGTGCTGTTGGCGGGAATGGGAGTCGCGGTGCACGCGTGTTTATGTTTGATTTTGACTAAAGCACAACTTTGTGGTTTAGGAGCTCGTGTGCTATGCCAGTGCTTTAAATGGGCCGGTACTGTCAGGTACGGAGTACCAGCACTTTTTTACTTTGAGAGAGGGAGAGTACCAGCACTTCTCAAGACAGAGGTAATACTTTTAATTGGAGAGTACCGGCACTGCTCATTTCAAGCACTGGCTATCACTTATTTTGTGTTATCCTTAAATGAGAAAATTGAAGGCGTGGCAGCCCCACAGAAGGCAGTGTGTTTTGTAAACCTATTCAAACGCTGCTTTGAACATTTGCGTGGAGAGTTCACAGAGCCTTGGACTTCCCGGGGGTTACCATCCGGCCTCGATACATAGTTTCAAATGTGTCTGCAGCACCATGAACCCACCAGCCTACAAAATGGAGGCTCAATATACGAAATAAAACTATTCATTCTGCGTGACCCATCGAATAGGCTATTGCTCGGTGCAAACTAACTAAAGGCACTTTATACTGACCCTCATATGGAGAATATAAACATTTCTAAGCCAGACTTTTTATCTGTGCAAAAACCTTGAAAAATCTGTTTCCGGCAAAGACTGAACATCCAAGAGGTTTAGCAATATCGAGCGCGGTCCAGCTCCTTCTCAGCTATTTTTAGTGGTTTACTTATTCCGATAAAAACTAACTAACAAGCGCTGCCATTGTGGGAAGGCAGCCCCTGTTTATTTTTGCATTGCGCTTTCACTTTAAAGTGAAAGCGCAATGCAAAAATAAACACGCAGTGCCAAGTCTCCTTTTTTGTCCGGCCCATCTGGACTGGATCGCAAGGCTTGTTTACATAACACGCCTCTGCGATAAGAAACTGCTTCACGACAGCCGTGAAGCAGGAGAGCCAGTCCGGGAGGGCTAGCACAGAAAGCCAAAGGGAGGCAACCCAAACACTAAATTTCCAATGGCAGGCCACTGTTTAACATAAACGGTGACACCAGCCTACAAAATGGAGGCTCAATATACGAAATAAAACTATTCATTCTGCGTGACCCATCGAATAGGCTATTGCTCGGTGCAAACTAACTAAAGGCACTTTATACTGACCCTCATATGGAGAATATAAACATTTCTAAGCCAGACTTTTTATCTGTGCAAAAACCTTGAAAAATCTGTTTCCGGCAAAGACTGAACATCCAAGAGGTTTAGCAATATCGAGCGCGGTCCAGCTCCTTCTCAGCTATTTTTAGTGGTTTACTTATTCCGATAAAAACTAACTAACAAGCGCTGCCATTGTGGGAAGGCAGCCCCTGTTTATTTTTGCATTGCGCTTTCACTTTAAAGTGAAAGCGCAATGCAAAAATAAACACGCAGTGCCAAGTCTCCTTTTTTGTCCGGCCCATCTGGACTGGATCGCAAGGCTTGTTTACATAACACGCCTCTGCGATAAGAAACTGCTTCACGACAGCCGTGAAGCAGGAGAGCCAGTCCGGGAGGGCTAGCACAGAAAGCCAAAGGGAGGCAACCCAAACACTAAATTTCCAATGGCAGGCCACTGTTTAACATAAACGGTGACACCAGCCAATAGGAAGGAGGGGTGGGGCTTAAAGCCCCCTTCACAAAATCCTCTCTGACAAAACCTCTTGTGGACGCAGAGCAGGGCTCTGCCCTGCAATGCACGGGGGACCTTAAAAGCTTGGGAGTAGTGAGGTCACTGTGCAATAAACTCTACTTAGGAAAAACATGAGTGGATTTCACAGAGCAGTGACATTTGCATTTTCAAAAGCTTTGTGTTCTAGCAACTGAAATGGGCGCTAAAGAAGAACACTCCCTTTGCTAGACTGTCTCTTCGGACATAGAAGGAAAGAGGGCATTTCATAAATAATCTGGTTCTTTGAAAAGTGCCACGCTTCACCTTTGTGGAGTTATTTTTAGCGTCTGAATGGCTGCAAAACTCTTGTTTTTGAGAAAGAAAAAGGTGACTCTGGGGAAACTACATTTAGAGTGGGTGTGCCAAAAAAAGTGTTTTTTCCAAGTTTAATCTTTCTCTGCCCTCGTGCATTACTAAACCCTCTATTTACAACTCGCATTTTGCAGGGCAATTTAAACATGCAACAGGAGGGAGGGATGTTGGTGCTAATTAAAGCTGGGTGGGGGAGTCAATGTAAAACTAGCAGCAGTTAGCATCCATTAAAGAGGCAGGAGGGAGCGTCTGTCAGTAGTAAATTCTAAACAAGCAGTTGCAGATTGCAGGAAAGCATGTCATTTGTGCGATAGGAGAAAGCCATTTAAGAAAATAGTGCCCACAGACAGTAAATAAAACATATTGCACAACACCACAGTAAGAGGGCCAGTCCTCATGGGAGGTTACAAATAGAGACAAGGAGGTACTAAGGAGGGACTACTAAGCCTATTGACTAATCAAAAGCCATAATTTACAAATGATAGGAAGAGAGGCCAATTGTAAAGATGGGTGTAACATGGGCAAAGCTTAATGCACATATGCTGAATACTGCATGTCTCAAAGACACTGCAAGCACTGCTCTAAGCGAGACCTAAAAAGGGATAATCGACCTACTGTGACATGGTTTAACTATTGATTGAAAAAAATGCAAGCGTCACGGATGTGAGTGTTGTTGGGGGGGTGGTGAGTGTGCGTCCTGGTGGGGTTTTGGGGATCCATTGGTATGGCGGGCCCTGAGTCCTCTGTTTTGGGCTCGGGTCTCTCCATGCCGCGACAGGTACTTCACTGTTTTCTGAGGTATTGGGGTGGTGGGTGCGGGGTGTGGGGGGGTGTTTTGGTGTTGCGTTTGTTGTTGGGGGAGCTCTGGGTTGGAACGGGGGAGTTGTGTTTGCGGGCTGGGGGGGTGGGTCCACACATGTCGGGGGCTGTGCTTTTTGTCGATCTGCGGGTAGCACCTGGGTGGGAGGGTGGGCCAGATCTTGGACTGTATGTCGATGATGGCTAATGCTGCGAGCGTGACTCCTTCGAAGACCCTGCGGGTGGTGACGTGGAATGTGCGGGGTGTCCTGGATAAGATTAAGCGTGGGGCTGTGCTGCGGTGGGGGAAAAGGGAGATGGTGGATGTTCTTCTGCTTCAGGAAACGCACATGCTGGGCTCCAAGGCCCTTAGCCTCCAGAGATTCGGCTACCACCAGGTCTATCATGCTGGCTTTACGAGGGGCTCACGGGGAGTGGCCATACTGATTCATCGTAGGGTGGCCTATGTCCACGAGAAGCAATGGATTGACCCCCAGGGCAGATTTGTCTTTGTTAAAGGCCTACTGGGTTCCGAGCCGGTGGTTTTTGGAAGTGTTTACGCCCCTCCCCCCCTGCAATGGGCACTGTCTGAGCGGCTGTTTGCGTTGTGGGACGAGATCCCCGAGGTCCTGACTGTGGTGGGGGGTGATTGGAATGAAGTCATGGATGTGGGCCTGGACCGCCAGCGGCGAGCGCATGTGGTGTCTGACCCCCCCCCCCGCGGCTGCCCCCACCCGGTTGAGTGCAACGGCGCGCAGTCTGGGCTGGATCGATGTGTGGCGGCATTTTCATCCCGCAGTACAGGCCTTCACGTATGTATCGGCGGTGCATGGGTCATTCTCGAGGCTCGATTACTTGTTTGTACCCGGGGCCTGCCTGAGCCGTGTTAGGGACGCCACGATACTCCCCAGGGGCCTTTCAGATCATTCCCCTGTCCTGGCCACTCTGACCCTCCCCGTTAAACGGCAACCTTTTCGCTGGCGTATGTCCGCCTGGCAGTTGCAGCGGCCGGACTATGTGGCGCACCTACGGGAGGCAATCGACCACTTCTGGCGCGAGAACTTGGTGGGGGGAGCCGATGCTGTTGTAGTGTGGGAGGCGCTGAAGCCCACGATCCGGGGCATCGACATAACTTGGTGTGCGGCCGCTCGGCGGGAGCACCGGGAGGCCATTGTGGCTGCCGCGGCCCGCGTGGAGGAGTTGGAGCAGCGTGGTCGACTTGGGGGTGAGGAGGGCGTGGTGCGCCAGCTCCTGCAGGCCCAGCAGACTTACTCCTCGGTCCTATATGAGGAGGCCCGGCAGGCGTGGCTCGCCACGCGCAATAGGGTATATCAGTGGGGTGATAAGTCCTGCACCATGTTACATAGGCTTTGCCAGGCGACTTTCCAGCCCCTGGAGCTACCCGGTCTTGCGGCGGAGGATGGCTCAGTCATGACCGACCCGGACCAATTGGCGGCCAGCTTTGCCCGCTACTACGAGGCACAATACGCTCCTCGTGATCCACTGAGGGAGAGCGGGATTGCCTCGTACTTGGATGACTTACTCCCGCAGGCAGTCCCGGAGGAGACTAGAACGGCCTTAGAGGTCCCACTTACGTCCGAGGAGCTGGGGGAAGCCCTTGGCCAACTGAACACTGGGAAGGCGCCCGGCCCTAGTGGCTATCCTGCCGAATTTTATAAAAAGTTCCACGTCCAGCTGGGACCCCACTTTCGCAATGCGCTAGAGGCAGCGCGGTCTAGGGGCGAGCTGCCACCTGACTGGCGTCATGCTGAGATTGTGGTCTTTTTGAAGCCTGGTAGGGCGCCAGACCGTCATGATTCCTACAGGCCTATCTCCCTCCTCAACATCGAGGCCAAGATCTTGGCGAAAGCCCTGGCGAACCGCCTTCTGCCCCTCATAGCCGACCTGGTCCACCCCGACCAGGCCGGGTTCATGCCGCGCAGGGCCACCCGACATAATATCCGGCGGGCGCAGGCAGCGATCGACGCCATGAGTGCTAGGGATGAACAGGCCGCACTTCTCCTTGCGGACATGGACCGGGCCTTTGACTCGGTGAGCTGGGCGTATCTCTTCACCTTATTGGCCCGCCTAAACCTCGGGCCGTTTTTTTTGTCCTATATCCGTCTCCTTTATACCAATGTTACGGCGTCGGTCCGGGTGGCAGGCGCGGTCTCAGGACGCTTCCCAATCGGCCGCGGTACCCGCCAGGGTTGCCCGTTGTCCCCATACCTATTTGCCCTGGCCATGGAGCCCCTCGCGTCGCGGGTGCGGCTGGATGCCCAGCTGCGTGGCTTTGTCTGGAACGATACTCTTACGGATAGAATTGCACTCTACGCGGACGATGTCCTCCTGTTCCTTACGGATCTGCGGCGCTCTGGCCCTCGAATCCTGGAGATCATGCGGGGGTTTGGCGAAGTCTCCGGGCTTACCCTTAACCTATCTAAGTCGACCCTGTGGGTTTTACATGGCGGAGTGGTTGCCGACAATTGGGCTGCTGACCTACGTGTGGCGACGGACGGCCTGAAATACTTGGGTGTTTTCCTCTCGACTTCGCGAGCCGTGGCCTGGTCACGTAGTGTCCTGCCGGTGTGGGAACGGGTCCAGACGGATGTTAAAACGTGGTCCAGGATGCCACTTACGATCTTTGGGAGGTCGGCCATCTTTAAGATGGTGGCGCTGCCGAGACTGCTGTACCAACTTCAACATTTCCCGCACCCTATTGGCATGGAGTGGTTCCGCCAGGTGAACTCGATGCTGAGCCGCTTCCTGTGGGAGGGCGGAGCAGCCAGGGTGGCCCTGAAGACATGTTTTTTATCCACCTACTGTGGTGGCTTGGCCACGTCCGATCTCCTCTCCTACTACCAAGCATCGCATCTACTTGTTCTTAACGATTGGTGGTACGGGGACAGGAGTGATCCGGCATATGCCCTGGAAAGACATCTTATGGGTGCCCATACGCTCCACACCGTTCTATACTCGGCGCGTATACGCCGGGGGTTGCCGTCGGTAACAAGGGTGGTCTTTGCAGTGTGGCGGCAGTCTTTGCGCCGCATGGGATGGTGGGGCAAATTGACGGCGGAAACGCCGCTGTGGCACAACGGTCTGCTCCCAGAACTGGCGGCCCTGGCTGGGTTCGAGGGTTGGGAGTCTATTGGGATTACTCAACTGGGTCAAGTCATGTCCGGCGCAACCCTCAAGTCCTTTGCAGACCTCCGAGTGGAATTCCAAATGCCTCAGTCCCAGTTCTTCCGTTACTTACAGCTGCGACATGCCCTCGCCCCAAGCATTGCCGGCCTTGACTCCCTCCCGGAGTTCAGCCCGATTGAGGCGAAAGTCTTTATGGGTGACTTGGGAGACAAGAAGGTTTCCAGGATCTATCAGACTCTTGTTACTCACTGCTCGTCTACTCTCAGCTCCCTCCGGGAAGCCTGGGAGGTGGACGTGGGCACCCTGGACGAGGACGACTGGAGAGAGGCACTGGAGTCCCCACGTGGCACCGCTATCGCGGTTCGGCTCCGCCTCATACAATTCAAGTATCTGCATCGTGCCTATTACACGCGTGAACGACTGTGGAAGGCTGGTTTGATTGAGTCATCGGAGTGCCTGCGGTGTGGGGAAGTGCCTGGCACCTTGTTGCATACAGTATGGTCATGTGGTCGCCTGGCTGGCTTCTGGAGGGGTGTATGGAATTGCCTGGCTGAGGTCCTGGGCTGGGATCTTCCCCGTACCCACCGGCTAGGCCTGCTGCACGTCATGGAAGGGGTTGGGGGCAACATCTATAAACGTCATCTGTTGCTTCTGGGCCTGGTGGTTGCTAAGCGTGACTTGGCTCGGGCCTGGAAATCTGTGAGGGCCCCCCCCCTGTCGGCATGGAAGGCGGGGCTGGACTATTTTATGGGTCTTGAGAAACCGATTTTTGAGGCGCGGGGCTGCCCACGCAAGCACTTCAAGATCTGGAAGCGGTGGGCCGACTACCGTGGCCTATCCTTGGAACCCCCGGCGGAACCGGAGGAGGACATTTGATCGCAGCGCTGTCTCTGGCCCTAATGGCACAACCCAGGTTGCACCATACCTGCTTCTCTTATGTGAACCATCTTTATATTGCCTCTGTACATGTGTGGAAGGGGGGGGGGGGATAGTGGGTACGGGTGGGGGTGTAGTTGGGGTTGGGATGGGTAGTTGGGGTTTTTAAAGCTGAGCTTCATTGATACTTGCTTAGTACTTCTTATGTATGTTATCAATACATTGATCTTGATGTGGTGATCTTGGTGTGGGAAGGTGCCACATGCTTGTCATTCTTTTGCTCAATAAACTTGGTTGTGAAAAAAAAAATGCAAGCAAATAAAACACCTCAGTTTCCTACCCTGTTATTAATCATATCTTATTGCATTCTGTATTGTATCAGGAAGCAGTGCTGAAGGTGCTGTTTACTGCTTAGTAGGGCTTATGCAGGGGAAGCAGCACTCAAAACATGATTACGCTAGGTTCCTTGCAACAAAGAAAAGGATGGTGGTCATCATGTATTGCCTGTGGTGTCTGGACCTTGACTGCACCCACAAAGACTATGTGCTGTATGGCAGCATGCTGCCAGTTAACTATAATTCCCAGCAGGTCATAAAGTCCTCAAATATTAGGCCTAACGTTTGTAATGTTTCACAGCATCCTTTCCTGGGCAATCGTGATATAATGTTGAAGCAGCTATGACCTCACTACATGGATTTTCCTTATCAAGACCTATTGTGTCTTAGAGGGTTGTTTTGAAGGACATTAGGAATACTAACTGTTGTGTTGTTCATAATGAAAATCTTTGATCTATTTTTTAAATATTTATCTGAATTCTTAAGACTGGATATTTTACATTCTACTGAGTGCAACCTAGTGACAAAACATGAAGGATTCTTAGGTTGAACAATAGTTATACATACCATATACAAACGAAAGTTATGCGCACAGTCGACTGAAGCCAAGTGGAAACTATAACATCTTTCACGAAAGCGTGTGATGAATATTGAGGTGAATATTGAGGTAAATAATCTATACATAGGGAGAAGAGCTAGTGTAAATGTATATTTGAATATCTGCATATTTAGCCTTTATGAATTACCAGTACAGAGATATCACAAAGTTATAGCTATTCAAAAGAACCATAAAGCTTAGTCATAAAGCTTAGTCCTCTTAATGGCAATTTACTCTTTGTCTTGTTAAGATCTTCAACATCCCACAAACCTTAAACCAGATAAACAACGAGAGTCCTGTGTCTCTGTTTTCTCTCGTAACCAATTACCCTTTCCGCTCTTTTATCACTGGCTCTCATATTCCTGAGTAAGGGGTCGCTTGTGCGGGTGTTGAGGGATGGGAAAGAGCACTGCTACCGTTTGATCTTGGACATCCTGATGTATTACACCTTCACCATCTGTTGACTTTCTGCAAGGCTACAGTGTACTGTCACTTCCATTTAGATTTAATTTTATACAAGCGGTGGTTTCCTCTTGAACACTTGTCAAGCAACACATTGATTACTGCCTCTTGATTGATTCAACCTATCATATTTATCAGCAACATATGTGTTTACCAATAGTAATACATTTTAACCTATTTTCCATTTGAAGTTATAAAAGGAAGAGGGGAGAAGGAAAAGAAGGTGGGAGAGTGGAGAGGGGGAAGAACGAAGAGCAGAGAGAGGGTGAAAGAACCAAACAAAGCGTGAGAGAGATGGGAAAGGGGGAAACAGATCAGCATGATGTAAGGCAAATAGGAGCATCAATAACCTAGAACTCAAAGTTCTTTAAAGAAACTGTAAATCAAATTCCGTAACAGATTATCCAAACTGCTATTACTTTACCGAGTGCAATCAAGGCCTGGTGGATTTCATTCATCACATTCCTGTAAAGTTTCTTCTGCCATTCCTGTAAAAGTGTCCACTCCTCTTCAGAGAAATAGGCAGAAACATCACGAGTTGTAAGTGTTTTCTGAAACATCAAATTTTACATGGCATACTCAAAAAGGGCATGGACTTTATAACACATACATGTATTAAATCCCCACACTCCCATTACTTATGATCCTACTTAGGAAAAAACACAGACTCTGGTCTGTGACGGAATCTGAGAGACCAAGGTCAAACGATACCAATAGCAATACAGCACAATACAGATCTATGTAAACATAACATAAAATAACATAACATAAATCATGATAGTTTACAGGTAATCCCCCAAACAGTGCCGGGGGGTCAAGTGAGTGGTACTAGGATACATACACCAATTAAATCTATCACCAAGATGTCTTTCAGTAGTGCAGGATATATACACAATATACTTTTTAGGTCTCGCTGAAGCAATCCCGTTAGGGATGCTTTGGCGAGATTAAAGTAAGGGCTTTCAAAAGTGCACCCAAAGGTGGATTGTCTACAGTTCATTTGAGCCGGGCGCGTGCACATCGCACACCATTTGTTATCAGCTTGTGAGCCTCGGCATCAGACCTCAAAGGAATCCGCTCCGCCTCAGACTTAAAAGGAATCCACTCCCCCCGCCACCCTCCCGCCGCCACGCAATGCAGAGAGCTTGTTTCTTTGTGTTTTTACATGTTCCTCTCACTCAGGCTTTATTTCAAACTCTGTATACATTGTTAAACCACACTAACTGCAAAACAGCGAAAATGCAATGTGGTGTTAAGTTTTTTTATTTTTGCAGTGCTATACAGAGCGACCCCGACAAAAAGCTATTAGAGCATTTACATGAGCACCAGTAACCTCTTCCCAAGGGCTGCTGTCATTTAGGTATTTGTGGTAAATGCAGTTTGAGATGACACAGGGGGCACCGTAATTTCCAGGGCGAGGAACGACCCAGGCAGCTGTGCTCGTCACTGTGCCCTGCTGTGCCTCTGATTACCCGACACCAGAATGTGTACAGCTGTGTGCAGCCTCTCGGCTGCAATGTACCCTGGACCAATTAACTGTAGTCTGATGCAGATCACATTATCCTCATGTGTTAAGAGCTCGCTGCATTCTAGGACTTGTAGTCCATAGTTCTCGTATCTGACTATACATCTACAAATGCGGAGAATACAAAACAAAATACTGGCAGTGGATGACCTACTCACATGCACTCCTATTTTCTAAGGTTACCACATGGTGCACGGTTACTGAGACACTAATTACCAAGCCCTAATCTTCCCTTAATCAATTCACTCGCAGCCCGTCCTGACGTTGTCCGGGGATGAATGCGTGTGTGATTCACGCTGGCAGTTTGAGTGCTTTGAGGCCTCGCTTGAGCCCCAGACTAAATTTCAATCGTGAAGTGGCTTTTATCGTGTGGTACGCTGCCTAGCTTGAGTCTCCGCCGGAGCAGTTGTAGCGTGAATGGCGCGCTGAGTGAATGGCGCGCTTGTGCGCCCCTTTATTTTATTTTTTTGTGCAGCCCCCTCTGACAAAGCTGACTGCCAGAAAGGAGTAAAGGTTTGTTTTTCTTTCCAATTTGTGACGCAGTATGGCAAGGTCCGTGAATGCGGCGCATGTTGGTGTTTGGAGACGGCCGTGTCAGAAGTCAGCAGAACGCGAAGGTTGAGCGTGAATGTGCGCGCACATTGCTTGTAAAAGCCGCGTCCCCCCTTTTTTTTTGTCTAGCCCCCTATGACAAAGGTTGTGTCGCACTATATATGAATAATGCCGCCTGAATGTCAATGGGCGTGAATGCGGTGCAGCTTGGTGTTTGGAGACGGTCGTGTGAGAACTGAGCACAACGCCAAGATGGAGCGTGAGTGGTCGCGCACATTGCTTGTGAAAGCCGCTCCACTGAACTCTGCGGCCATTTTTTTTTATTTGGGCCACGCCCCTCTGACAACGCTGCATGCCCACAAAGGACTAATGTGAAGTGTACTTTGACACGCCCACGCCAACTTTTTATTTGTGCCACGCCCCTCTGACAACGCTGCACGCCCACAAAGGAATAATGTGAAGTGTACTTTGACACGCCCACGCCAACGCCCACAAGGGACTACTTCACCCTTAAGGTTCTTTGACCTTTGTAATGTATATGGTGGGCAGCTGTATAGCCAATGTCCATCTGCTGCAAATCCCCTTTACAATGCTGTATTGGGTGTTGTGAATGGTGCTGAACTTCTTGAGCTTACCCGCCTCAAAGGTTTCAGCTCTCTCTTTATAATAGTAGTATCGACTTCTATGAAGTAAAATGTAGTTTAGTTGACGAGACTAGAAATTTATTTTACCAAAACTCAGTACTGAAAATATAGTGTCAAGAGCGTTCAAGTTTCCATGGTCAATGCTGTGTAGGTAATTCCATTCAATTATTTTTCTTTGCTCTCTGCAGCTGGGTGAGGTTTAGGCGGTAATTTCCCAGTGAAATGCAGTAATTAAGTAACCCTCACTGAATCTGCCTTAGAAGGTTGCATATAGCGTTTTATAAGACAAGCGTACAACAACGGTCAGTTTGGCTCAAATGACATGATCGAGCACCAAGTCACAATGTATTGGGTAGTAAAATACAAGACGTGATCTGGAAACATCTTGTAACCTGGTGGCATAAAACCACCTGGTAATACTACTATAATAAGCATATTCCACATTAATAGACAGCAACACTGAGGCTTTGGTGCATTGTGTGTGTCTTTGCGCTAAACATTTTTCTAAATCCCCTGTTCCTGCTGAAAGGGAGCCATGTTTCTGATTCCTGCCACAAACAGAGAGCTTTTTCGCTGTTTTTATAATATTAAGAGGGAGCTTTGCATGGAGTGGGATTGTAGCAAGGAGCAGAGGACAAGGCGAAGCGTCTCCACCAGACCCACCTTCACCACCACCACGTCCACCACGACCACTACGTCCACCACCACCATGTCAACTACCACCATGTCCACCACCACATCCACCACCACATCCACCACCACCACGTGCACCACCACTACCACCACCTCTACGTCCACCACCACATCCACCACCACCACATCCACCACGACCACCATGTCCACCACCACTACCACCACCACCACGTCCTCCTTCACAACCATGTCCACCACAACCATGTCCACCACCACCACCACCAAATCCACCACATCCACCACCACCACGTCCACCACCACCACATCCACCACCACCACATCCACCACATCCACAACCACCATAACCACCACGTCCACCACCACTACGTCCACCAACACCATGTCCACCACCACCACGGCCACCACCACACCCACCTCCACCACCGCCACCACGAGGCCACTACCACGTCCACCACCACCACATCCACAACCACCACCACTACGTCCACCACCAGTACGTCCACCAACACCATGTCCACCACCACCACGTCCACCACGACACTCACCTCCACCACCACCACGTCCACCACCACCATGTCCACCACATCCACCACCATGTCCACGGCCACCAACAAATCCACCACAAGGCCACTACCACGTCCACCACCACCACCACGTCTACCTCCACCACCACCACTACCACCACGTCCACCACCAAGTCCACCACCACTTCCACCGCCACGTCCATCACCAGCACGTCCACCACCACCACGTCCACCACCACACCCACCACCACCACATTCACCACCACCACATCCACCACTAATACCACCACTACCACTCCCACCACCACCATGTCAACCACCATGTCCAACACCACCACATCCACCACCACCACCACGTCCACCACCACCACGTCCACCACCTCCACGTCCACTATCACGTCCACCATTACCACGTCCACCACGTCCACCATTACCACGTCCACCATTACCACGTCCACCACCACCGCGTCCACCACCACCACGTCCACCACGTCCACCACCACCACGTCCACCACCAACGTGTCCACCACCACCACGTCCACCACCACCGTGTCCACCCTCACCAGCACCATGTCCACCACCAACACCACCACATCCACCACCACACCCACCACCACCTCGTCCACAACCACCACCTCCACCACCACGTCCACAACCACCACATCCACCACCACACCCACCACCACCTCCACAACCACCACCTCCACCACCACTTCAAATACCACTCAGTGCCACATAATTACACACCACATAATTACACTCTACTGAATGCAACACACACTCCACACAATACCACTCAGTGCCACATAATTATATGCTACATAATTACACTGCACTCAATGCAACATACACTCAAAATACCACTCAGTGTCACATAATTACACGCCACATAATTACACTGCACTCAATGCAACATACACTCCAAATACCACTCCGTGCCACATAATTACACACCATATAATTACACTGCACTCAATGCAACATACACTCCAAATACCACTCAGTGCCACATAATTACACACAACATAATTACACTCTACTGAATGTAAATGTAAATGTAAATGTATGAAACTTATATAGCGCAGGACTTACCCTGGGGCATCTCCGCGCTTGCTTAGGGAACCCGTCCTGGTATTCCCCTGTGAGATAGCCCTGGAAGGGTATCCACAAGGTGAAAGCCAGGCATCCCGCCGCGAAGGGCCAATGTGGAGATTAAGCAAGCTATTGACCAGAGTCGCAGAGTGTGAACCTGTGAGTCGAGAAGGCACCGGAGCGAGAATTATCGAGTCCGTGGGATTATTGAGCCCAAGACCCGCCGAGGCGGGGAATTGAACCCTGGTCCAGGGCCGAAACTCAAGCTCCAGGTCTGCCGCCTCTAACCCCTGAGCCACACTTCTCCACACAATGCAACACACTCCACCCAATACCACTTAGTGCCACATAATTATATGCTACATAATTACACTGCACTCAATGAATCATACACTCCAAATACCACTCAGTGCCACATAATTACACACCACATAATTACACTCTACTGAATACAATACACACTCCACACAATACCACTCAGTGCCACATAATTCTATGCTACGTAATTACACTGCGCTCAACGCAACATACACTCCAAATACCACTCAGTGCCACATAATTACATGACAAATAATTACACTGCACTCAATGCAACATACACTCCAGACAATACCACTCAGTGCCACATAATTACACGCCACACAATTATACTCTACTGAATACAACATACACTCCTCATAATACCACTCAGTGCCACATAATTACACGTAACATAATTACACTCTACTCAATACAACATACACTCCAAATACCACTCAGTGCCACATAATTACATGCTACATAATTACACTGCGCTCAACGAAACATACACTTCAAATACCACTCAGTGCCACAAAATTACACACCACATAATTACACTCTACTGAATACAACACACACTCCACACAATACCACTCAGTGCCACATAATTATATGCTACATAATTACAATGCAACATACACTCCAAACAATACCACTCAGTGCCACATAATTACACGCCACACAATTACACTCTACTGAATACAACATACACTCCTCATAATACCACTCAGTGCCACATAATTATATGCTACAGATTTACACTGCGCTGAAAGCAACATACACTCCAAATACCACTCAGTGCCACATTATTACACAGCACATAATTACACTGCACTCAATGCAACATACACTCCAAATACCACTCAGTGCCACATAATTACACGCCACATAATTACTCTATCTAGCTATCTATCTTTTTATCTATCGCCCTCACTCTATCTATCTATCTATCGCCCTCACTCTATCTATCTATCTATCTATCTATCTATCTATCTATCGCCCTCACTCTATCAATCTATCTATCACCCTCGCTCTATCTCCCTCACTCTATCTATATATCTATCACCCTCTATCTATCGCCCTCACTTTATCTATCGCCCTCACTCAATCTATCGCCCTCACTCAATCTATCGCCCTCACTCTATCTATCGCCCTCACTCTATCTATCGCCCTCACTCTATCTATCGCCCTCACTCTATCTATCGCCCTCACTCTATCTATCTATCGCCTTCACTCTATCGCTCTCACTCTAACTATCGCCCTCACTCTATCAATCTATTGCCCTTACTCTATCTATTGCCCTCAATCTATCTATCGCCCTCACTCTATTGCCCTAACTCTATCTATCTATCGCCCTCACTCTATCTATCGCCCTCACTCTATCTATCGCCCTCACTCTATCTATCGCCCTCACTCTATCTATCTATCGCCTTCACTCTATCGCTCTCACTCTAACTATCGCCCTCACTCTATCTATCGCCCCTCACTCTATCAATCTATTGCCCTTACTCTATCTATTGCCCTCAATCTATCTATCGCCCTCACTCTATTGCCCTAACTCTATCTATTTATCGCCCTCACTCTATCTATCGCCCTCACTCTATCTATCTATCGCCCTCACTCTATCTATCTATCGCCCTCACTCTATCTATCGCCCTCACTCTATCTATCTATCGTCCTCACTCTATCTATCGCCCTCACTCTATCCATCGTCCTCACTCTATCTATCGCCCTCACTATCTATCGCCCTCACTATCTATCGCCCTCACTATCTATCGCCCTCACTATCTATCGCCCTCACTATCTATCGCCCTCACTATCTATCGCCCTCACTATCTATCGCCCTCACTATCTATCGCCCTCACTATCTATCGCCCTCACTCTATCTTTCGCCCTCACTCTATCTTTCGCCCTCACTCTATCTTTCGCCCTCACTCTATCTATCGCCCCTCACTCTATCAATCTATTGCCCTCAATCTATCTATCTATCGCCCTCACTCTATTGCCCTAACTATCTATCTATCATCCTCACTCTATCTATCTATCGTCCTCATTCGATCTATCGCCCTCACTCTATCTGTCGCCCTCACTCTATCTATCGCCCTCACTCTATCTATCGCCCTCACTCTATCTATCGCCCTCACTCTATCTATCGCCCTCACTCTGTCTATCGCCCTCACTCTATCTATCGCCCTCACTCTAAAGATCTATCGCCCTCACTCTATAGATCTATCGCCCTCACTCTATAGATCTATCGCCCTCACTCTATCTATCGTCCTCACTTTATCTATCGCCCTCACTTTATCTATCGCCCTCACTTTATCTATCGCCCTCACTTTATCTATCGCCCTCACTTTATCTATCGCCCTCACTTTATCTATCGCCCTCACTTTATCTATCGCCCTCACTTTATCTATCGCCCTCACTCTATCTATCGCCCTCACTCTATCTATCGCCCTCACTCTATCTATCGCCCTCACTCTATCTATCGCCTTCACTCTATCTATCGCCCTCACTCTATCTATCGCCCTCACTCTATAGATCTATCGCCCTCACTCTATAGATCTATCGCCCTCTCTCTATAGATCTATCGCCCTCACTCTATCTATCGCCTTCACTCTATCTATCGCCTTCACTCTATCTATCGCCTTCACTCTATCTATCGCCTTCACTCTATCTATCGCCTTCACTCTATCTATCGCCTTCACTCTAACTATCGCCCTCACTCTATCTATCGCCCTCACTCTATCTATCGCCCTCACTCTATCGCCCTCACTCTATAGATCTATCGCCCTCACTCTATAGATCTATCGCCCTCACTCTATAGATCTATCGCCCTCACTCTATCTATCGCCCTCACTCTATCTATCGCCCTCACTCTATAGATCTATCGCCCTCACTCTATAGATCTATCGCCCTCACTCTATAGATCTATCGCCCTCTCTCTATAGATCTATCGCCCTCACTCTATAGATCTATCGCCCTCACTCTATAGATCTATCGCCCTCACTCTATAGATCTATCGCCCTCACTCTATAGATCTATCGCTCTCACTCTATAGATCTATGGCCCTCACTCTATAGATCTATCGCCCTCACTCTATAGATCTATCGCCCTCACTCTATAGATCTATCGTCCTCGCTTTATCTATCGCCCTCACTTTATCTATCGCCCTCACTTTATCTATTGCCCTCACTTTATCTATCGCCCTCACTCTATCTATCGCCCTCACTCTATCTATCGCCCTCACTCTATCTATCGCCCTCACTCTATCTATCGCCCTCACTTTATCTATCGCCCTCACTTTATCTATCGCCCTCACTCTATCTATCGCCCTCACTCTATCTATCGCCCTCACTCTATCTATCGCCCTCACTCTATCTATCGCCCTCACTCTATCTATCGCCCTCACTCTATCTATCGCCTTCACTCTATCTATCGCCCTCACTCTATCTATCGCCCTCACTCTATCTATCGCCCTCACTCTATAGATCTATCGCCCTCACTCTATCTATCTATCGCCCTCACTCTATCTATCGCCCTCACTCTATCTATCTATCGTCCTCACTCTATCTATCGCCCTCACTCTATCCATCGTCCTCACTCTATCTATCGCCCTCACTATCTATCGCCCTCACTATCTATCGCCCTCACTATCTATCGCCCTCACTATCTATCGCCCTCACTATCTATCGCCCTCACTATCTATCGCCCTCACTATCTATCGCCCTCACTATCTATCGCCCTCACTATCTTTCGCCCTCACTCTATCTTTCGCCCTCACTCTATCTTTCGCCGTCACTCTATCTTTCGCCCTCACTCTATCTTTCGCCCTCACTCTATCTATCGCCCCTCACTCTATCAATCTATTGCCCTCAATCTATCTATCTATCGCCCTCACTCTATTGCCCTAACTATCTATCTATCGCCCTCACTCTATCTATCTATCATCCTCACTCTATCTATCTATCGTCCTCATTCGATCTATCGCCCTCACTCTATCTGTCGCCCTCACTCTATCTATCGCCCTCACTCTATCTATCGCCCTCACTCTATCTATCGCCCTCACTCTATCTATCGCCCTCACTCTGTCTATCGCCCTCACTCTATCTATCGCCCTCACTCTAAAGATCTATCGCCCTCACTCTATAGATCTATCGCCCTCACTCTATAGATCTATCGCCCTCACTCTATCTATCGTCCTCACTTTATCTATCGCCCTCACTTTATCTATCGCCCTCACTTTATCTATCGCCCTCACTTTATCTATCGCCCTCACTTTATCTATCACCCTCACTTTATCTATCGCCCTCACTTTATCTATCGCCCTCACTCTATCTATCGCCCTCACTCTATCTATCGCCCTCACTCTATCTATCGCCCTCACTCTATCTATCGCCTTCACTCTATCTATCGCCCTCACTCTATCTATCGCCCTCACTCTATAGATCTATCGCCCTCACTCTATAGATCTATCGCCCTCTCTCTATAGATCTATCGCCCTCACTCTATCTATCGCCTTCACTCTATCTATCGCCTTCACTCTATCTATCGCCTTCACTCTATCTATCGCCTTCACTCTAACTATCGCCCTCACTCTATCTATCGCCCTCACTCTATCTATCGCCCTCACTCTATCGCCCTCACTCTATAGATCTATCGCCCTCACTCTATAGATCTATCGCCCTCACTCTATAGATCTATCGCCCTCACTCTATAGATCTATCGCCCTCACTCTATCTATCGCCCTCACTCTATCTATCGCCCTCACTCTATAGATCTATCGCCCTCACTCTATAGATCTATCGCCCTCACTCTATAGATCTATCGCCCTCTCTCTATAGATCTATCGCCCTCACTCTATAGATCTATCGCCCTCACTCTATAGATCTATCGCCCTCACTCTATAGATCTATCGCCCTCACTCTATAGATCTATCGCTCTCACTCTATAGATCTATGGCCCTCACTCTATCTATCGCCCTCACTCTATAGATCTATCGCCCTCACTCTATAGATCTATCGCCCTCACTCTATAGATCTATCGTCCTCGCTTTATCTATCGCCCTCACTTTATCTATCGCCCTCACTTTATCTATCGCCCTCACTTTATCTATCGCCCTCACTCTATCTATCGCCCTCACTCTATCTATCGCCCTCACTCTATCTATCGCCCTCACTTTATCTATCGCCCTCACTTTATCTATCGCCCTCACTCTATCTATCGCCCTCACTCTATCTATCGCCCTCACTCTATCTATCGCCCTCACTCTATCTATCGCCCTCACTCTATCTATCGCCTTCACTCTATCTATCGCCCTCACTCTATCTATCGCCCTCACTCTATCTATCGCCCTCACTCTATAGATCTATCGCCCTCACTCTATCTATCTATCGCCCTCACTCTATCTATCGCCCTCACTCTATCTATCTATCGTCCTCACTCTATCTATCGCCCTCACTCTATCCATCGTCCTCACTCTATCTATCGCCCTCACTATCTATCGCCCTCACTATCTATCGCCCTCACTATCTATCGCCCTCACTATCTATCGCCCTCACTATCTATCGCCCTCACTATCTATCGCCCTCACTATCTATCGCCCTCACTATCTATCGCCCTCACTATCTATCGCCCTCACTATCTTTCGCCCTCACTCTATCTTTCGCCCTCACTCTATCTTTCGCCGTCACTCTATCTTTCGCCCTCACTCTATCTATCGCCCCTCACTCTATCAATCTATTGCCCTCAATCTATCTATCTATCGCCCTCACTCTATTGCCCTAACTATCTATCTATCGCCCTCACTCTATCTATCTATCATCCTCACTCTATCTATCTATCGTCCTCATTCGATCTATCGCCCTCACTCTATCTGTCGCCCTCACTCTATCTATCGCCCTCACTCTATCTATCGCCCTCACTCTATCTATCGCCCTCACTCTATCTATCGCCCTCACTCTAAAGATCTATCGCCCTCACTCTATAGATCTATCGCCCTCACTCTATAGATCTATCGCCCTCACTCTATCTATCGTCCTCACTTTATCTATCGCCCTCACTTTATCTATCGCCCTCACTTTATCTATCGCCCTCACTTTATCTATCGCCCTCACTTTATCTATCGCCCTCACTTTATCTATCGCCCTCACTTTATCTATCGCCCTCACTTTATCTATCGCCCTCACTCTATCTATCGCCCTCACTCTATCTATCGCCCTCACTCTATCTATCGCCCTCACTCTATCTATCGCCTTCACTCTATCTATCGCCCTCACTCTATCTATCGCCCTCACTCTATCTATCGCCCTCACTCTATAGATCTATCGCCCTCACTCTATAGATCTATCGCCCTCTCTCTATAGATCTATCGCCCTCACTCTATCTATCGCCTTCACTCTATCTATCGCCTTCACTCTATCTATCGCCTTCACTCTATCTATCGCCTTCACTCTAACTATCGCCCTCACTCTAACTATCGCCCCTCACTCTATCAATCTATTGCCCTCAATCTATCTATCTATCGCCCTCACTCTATTGCCCTAACTATCTATCTATCGCCCTCACTCTATCTATCTATCATCCTCACTCTATCTATCTATCGTCCTCATTCGATCTATCGCCCTCACTCTATCTGTCGCCCTCACTCTATCTGTCGCCCTCACTCTATCTATCGCCCTCACTCTATCTATCGCCCTCACTCTATCTATCGCCCTCACTCTATCTATCGCCCTCACTCTAAAGATCTATCGCCCTCACTCTATAGATCTATCGCCCTCACTCTATAGATCTATCGCCCTCACTCTATCTATCGTCCTCACTTTATCTATCGCCCTCACTTTATCTATCGCCCTCACTTTATCTATCGCCCTCACTTTATCTATCGCCCTCACTTTATCTATCGCCCTCACTTTATCTATCGCCCTCACTTTATCTATCGCCCTCACTCTATCTATCGCCCTCACTCTATCTATCGCCCTCACTCTATCTATCGCCCTCACTCTATCTATCGCCTTCACTCTATCTATCGCCCTCACTCTATCTATCGCCCTCACTCTATAGATCTATCGCCCTCACTCTATAGATCTATCGCCCTCTCTCTATAGATCTATCGCCCTCACTCTATCTATCGCCTTCACTCTATCTATCGCCTTCACTCTATCTATCGCCTTCACTCTATCTATCGCCTTCACTCTATCTATCGCCTTCACTCTAACTATCGCCCTCACTCTAACTATCGCCCTCACTCTATCTATCGCCCTCACTCTATCTATCGCCCTCACTCTATCGCCCTCACTCTATAGATCTATCGCCCTCACTCTATAGATCTATCGCCCTCACTCTATAGATCTATCGCCCTCACTCTATCTATCGCCCTCACTCTATCTATCGCCCTCACTCTATAGATCTATCGCCCTCACTCTATAGATCTATCGCCCTCACTCTATAGATCTATCGCCCTCTCTCTATAGATCTATCGCCCTCACTCTATAGATCTATCGCCCTCACTCTATAGATCTATCGCCCTCACTCTATAGATCTATCGCCCTCACTCTATAGATCTATCGCTCTCACTCTATAGATCTATCGCTCTCACTCTATAGATCTATGGCCCTCACTCTATCTATCGCCCTCACTCTATAGATCTATCGCCCTCACTCTATAGATCTATCGCCCTCACTCTATAGATCTATCGTCCTCGCTTTATCTATCGCCCTCACTTTATCTATCGCCCTCACTTTATCTATCGCCCTCACTTTATCTATCGCCCTCACTCTATCTATCGCCCTCACTCTATCTATCGCCCTCACTCTATCTATCGCCCTCACTTTATCTATCGCCCTCACTTTATCTATCGCCCTCACTCTATCTATCGCCCTCACTCTATCTATCGCCCTCACTCTATCTATCGCCCTCACTCTATCTATCGCCCTCACTCTATCTATCGCCTTCACTCTATCTATCGCCCTCACTCTATCTATCGCCCTCACTCTATCTATCGCCCTCACTCTATAGATCTATCGCCCTCACTCTATAGATCTATCGCCCTCACTCTATAGATCTATCGCCCTCACTCTATCTATCGCCTTCACTCTATCTATCGCCTTCACTCTAACTATCGCCTTCACTCTAACTATCGCCTTCACTCTATCTATCGCCTTCACTCTATCTATCGCCTTCACTCTATCTATCGCCTTCACTCTATCTATCGCCTTCACTCTAACTATCGCCCTCACTCTATCTTTCGCCCTCACTCTATCGCCCTAACTCTATAGATCTATCGCCCTAACTCTATAGATCTATCGCCCTCACTCTATAGATCTATCGCCCTCACTCTATAGATCTATCGCCCTCACTCTATAGATCTATCGCCCTCACTCTATAGATCTATCGCCCTCACTCTATCTATCGCCCTCACTCTATCTATCGCCCTCACTCTATAGATCTATCGCCCTCACTCTATAGATCTATCGCCCTCACTCTATAGATCTATCGCCCTCTCTCTATAGATCTATCGCCCTCACTCTATAGATCTATCGCCCTCACTCTATAGATCTATCGCCCTCACTCTATAGATCTATCGCCCTCACTCTATAGATCTATCGCCCTCACTCTATAGATCTATCGCTCTCACTCTATAGATCTATGGCCCTCACTCTATCTATCGCCCTCACTCTATAGATCTATCGCCCTCACTCTATAGATCTATCGCCCTCACTCTATAGATCTATCGTCCTCGCTTTATCTATCGCCCTCACTTTATCTATCGCCCTCACTTTATCTATCGCCCTCACTTTATCTATCGCCCTCACTCTATCTATCGCCCTCACTCTATCTATCGCCCTCACTCTATCTATCGCCCTCACTCTATCTATCGCCCTCACTCTATCTATCGCCCTCACTCTATCTATCGCCCTCACTCTATCTATTGCCTTCACTCTATCTATCGCCTTCACTCTAACTATCGCCCTCACTCTATCTATCGCCCTCACTCTATAGATCTATCGCCCTCACTCTATAGATCTATCGCCCTCACTCTATAGATCTATCGCCCTCACTCTATAGATCTATCGCCCTCACTCTATAGATCTATCGCCCTCACTCTATAGATCTATCGCCCTCATTCTATAGATCCATCTCCCTCACTCTATAGATCTATCGCTCTCACTCTATAGATCTATCGCCCTCACTCTATAGATCTATCGCCCTCACTCTATAGATCCGTCTCCGGCACTCTATAGATCTATCGCCCTCACTCTATTGATCTATCGCCCTCACTCTATAGATCTATCGCCCTCACTCTATAGATCTATCGCCCTCACTCTATAGATCTATCGCCCTCACTCTATCTATCGCCCTCACTTTATCTATCTATCGCCCTCACTTTATCTATCTATCGCCCTCACTCTATCTATCTATCGCCCTCACTCTATCTATCGCCCTCACTCTATCTATCTATCTATCGCCCTCACTCTATCCATCTATCGCCTTCACTCTATCTATCTATCGCCCTCACTCTATCTATCTATCGCACAACAGCATCACTCAGGGGCACCACAGCATCACTTAGGAGCACCATAACATCCCTCAGGGGCACCACAACATCATTATGCTCTCCCACAGCATCACTGAACGCCACAGCATCACTTGTCGCCACCACAACATCACTCAGCACGTCCACAGCATCAATCTGTGCAACCATTCAACAACTGGTTCAAATATGTTCTCTCAATGTTTCAAGCTTTATTACAAATGTCACAAAAAGATCTTAATATTTCCCTTCTGTTCTTGGATTTTCGTCACAATAAAATACACTGAACATAATCTTCACACAAGTTATGTACAAAAATTTAAGCTATTGCCATTATAAATTACAATAACTTTTATTTAAGTATTAATTTTTAAATAAAATTAAAAGCCATTGTTATTTGTAATATCAATGCATCTAAGTCACGTAAATACAACACATATTGCATTACAAATGCTACAGGTGTCACATTTGCGAAAGTTAAAACTATTGGCATTGTAAATGACAAAGCTATTAATTTCGCTATTTTCAAAACCAACACATAAATACAAAATGTGTCATTTACAATACCAATAGCTCAAACTTTCCTAATGCGAGACCTATTGCATTGCAAATGCTTGTTTAAGATTATGCCTTGCCACTAAATCAGCTGCACTTAGAATTAAAAGTAATGTTATACCAGCAAATCAAAATGAAAAATTTAACACAGCATGTTGAAAGTATTTAACTTTGATTTGCCGGTGCAACATTACATTTAACTATGAATTCGTGTGATTTACTTTTACAACACTCGCTTAAAAAAAAGCGTGGCATCGTTTGATTTTGTTAGTAAACACGCACCCAAATAATTTCTTTAAATTGAAGTGATAGAATCTTGATTTACCCACATGTTTTGAAAGTCAATCACAGGCACTAAGAATTACAAGTACATCATGCCAGACTTGAGTGTTGACGTACACCAGTCATGTGTAAAATAGCCAAACAGGCGCCCTCGTAAAACAGCATTTAGCATTTGACTTTGGTCTTTACATGCACAGCAAATGTGACGAGATAAGAACAAGACTTACGGACCTGTTTACAGAAACAATTAAAAGCCTTTATTTAATCGTGTTTTGCAATTAAATCACATGCAATCAGAATTAAAAGTAATGTTGTACCGGCAAATCAAAATAAATGCAGTATGTTTAAAGTATTTAACTTTGACTTGCAGGTTCAAAATTACATTTAATTATGAATGCATGTGAATTACTTTTACAACATGCACTTAAACAAAAGCTTTGCATCTCTTTATTTTGTTGGTAGACACGCACCCAAATAAAGTATTTCAATTGAAGTGAGAGAAGTATGATTTAGACAGGTGTTTTGAAAGACAATTATGGCACTTAGAATTACAAGTTTATCATTCCAATGCTGGACCTCAGTGTTGATGTACATCAATCATGTGTGGAATGCGCTCGAATTACTTTTACAACATGAGTTTAAACAAAGGCTTTGCCTTGCGTGATTTTATTTGAAAACAGGCATCCAAATAAAGTCTTTGAATTGAAGTGATGGCAGTTTGATTTAGCCACATATTTTGAAAGCCAATGACGGGCACACAGAATTACAAGTATATCATACCGATGCCGGACCAGAGTGTTGACATACACCAATCATGTGTAAAATAGCTAACAAGGCACCATCTGAAAACAGCGTCTGCCATTTGACCTCGCTCTTTGAATGGACAGAAAATGGGACAAGATAAGAACAAGATTTACCGGTCTGTTTACAGATGAGCGTGGTGCAGCGAGTGAAAACACAAGCGCTCGTATAAATTGTGCTTTAATGTAGAAAAATGTTGTTCCTGGAACAAATCCTAAAATGGAAGGAGTTAAGGTATAGTGTAATTGGTTCATGCTCTCAGGAGGGCTAAACACAGAAGAGGAATGACAAATACATGCCATGGACAAATGGGGAGAAAGAATATGAGAGTGATGATGGAGACAGCACATAGGAAGTCTACGGACAGACTGAAGCCCACAAAGTATGTACAACATCTGTCTACGAGACAGCTCATGCGCAGTCTAGCCGAGACCAAAAAGAGTGGGTAGATTCAAAATTGTTAATCCCTATGGAGCAAGGTGTTATCAAGGAGAGCCACTGCACTGCAGAGCACTGCTTTAGCTTGTGGGACATAAAACATTAAAAATAAAAATAAAAAATCGATAGAGCAAAGTGGTGGTCTATATTGCTGTTTTGGAGATTTTTGCCCGTCTTTCGATACGGTTGATTGTGGCCTACTATAGTAAACCTTGAGAAATTGTGAAATACTGCACAAGCTTCTCTTGATTTTACAAGAAATGCATTGAGAGAATTGGGCACAAGTAGAAATATACACCAAAGGAACACTCTCTCGGAGACAAAGATCCAGAATGGCCTTAGGCAATGTTGTGTCTTGGCTCCACTACTGTTTTCCTTAGTTTTAGCCGACCTACCAAAACTATTAATCGTATCAAACAGCTTTAGCCCCAAAATGAATGGTTCTCACATTAGTTGTCTCATTTATGCACACAATTTGGTCATCATGGATTTGACAAAAATTGGACTGCAAAAAAAGTAGACGTTTTCTCAAATTATTGTAGACAGAAAAAAAATACATTTAGAGAAAACCAAAGTATTGCTATTTGGGGGAAAACAAAGTAAAGTTTAAGTGGTTCCTCGATAATATGGAAATTGAAGTAGTTAGCAGACATCAATATTTGGGAATGTGGTTTGTAAAATATGTGTTATGGAAAGACCATATCACAGCTTTACATGCAAAAGCCCTTTCTTCGGTCAGTGGCCATAAGACGTTTGCTAAAGTGTATGGAGGGCCCTCTTTAAGACCCATGTTAGCAGCCTATCAAGCAATCATTTGGCCACAATTTCAATACGGAGTTAAGGTGCTCTGCTTCAGTGAAATAAATTGGGATCTGGAGGAGGGTAGATGCTTAAAAAGATTATAGTCAGGGTGATTCCCCAAAAATGCCTACCCTTTATAAAAGGATTAATAGTAACAATGAAATATAAGCCATGATAGGAGACTATATTTTGTTCTCTGTCCAGCCGGACAGGGTATTTATTTTGAAGGGATCAAAAAATTAGTGGTTGTTAGGCACAGTCCTGTACCTTACTCAAGAAGGACAAACAACATACAAGGACAATTTTACAGGCAAATAGAGGAGCAAAACTGGCCACTTTTAACTCCGTGTTTGAATAGAAGAAATGCCAGGAAAGTGCTAGACACAACAAAATAAAACACAATGGTACAGTCGTGAAAGCACTATTTCGAGTCGACATTTCGGTCCCTTTTGCTCAATTATATGGGACCATCATCAGGACTTAGTTTTTAGAAAACATTTGCCTGCCTGCAATATTACACAAGCCTGTTGAGGAGGAAAATGGGGGAAAAAAGGGGGAAAGAAAAGCAGTAGCTAAGTTACTGACTGGTCCTTCAACAGAACTTGCACGCGCAATTGTAACACATTTTTTTTATTCGGAATAGGCTTAGCGTGCTCTAAGTGGCGTTTGCTATTTGTGCCTAAACCGGGCATACAAGAACTTGTGCAAAGGTGACAAGTGTGTATCACATTGTTCATAGCTAGAATGGCATTTCCTTCGTTGGTAACATTGCGGTTTTCATGGGTACGATTGCGTCGCACGTTCTAGATTTTAGGGCTGCATCTCTGACATCGTTGGATAAAATTAATAAAAATTCACTGGAGACCCATTCTGTGTCCATTCATACGTGCACTTACATACAGTGTTTTAAAGTGAGGGTGGGTGGCTTGCTTACCCTGCTATAGGGTTTTCGTGCTCACAGCTATTTAGATTAATCAGCAATTGGTTGGCCCGGGGTGGGAGAGAAGGGTGGGGCCGCGGTTTTAGGTGGTACCTGTGAGGTGAGGGGGAATGGAATGTTACTATATAACTACACGGGAATTTCTTCATGGGTGTGCTAAGGTATAAGGAAATGACCTGGGCGGCCGAGTGCTAGGCGTCCTGGTAAGTATCCTAGCTGAGACACCTCGACTTTTCTGGAAGGAGAAAGTCGAACCTTAGTAAGTCGGGGGAGTTATTGGAGATGGGGGGTTAGTTGGGGCCGAAATACATAACCACGGACATACCTGGTTTATTCAATTTGGTAGGTCTCCGAGGGCTGCGGTGCTTCGTTAGCCTCCGAGGGTGTCTCTGTGAAAGTTTACATGAGATATGCGATCAGTTTCCAGGCCGCTTAGCATTGCGGGCCAATTGGATGTCACGGGTTGGTGGCGGGCAAGGGCGCTTACCTATGGAGTGCTATGCCTCCGTGGGAAGATATCCATCGGGCGGGAACGGTGTCCGGTCCATCTGCTGCTGCTTAGATTGCAGTGTAGCCAGGTGCGGATTCGCTGGACTTAAGACGGCATATAGAAATAGAGGATGGATTACTTATTCCGTCGGCCATCTTAGAATGGGCATTAGGATTGGGATTATGCACGCCATCTTGGAACATGTTCAAGGGACAACGGACCTTTGGTGCTTATGTGATATTGTGATTCATGCTCAAGTGACAAAGGAATACTGGTACTTAATAACTATACAAGCCAATTAATAGAAAAAGAACAGTAAGTTAAAAACACGGAAATTATAGTTCTTTGCCATTTAGGTCTTATGCAGGTATACATACAACAATGGACAATGTTTCGATTCAACACTACATCAGGCTGTCAGAGTTAAAGTAGAGTTGTCCAATCTTCGGCTCTGTTGAGGCCATTCCTTATTGTATCGAATTGTATCATAGTCTTTAGTTCCTCTCTGTTCAGTAACTGAGAAATGTCTCCACCCCGAGGTGGCAGTTTCACGATTTTCAGAATTGTCCATTTTAAGTTGTTCTCATTGTGCCCCACTTCAGTAAAATGGTCCACCAGGGGGGCGTTAGCTGTTTTGCACCGTATTCGACATCTGTGCTGCCCAATGCGCGTCTTCACTTTTTGTGTAGTCTGACCAATATATAGTTTTGGGCAACAACATTGTATGGCATGAATTACATTCAACGAATTACAGTTGGAGAACAAACGTCTTTCAATCGTGGTGTTGTTGTGGGTGAATTTCTTTCCCTCCACCGAGTATTCACAGACATTACAACATCCACATTTTACATGGCCTATGAGGGGTGGGAGGCCCCAAGCAGCGTCTAGTGTAGCTCCCTGCGGTGTCTCTGGTAACGCTGCTCGGACTAGGTGATCTTTTAGATTTTTACTTTTGCGAAACGCAAAAAGGGGTCTCTCAATATTTAGCGAGCCAGCGTTGACTGTCGGCCAGTGTTTTAGGATTGATTTCTTGATTTTATTGGACACTGGGGAAAAAGTTGTGACGCAAGCAATTTTTCCATTTTGTTCTTTATTTCTGGGCGAAAGTAGATCCTCTCGTGGACAGTACCACGCTCGTCTCAGGGATTGCCTAATTATTCTTTTAGGGTATCCGCGGTCTTTCAGTTTGGTAGAGAGTATATTTGCCTCTCTAAAGTAGTCAGTTTTGTACGAACAATTTCGTCTGATCCTGAGAAACTGTGAGAATGGTAAAGAGTCTCTCAGGGCTCTTGGGTGGTTACTCCTATAGTAAAGGAGCGTATTCTTTGGATTCTTGTGAATCTTTGGGAGCGTGTACATTACAGGGCATCTTGGAGATTTCACGTTAAGAAAATTGTATTCTTTTTTACTCAGGATGCCTTCTGTGCAGGCTTGGCTTGTTATTTTAGAGATAACCTCTTGGATTTGTTTGGTAGGATTACCGGGTAGCCTCTGGTAATGGTCTATGTTATTTAATTGGCGGATAATTTCCGCCTTGTATGCTCCAATTTCCTAAATAACAATACCTCCACCTTTGTCTGCGCTTTTAATGACTACATCATTGTTGTTTTTCAATGTTTGTTTTTTTCTCTTCAAGTGTGATATTATAAGGAACAAAGAGTTTGCTATTCTGCAGGGTCGTTAAGTCCCGGAGTACTAGTTTCTCAAATGCTATGATCTCCGGAGGTATCATTGATGCTGACGGTGAAACTGTAGAAGGGGGCTTGAAAGGAGTAGTTGGGACGGTAGGCTGACTGGGATGTAATTGGAAAAAAGCCTTCAGACGGATTGTTCTGAAGAATCTTATATATAGATGAAATTTTTCTATTCTGGAACCAAACTACCGAAACATTGTTCAACTTTCTACACTAGTTGAATAACAACTGCTGCGGTCTGACATTTACTCTCAGCCACGACAGATCCTCTATACCATTTCATGACCTCACCATTTTCCATTCTGAACGCAAACTCCTGACTCGACTGTACCGAAAACCCACAGAGCGGAATACGCTCCTTTACTATAGGAGTAACCACCCAAGAGCCCTGAGAGACTCTTTACCATTCTCACAATTTCTCAGGATCAGACAAAATTGTTTGTACAAAACTGACTACTTTAGAGAGGCAAATATACTCTCTATCAAACTGAAAGACCGCGGATACCCTAAAGACTATGATACCATTCGATACAATAAGAAATGGCCTCAACAGAGCCGAAGATTGGACAACTCTACTTTAACTCTGACAGCCTGATGTAGTGTTGAATCGAAACATTGTCCATTGTTGTATGTATACCTGCATAGGACCTAAATGGCAAAGAACTATAATTTCCATGTTTTTAACTGACTGTTCTTTTTCTATTAATTGGCTTGTATAGTTATTAAGTACCAGTATTCCTTTGTCACTTGAGCACGAATCACAATATCACATAAGCACCAAAGGTCCGTTGTCCCTTGAACATGTTCCAAGATGGCGTGCATAATCCCAATCCTAATGCCCGTTCTAAAATGGCCGACGGAATAAGTAATCCGTCCTCTATTTCTATATGCCGTCTTAAGTCCAGCGAATCCGCACCTGGCTACACTGCAATCTAAACAGCCGCAGACGGACCGGACACCGTTCCCGCCCAATGGATATCTTTCCACGGAGGCATAGCACTCCATAGGTAAGCCCCCTCGCCCGCCACCAACCCGCGACATCCAATTGGCCCGCAATGCTAAGCGGCCCGGAGACTGATCCCATATCTCATGTAATGTTTCACAAAGACACCCGCGGAGGCTAACGAAGCACCGCAGCCCCCGGAGACCTACCGAATTGAATAAACCAGGTATGTCCGTTGTTATGTATTTCGGCCCCAACTAACCCCCCATCTCCAATAACTCCCACGACTTACTAAGGTTCGGCTTTCTCCTTCCAGAAAAGTCGAGGTGTCTCAGCTAGGATACTTACCAGGACGCCTAGCACTCGGCCGCCCAGGTAATTTCCTTATACCTTAGCACGCCCATTAAGAAATTCCTGCGTACTTATATACTAACATTCTATTCCCCCTCACCCCACAGGTACCACCTAAAACCGCGGCCCCATCCTTCTCTCCCACCCCGGGCCAACCAATTGCTGATTAATCTAAACAGCTGTGAGCACGAAAACCCTATAGCAGGGTAAGCAAGCCACCCACCCTCACTTTAAAACACTGTGTGTAAGTGCACGTATGAATGGACACAGAATGGATCTCCAGTGTATTTTTATTAATTTTATCCAACGATGTCAGAGATGCAGCCCTAAAATCTAGAACGTGCGACGCAATCGTACCCATGAAAACCGCAATGTTACCAACGAAGGAAATGCCATTCTAGCTAGGAACAATGTGATACACACTTGTCACCTTTGCACAAGTTCCTGTGTGCCCGGTTTAGGCACAAATAGCAAACACCACTTAGAGCATGCTAAGCCTATTCCGAATAAAAAAATGTGTTACAATTGCGCGTGCAAGTTCTGTTGAAGGACCAGTCAGTAACTTAGCTACTGCTTTTCTTTCCCCCTTTTTTCCCCCATTTTCCTCCTCAACAGGCTTGTGTAATATTGCAGGCAGGCAAATGTTTTCTAAAAACTAAGTCCTGATGATGGTCCCATATAATTGAGCAAAAGGGACCGAAATGTCGACTCGAAATAGTGCTTTCACGACTGTACCATTGTGTTTTATTTTGTTGTGTCTAGCACTTTCCTGGCATTTCTTCTATTCAAACACGGAGTTAAAAGTGGCCAGTTTTGCTCCTCTATTTGCCTGTAAAATTGTCCTTATATGTTGTTTGTCCTTCTTGAGTAAGGTACAGGACTGTGCCTAATAACCACTCATTTTTTGATCCCTTCAAAATAAATACCCTGTCCGGCTGGACAGAGAACAAAATATAGTCTCCTATCATGGCCTATATTTCATTGTTACTATTAATCCTGATAAGCTAAGGACCCTTGTCCCTTATAGCATACCTTCCCACAGTCCGCAGCTAACTGTTTGGGTTCCCTTGTTTGAAATTATATACCCTTTATAAAAGGCATATTATGAATAGTGAATTAAAATGGGCAACATTTGCTAAGGCAAGGTTTATTGTTATGTGTAATAGCAGGGGTGAGGAATTTAACCACATCAGCGAGGCGCTGATTCCTGCGCTGTGCTGAACGTTCTAATGAGCCAACGGGCTAATGACGGAACGGTTCCGTCATGAGCACAGGCCAACCGACGCTCATGACGGAACCGTTCCGTCATGAGCATCGAAGGGGTTAATAAAATATCTACTTGTTCATGGGATAGGTTGCTTCATAAATCTATTTGTTCTGTAAAAAAATCCACTTGACCCTATTATGTCACGTAGTGCAGCGACAAAATATGGCAGCACTCTTATTATATAAAAGTTCCGATATTAGCCTTTCTGAATATGCCAGAGCTCATACTGTAGTAGCGTTTGAATTCTAGCAATTTTCTTACTTTGCCACTTTTCTACAGATCTACATAATCGGGCTGGAGGTAGTGTTAGGCACTAGTTCCAGGTTTGGAATGCACTTTAGGGGTCTCTGCAAACCTACTAAATTACATGTTTTTGGTGATTTTGCCAACTCTTCTCTAATCTTTCCCATACTGAGAAAGGCTAGAAATGTACTCCTAACAATGACAGAAGTAAAACATCTTCCAGGGTTGGGGAAAAAAGTAGTTGGAGGGAAAGTGAATTTGTAAACGCTCAACAGATTTACGCATGAGCAAATCTACACATGCATATTTGCTCATGCTAAAAAGCAGTTCACAAATATTTCCTAGGAGTGCGAATTCCTGGCCTATTCCTTTAAATTCTTGTGAATTCATAAAAGCTGTAAATCTGCACGAATGCAAGGGCATAAACCATGAGGGAAATGTTTCTTTAAGAATTGGGCCCCTAATTAGGTCTGAAGTTAACCAAGTTCTTTTGTTTTTATTAAAGGAGTAGAGTGGGGTAGATTGGGGCAGAGTGGGGTAGACTGGAGTGGGATGGGGTAGACTGGAGTGGGATGAGGTAGATTGGAGTGGGATGGGGTAGACTGTAGTTTTGTGGAGTGGGTTAGAGTGGAATCGGACAGACTGGATCAGAGAGGAGTCCATCCAGGTTTGCAAGACACAGAAAAAAAAAAGATTTGATAGAAAGAGTCAAGGTTTATTGTCTTACACCTTACACGGTTACCAGTAGGGAGCCCTGTGAGTTGTTTTGAGGCAGGAAACCCAACACCATGGTGTCGCCCTCGTGGGTTAGAAATGACAATGAAAGGGTGCTAGTGTGTGTGAGAAGGGCGAATGGTAGGCATATCAGCAGGCAAAGGTATGGAAAAATAAACAAAAGTTTGATAAACGTAAAGCGGTGCAATCCACTGCGGTGTGTGTTGGGGATGTGGTAAAGGTGAAACTTCCACAGAAAAGTGGGACCTTACACTTTTCCTCTCCTTATCCGGCTGTGGATGTATTTCTTAATTTGGTTAAATTGAGTGATAACTACATTTGGAATCTGAATAGAATTGTGGTAATGCGTACGAAGGTGAAAGAAAATGGTGGTTCTAAAGACTATGGCAAAGAAAGGGGGCCAAGACTTAGTTAACGCAATAGAGTCCCTTCCAAATTCATGAGAGATTATGTTTAAATATATAAGGGTCGAGACCATTGAATCTTTTTTATCTATGCAATACGTTTTTGAGTGTCACTTGGCATTTATATTATATGTGTGTTCTATAAGTAGAGTTTGTGGTTTATTAGGTCTCGCCTCTCAATGCGCATGCACATTGAGCGGAGCAAGACTATAGGGGCTTAAACAGACCTTACCTAGACTGGTGATTTGATGCTGTGCCCGTGCGCTTTTAGGTCAATGCGCAAGCGCAAGCGCATTGACCTAAAATGCGCGTGCACAGCATCAAATCGCCAGCCATCTGTTGCCCAGCTTGTTGCCTCTCCACCCCCTGCAGCATCAAAGGCTTTCACGGCCGGCCTGCCGGCCGTGCTTTCAGTTTCAGTTTGGGCCGTGTCTCCTTATTGAACTTGTTTAACTTGTTTTCCTTCCGAACTGGCCTCCACATTGTTTAACAATGCGTGAGACACCTCCAGTTACTTGCCTCGTAGTAACTACGTCACAGGGTTTCCTCTTTCACTCACTCTGTGCCCGGGGCTCTTCTCTCCTGAATGGAATCAACTGCCACATGGATTTAACTGCCATTCAATGTTCGTTCATCCAATATTGTTTATTTAGTAGAAGCCTGCATCCGAACATGCACCATAATTTTCTGACCGATTTTCTGTTTTGGACGTTCCTCGTTTTCAACCGAACACTTGTTTAAATTTTCTGTTTCGGACGGATCTCATTTTCTTCTGTATTCTTCACAAAAGTATGTACTTCAAAATTGCACTGTGCCTTACCCTTTCATCCAACACCATGGGTTCCATTGCTGAGGCTTTGAGCAGCTCATCGCCATTAATTGTAATAGTTTCCGCTCACACGCTAGTCTAAGTTAAGCTTTGTATTGCATGTAATGCCCCAGCTGAACACTGAGAGCAGCACATAAGCAACTCTCTCCAGTGCCGTACACACGTATAATGTCCACATTTTAACATAACATCGTAATACCATTTGGAATGTACAGCATGGTATAGTTAAGGAAAAGCACATGGGACAATAAGTGAATAATAGCACATGCTATAATCGACAACACCCCCGCCCACCCATTTTTTCGTTGTGCTAAAGTGCACCACAGTTTTAAATAATTTGTCGATCCACCCCATACAGAGCCCACGACAGACGCCGTGAAACCACAAGCCGTGCCTGTGCATCCCCAATTCTTCTCCCAGCAGCTGTTTAAACTATAAGGACAAGGCACTGGGAACATTCCTCCCCCTTCTAAACTCTTTAAGCAGCTTTCCCACTCACTAGCATTCATGTAGCATTACTTAAATCAGCACATGTACCTTTTATTTTGTCAGCAGGTTAATTGTTGCATTTCCGAAATCCAGAAAAAAACAGTATGAGAGCGAGCGAGTTAGGTTCAGGTATTTGGCAGTTGATACTTCCCAATGTAAATACTTGGGTCTTATTTATAAGAATATGAAACCTATGGTCCTTCTCTTCCTTCTTTGATTCTCTACGGATCCAATCGTCAAACAGTATATATTCTTAGGCATTTCCAAACAGATTTTAGTCTCCTCCATGCATCTGACAATTGTCTTCTTTGAGCCTGCGCTATAATTGCTTTTTTACGTTTTTTTGCAACGTTTGTTTTATTACTTTTTGTACACTGCATATACGTGGCTGTTTATACATATATGACCTGAATTTTAAAATAATCTCACAGTGTATTTTATTAAATGATTTCACTGACACGCATATCTTTGTAGATTCCTGTAAACTATTTTTTAAAGGCTTTTTGAAAAGTGGAAAAAAAACTCTTCCCCCCTCCCATCTTCCCTCTCTCCTCAACATCCCCTCCTCCCTCTCTTCTCACTCTCCCCTCACTCTCTCCCCTTTATCCCCTCTCCTCTCTCTCTCCCCTCCCTCTACACCCTCACACTCTTCCCTCATTCCTCACCTCTACCCTCACTCCCATCTTCTCCCACTCCCCTCACTCTCTCACTCTCACATCTCTATACTCACTCTCTCCCCTTTCTCCACTCTCTCTACTCTCCTCTCTGTATCCTCTCCCCCTCTCTCATCACTCTCCCCTCTCTCTCCTCACTCTCCATCTTTCTCTCCTCCCTCTAACCTCTCCTCACTCTCCCCTGTCCTCACTCTCCCCTCTCCTCACTATCTATTTGAATAATCAGCACTAAGTCCTTTAAAACGAACGCACATTTGTCAGACCATTCCTAGCAGCCATTTCCTAAAATTATTTGAAAAAAGTCACACTATTCCAAGAGCTACTTTTGCGACCTTCCTCCCAGTTAATTAATACATCCTGTAGTGGATGATACTTTCTTTTTTACAATCAAGATCAAATACAAAACGTGCACTGCTGCTGAGGTCTCACCCTCACTCAGCCTCACACCCTCACCCTCACACACCCTCACCCTCACACCCCCTCACTCACCCTCACCCTCACACACTCACACATCCACTCACCCTCACCCTCACACCCCCTCACCCTCACACCCCTCAGTGCTACAACACATATTGTGTTACAATAGGCGTCACATTTGTGAAAGATAAAACTATTGGCATTGTAAATTACAAAGCTATTAATTTCGCTATTTTAAAAACAAGCACATAAATAAAAAATGTGTCCTTTACAATATCTGTAGGAAGGTACATCCTGACTATGGTTGCCCCCAACTTTTTGCCCTGTGTTTTAGCTGGTTTTGGACATAGTCGACCTGGGACCCTGCCAATCAGGACCCCAGGCCTACTGCTCTCTCTTAAAAATGGATTCCATGTACCCTAGGTGCATTTCCAATTGGTACTGGGCCACCCTATCAGACCCTGTAACTCAGGGCATGGGTGTACCCAGGGCTGCCAGGGGCTGCAGCATGTATTATGCCACCCCTGGCTGGCCTCCTAAATTTGACACAACTGGCTGCATGACAGCTGGGGCAAAGTCGTGTAATCACCCTTTGCTGTAGGTGTAGTATACCTATACCTAACCCTAAAAATGGACACACAGATTCCTATCAGTCACTCCTATGGCAGGCCTTGACAATCCTGAAGGCAGAGTGCTTGGAATCGTGTGAGATGGTGCTCTGGCATGAGCTGAGCCCGTCTGCAGCTTGCGGAACCAAGTCCTAATAGCTGTTCCATGATATCGCATACCATATACTCTTAAGTGCATTATAATCCTCGCGGTTAAATGCTAACTTTGGTATTGCTTTATCAAAACATGTCGAGTAAGGTGTCATACGAATTGGAATACTAACCCCTCGCCAATTCTGGCGACGGGGTTAGCATTCCACCCTTCTAGAGGGACACGACATGTATGTAACTGTGAACTCCGGTTAAAGTTAACTGAAGCCTCAGCTCCACAAAATGGATGCTGCCCCCACAGACACGAGTCTGACCCCCTGCAGCTGGGAGTCCTTCCAGCGAGGGGAGCCTGGACAAAGGGTTTCCTGTCAGGGGCGGTGCTAGCACCGTCCCAGACATGGTTTTGTGTATCCTGGGTAGGCAGGGCTTTACAGGAAGGTGACTGCTGAGTGGCACCCCGGTGCTCACTACGCATAGGCCGGTCTGAACCAGTTCCAGGGGCACACCAGCCCCTGGCCTGGGGAAGTCCGGCATGGCAGAGAGGTGTAACCACCCCCCTCCTGGTCCCACCCATAGGCAGGACCTAGTCACCGGGTCAGCCCCCTTTTTTAGTATAAAGTTGGGAGCGGGCCCCCTGTTAAAATTAGATCATCTTTGGAATCAAGACACGACTTTCTGCGAAAGGACTTCAAGATTTCTTCATCAAGATTCTCCCTTGTGGCTAAGGAGTAGTCACCCTGCATCCGCAGGCACCATCCTAAAGAACACTGCGGTCTGCTGCAAGTCCTTCATCACGAATCCGACGACCCAGCTCGACGAGACCCGGCTTCCCTGGCACCTCTGACCTCTACTCACCTCTACAGCAAAGCTGAGAACCGTGAGTGCGACGAGACCTCGAGGGACCGACGATCGCCAAGACTGCACGACATCTTTACTACAAGCCCACCGTGTCCTCCACTGGTGAGTGCTTTGGGGTCCGAGAAGCCCCGACCCTGCGCAGCTCCAGCACCCAAGGTCAGCCTCCCTGCATCTCCACGATCTGCGTGGGGCCCTTCTGCTGTTTACTGTGCACCGCGTTGTTTGGCTACTAGCCGGCTGGCTTGTGGCCTTCTGAACGACGCCCGACAACATCACTGCTGCTGGTCTGGTTGCTCCAGACTGGCCCTTGCTTCCTTCTTGAAGAGAGGCACCCCGGACCCTCCTGGTCCACTCCAGACGCCATTTTAGGTCCACCGCGTGGGCTTGAATTTGCCATGGCTTTGTTGCCCAATCCTGGGTCCAGCGACGCCGACAGCTTCCATCTTCGTGGGACAGCTCGATCCTCCTTCCTGGTCGCCGACAACGCCTCCTGGTCCGTGTGATCTCTGAGCACAGCGTCACCCACACGCCTTGTCGAGGTGGCTACCATCCGGTGCCCTCCTGGTGCCCACTGACTACTGGCTAGTAGTCTCGAACTTGGTCCCCTCTGCTTTCAGGTGTCATCTTCCATCGATCCAGGCTTGGATCCACCGAACTTTCTTCACTGGTCGCCTGCCAGCAACTTCTTTCTTCCAGGCTCCTGGTCCGTCAACGAGGATTCCCGACGTCCTTTGAGTCCTATGCAGCTGCAGCCCCTGGGCTAGGTAACTTCGGCATTTCGGTGCCCCAGCATAGCCTCAGTATCCAAGGGTCAGAATCTACTTTTGTTTTCCTCCTACCAAATCGGGTTCGCCCGAGAACACTAACTTTGCAATTCCTAGCTACCATAGACTTTGTCCCGCATCTCGCGTGAGAGTGCACACACTGCACCCGAGTCCCCTGGGTCTCCTAGGAGTAATCTAACGATTCTATAGTCAAGTCCTAGCGATTCCAAAGGCTATTAGTACTGTACTTACCTGCTAGTAATTTTGCATTCCACTTTCCAAGTATATGGTTTTCCGTGCCCCTCGGGCATTTGTATATTGTAGGAGAGTAGGGTCTGCTATCCTATGGTCACCCCAATTTTTGCTTTTTGCTTCACTGGTTTTCGACTTACTGAGGCTGTGGGCCTGCTAATCAGACCCCCAGCCTGCTGTTCTCTCTCTAAATTTATAATACATGTGCTATAGGTACATACCACAATTGGAAATGGACTCCTTGTCAGCCCCTGTACCATGCACTATAGGTGCTCAGGGCATAGGTGCCACCAAGGCCTACCAGGGGCTGAAGCATAGCTTTTGCCACCCCTGGCTGGTTCTTAAATTGACACAACTGGCTGATCACTCAGCTGGGGCAAGTGGGTGTAATCACCCCTTGCTTAGATATAGTATACCTATATCTAAACCTATATCTGGACACATATATAGCCTGTAAGCCACTCCTATGGAAGGCCTCATCAATCCTGGAGGCAGAGTGCGTGGTTTTATGTGAGATGGAGCTCTGGCATGAGCTGAGCCTGTCTGCAGCTGTCGGGAACAACTCCCTAAGCTGATCCGGGATAATGCCATACCATATACTCTTAAGCGCCTTATAATCCTCGCGGTTATATAGCAACTTTGGTTTGGCTTTATCAAAACATGTCGTGTAAGGTGTCATACGAATTGGAATACTACCCCCTCGCCAGTTCTGGCGACGGGGGTAGCATTCCACCCTTCTAGAGGGATAAGACATGTTACTTTACTGAAACGCGGTTGATTTAAAATGAGCCTCAGATCCACAAAATGGATGCCCCTGCCACAGACACGGGTCTGGCCTCCTGCTGCTGACCGAAACTCGGCAGAGGAGGCCTGGACAAAGAGTTTCCTGTCACAGGGCGGTGTCAAACCACCCCAGACAGGAGATAGTGGATTGGAGTAGGGAGGTTTCAAAGAAACCAGACACTGCCTGGGGAGCACAAGGCTGCCCCTTGCATAATCCGGCCAAACCGGTTCTGGGGCCTTCCAGCCCCCGTCCCAGCGCGGCCTGGATCAAAGGAAAGGGGTGTAACCACCCCCTTCCTGGGTCCCACCCATAGGAGGGGACCTAGCAGGATGTCCAACCCCCCAGATTCGAATAAGAGGGGGAGCAGTGCCAATGCAACTCAGATCATCCTGAAGAAACATAAGAAACTAATTCTGGACCCTTCGACTTTCTACTCGACCTTAGAAGACTGAAGAATCTCCCTTGTGGTCAAGGAGTGACCACCCTGTGCAAACAGGCAACATCCAGCCCTCGACCCTTGCTTTGTTGCAGTTCCCGCCGGAACTCGAGCGACAGAGATCGACGAGATCAAGCATGCCTGCCTTCCCCCTGCCCGATCCACAGTCCCTGCAGAGCTGAGACCAGTGGAGGCGACCGGAAGCGTGGGGCACGCCATCTTGAAAAGGCCACGAGACGCTGACCGTGCAGCCCACGAGTGATCCTCGAAGCTGTGCACCGGGGTTTGAGAAGCCCCAACCCCGAGCTCCACTTGCACCAAAGCTCACCCCTCCACACTCGACGAGTGCTGCGTGGGGCCCTTCTGCTTGTGTGCGCTCGACGCGTTGGCCCGGTCACTTGCCAGCTGGCTTGTGGCCCCTGTGCCGACGAAACTTGAAATACGACTTGCTTTTCTGGTTGCTCCAGATCTGCACCAGCTCCTGTGAAAAGGAGCCCCCACTCTGACCCTCCTGGTCCGAGTGATAAGCAATCTCCCGGTTCCGCGTGGATTGCTTTTGCCAAGTGCTGTTTGCTGCAATCTTGAAGCCGACGGTGCTGACGGCGAGAGCCTACGTGGGACAGATCGTGACCTGCTCCTGGACGTCGCAGATGCCCCAGAGCCCACGTGACAGCGGAGAGAAGCCTATCGACAACCACCTGATTGCGCCCGACATTGCCTGGTTCCGTCCTGGTTCCACCCTGGTCACTGCTGAGTGACCCAGACTCTGTCCCCTCTGCTTTCAGGTACTTTTCTACTTCGATCCACCCTTGGATCGCACCGGACACTTCTGCTTCACAGCGCCTGCAGCTGCAACAGCTTCAAGCACCAAGAACCTGCGTGACAGAACCCGACGCCACTTCGACCCTGTGCACCCACGGCCTGTGGGTGAGGTAACTTTGCAACGCCGGTGTTCTTACACTGGTACACACCTCTAGGGTCTGTGTCTAAAGTTTTGTTCCTCTAGGTTCAGCGGAAGTATCATTTAATTCACTTTATCCAACTTTTACGCACCATTGACTTTGCATTGGTGCGAGCCGCACTTTCCGTGCTGCACCCGTCTCCTGTGGGCTACTCCCGACTTCAGCATTGCTAGTCCTGACTGCTCCCAGCGAATCTCTAGGCCCTAGGCCTAACCATTGTTCGATAAGTGTTCCTTATACCACTTTTTTAGTATATGGTTTGAGTGGCCACCCGCCCTCATCCATAATTGTGCAACTTTATATGTTTTACTGTGCTTTTGATTTAACGCTTGTGCCCCTTTCCTCATAAAGAGTACTGGGGAGTAATTTAGAAATAAATACATATATTTTTACAATATATACTTGTGTGGTGTCCTTTCATTTGATTACAGGATTGTATGTGGTAAAACAGCTCGCTTAACACGACCTCTTAAGTTAAGCCTTTAAGGCTACTTAGTCCATGCTACCACTAGGATAGCTTGTCTAACAAGGTTGACTTACAACCTGACATCTTTGGGGTTTGTTTGGACTGATACCCAGTGGTTCCAGAATTGGAAACACTACATATATACTGTGCTAACTTAAGTATTTTTGTAAGAGTTTTGGTTTGTGCTTAGTACCCTGTCCTCATAAAGAGTACAGGGCTGTTGTGATCTTTAATAAATAACTGTTTATTTTCATAACACTTGTGTGGTGTCCTTTCACTTGGTGTTCAAGGGGTATATGTGTGGTAAACAGCTGGCTTAACACGCCCTCTCGAGTCTTTAGCCTTAGACTGCTCGTATCCACGCTACTAGGATAGCTGGTCTATAAGGTTGACTTACAACCAATCATCAATAAGGGTTGCTGGACTGATACATAGTGTTCACTAGAATAGTGAGCACTGCATATCAGGCCACCTTCTCACATTGGTGGCAGCGGTTGGGATTTGAGCTTGCTGTTGTTTTGCCACACGTATCCTAAGAATATCTTGTTGAAAGATCACATAAGTACTGTTAGTACATATAACTAAGCTTAGAATACTCTGAGTTCTACTGAACCAGCTGTTGCAGCTCCTCAAGGCCTAGCACACCTTGGCTACAACTCTTAGCAAGGGATCAGTAGGTAAACACATAGTGTAGGTAGGTGCATCACTTACACCACACTAGAATCAGCATGTCAGACAAAGGAGGAAACTCTGAGTATCCCCTTGTGTCAGTGGACCCTCCACAGGTCCTTACTTCAAAATATGCTGCTCTTAGCTTCCATGAGATGAGACAGGTGTGTACTCTCAGGAAACTAAAACAGGGGTCTAACCCCACCACTTCCTTTCTGATTGGTCTCTTAGAGGCTTATGATGCCAGTAGGGCTGGTAACCCATACCCTTCTAATCCAGAAGGAAGTTTGCCCTCCTTACAGGGACCCTTTGATAGCCAGGAACATCCCCTCCAGGAAGCAGATGATGCTGAGGATGAGGATGAGGACCAGTTGTCAGGGGATGAGGCAGATAAGGGACAGGTAGAAGTCAGCAGACTAACCAGGTCCAACTTAAGCAGACATGAGATTGGTACTAGGGGACCCCTGGGCCCACTCTCAGGTCAGCTTAACATTGGGAATGGACGAGTTAGGTCTCTATCAAGAGGCTCTAACAGATCCTTTCGAACCAATGGCTCTCTCAACTCTTCTCACAGAGGGATGTCTTCCCCTAAGAGGAGAGTGTATGAAGCTGAAGAAAGGGCAGTCAAACTGAGGATTGAAAGGGAAGAACTTGCCCTGGCCAAAGAGAGACTTGCCCTTGCTAGAGAGCAAGAATTATGTGGGCTACAGCCCACTGGTGGCAGCAATAAACCTAGCAATAGGGAAAGGAGTTTTGATACAAAGCACCTGAATAAGATAGTGCCCCCCTTTAAAGAAGGGGATGACATCCACAAATGGATTACTGCTTTGGAGAGAGCCTGCACTGTGCAGGGTGTTCCCCAAAGTAAGTGGGCAGCTATCTTGTGGCTCTCCTTTGATGGTAAAGGTAGAGATAAGCTCCTCACCACAAGGGTGGAGGATGCTAACAATTACCAAATCTTGAAGAATACACTGGTTGATGGGTTTGGTTTAACCAATGAACAATACAGGATGCTGTTCAGAGACACCCAGAAAACTCAGTCTCAAGATTGGACTGACTTTGTTGATTGTGCCACTAAGGCTTTTGAAGGCTGGCTACTGGGTAGTAAGGTTACTGATTTTAAAGGATTGTATAGTCTGATTATGAGGGAGCAAATCTTAAATAATTGTCAGAACCAGCTATTACATCAGCACCTGGTAGACTCTGAGTTGACCTCTCCACAGGAATTGGGTAAGAGGGCAGACAAATGGGTCAGAACCAGGGTTAGGCCTAAAAACCAGGGTGGTGACCAGAAAAAGGAATCAACCAAGCCTCAAGAGAAGGGTGGGGATAAATCCACAGAGAAGACTTCCCAAGGGCCCCAAAACTCCAACAAGGGTGGTGGGTCCCAGAACACTCCTGCAGAACAGAAGAAACCTTATTGCCATACCTGTAAACAGGTGGGTCATTACAAAAGTGATGCCAGTTGCCCTAAAAATGGTAATAAGGGAAATATACCCCCAGGTAATACTCCTAAACCTCCTGTTACCACTAGTGGTAATCCCCCAGGTGGTGGGAGTGCCCCCAAGAATGTGGTGGGCATTACTTTGGGCAATCAGGAGGACTATGGCCTAGCCAGGTTCCCTGACCACACTCTTGTCTGTGAGACTGGCATGGGGTTTGCCAACTTCACTACTGGACCCCACATTTTGGGAAAGTATAGACAAGAAGTTTTAGTGAATGGTCAGAAAGTTGAGGCATTCAGAGACACAGGGGCCAGCCTCACCATGGTGAGTGACCATCTGGTCCCCTCTGCTCAACTGACCCCTGGTTTTACTTATCAGGTGACAGACATTCATGGAGTGAAGAGAAGGCATCCCATGGCAGTAGTCAAGCTCAGTTGGGGTAATGTCACAGGGCCCATGAGAGTGGCAGTGACAGATAACCTACCTGTAGATTGCTTACTGGGGAATTACCTGGAACTCTCAGCATGGGCTGAGGTGGAGCAAGAAACTCACTCCAGAATGATAGGCCTATCCAGACAGGTTAGTGGGGCAGTAATAGCTACAGCCCCAGTCCAAGCACCATTCCTCCCTGAAAAGGTTGGAAGGGCAGTGGTAGCCACTGCCCAGGCTCAGACAGACTTTCCAGAACAGGATAGGAGGGCTGTGACAGTCACAGCCCAAACACAAACTGAGTGCCCTCCTGAAAAGTTGGCAAGGTTGAAATGGTCTCAGCCTCTACTCAGACAGATAGTGAGGTTGTGAAGCCTGAAACAATGGATCACTCCACTCAAACAGAGAGCATTGAGGAGGAAGAAGAGTCTTCCCCCTCCCAGACACTAGGTGAGAGCCAGCCTCCTCAGGGAACTGGCTCTACCCCTGTTGAGGGAACTGCCCCAGAGGTAGTCAGGCCTAGCCTGGCAGAGCCCCTGATGGTAGTGGACCCTTCCCAGGTGGGACCCGGTCTGGAGCAGGTAACCTGCACCTCTCTACCCTGTCTCAGTCTGCCCAGGGCTGAAGAGATCAGGGAGGCCAGTGGTGGACCCAAAAGGGCCCCCTGTCCAAAAGAACCCCTTAATCAGCAGATTAGGATCACTGAAGCTGGTAAACCTAGCCAAGTGAAAATAGAACAGACTCCTGAGGGATCCCCCTTAAAAGTAGTTAGGGAACTCCCCCAGCTGGACACTGTTGGGCACAGCCAAACATGGGGCCTAAAAACCCCAGACCTGACCTGTCCCTCCAGTAAGCCAAACAGAGGGACTCAGCCTCCAGCTTTAGGTAGCCAGAGGCTGACCCTGAGAGCTCAGTGCATCTCAGCTAAAGAAAGAAAGGCACACATGATGGATGGTGATTGGAGGAAGTTGAGCCCAAAGGTAGAGGAGCCTCACTTCAGTACTCCATCCCAGCATCAGCCTTCTTCTTTCCCAAGACACACCAGAGACAGAGATTCCCTATGGTGGAGACCCTCAGATACCCTTAGGGTGAGGGGTTGCCTAGTGGACCATGACACAGGGGGAAACCAAGCCAGAGCTGGTCCTTCCTTATATGGCCACTTAGGTAATAGAGGCTTACCTGGACAAGGATAGCCTTATCTCCCTTCGTTTGGGGGGGGGGGTTGTGTAGGAAGGTACATCCTGACTATGGTTGCCCCCAACTTTTTGCCCTGTGTTTTAGCTGGTTTTGGACATAGTCGACCTGGGACCCTGCCAATCAGGACCCCAGGCCTACTGCTCTCTCTTAAAAATGGATTCCATGTACCCTAGGTGCATTTCCAATTGGTACTGGGCCACCCTATCAGACCCTGTAACTCAGGGCATGGGTGTACCCAGGGCTGCAGCATGTATTATGCCACCCCTGGCTGGCCTCCTAAATTTGACACAACTGGCTGCATGACAGCTGGGGCAAAGTCGTGTAATCACCCTTTGCTGTAGGTGTAGTATACCTATACCTAACCCTAAAAATGGACACACAGATTCCTATCAGTCACTCCTATGGCAGGCCTTGACAATCCTGAAGGCAGAGTGCTTGGAATCGTGTGAGATGGTGCTCTGGCATGAGCTGAGCCCGTCTGCAACTTGCGGAACCAAGTCCTAATAGCTGTTCCATGATATCGCATACCATATACTCTTAAGTGCATTATAATCCTCGCGGTTAAATGCTAACTTTGGTATTGCTTTATCAAAACATGTCGAGTAAGGTGTCATACGAATTGGAATACTAACCCCTCGCCAATTCTGGCGACGGGGTTAGCATTCCACCCTTCTAGAGGGACACGACATGTATGTAACTGTGAACCCCGGTTAAAGTTAACTGAAGCCTCAGCTCCACAAAATGGATGCTGCCCCCACAGACACGAGTCTGACCCCCTGCAGCTGGGAGTCCTTCCAGCGAGGGGAGCCTGGACAAAGGGTTTCCTGTCAGGGGCGGTGCTAGCACCGTCCCAGACATGGTTTTGTGTATCCTGGGTAGGCAGGGCTTTACAGGAAGGTGACTGCTGAGTGGCACCCCGGTGCTCACTACGCATAGGCCGGTCTGAACCAGTTCCAGGGGCACACCAGCCCCTGGCCTGGGGAAGTCCGGCATGGCAGAGGGGTGTAACCACCCCCCTCCTGGTCCCACCCATAGGCAGGACCTAGTCACCGGGTCAGCCCCCTTTTTTAGTATAAAGTTGGGAGCGGGCCCCCTGTTAAAATTAGATCATCTTTGGAATCAAGACACGACTTTCTGCGAAAGGACTTCAAGATTTCTTCATCAAGATTCTCCCTTGTGGCTAAGGAGTAGTCACCCTGCATCCGCAGGCACCATCCTAAAGAACACTGCGGTCTGCTGCAAGTCCTTCATCACGAATCCGACGACCCAGCTCGACGAGACCCGGCTTCCCTGGCACCTCTGACCTCTACTCACCTCTACAGCAAAGCTGAGAACCGTGAGTGCGACGAGACCTCGAGGGACCGACGATCGCCAAGACTGCACGACATCTTTACTACAAGCCCACCGTGTCCTCCACTGGTGAGTGCTTTGGGGTCCGAGAAGCCCCGACCCTGCGCAGCTCCAGCACCCAAGGTCAGCCTCCCTGCATCTCCACGATCTGCGTGGGGCCCTTCTGCTGTTTGCTGTGCACCGCGTTGTTTGGCTACTAGCCGGCTGGCTTGTGGCCTTCTGAACGACGCCCGACGACATCACTGCTGCTGGTCTGGTTGCTCCAGACTGGCCCTTGCTTCCTTCTTGAAGAGAGGCACCCCGGACCCTCCTGGTCCACTCCAGACGCCATTTTAGGTCCACCGCGTGGGCTTGAATTTGCCAAGGCTTTGTTGCCCAATCCTGGGTCCAGCGACGCCGACAGCTTCCATCTTCGTGGGACAGCTCGATCCTCCTTCCTGGTCGCCGACAACGCCTCCTGGTCCGTGTGATCTCTGAGCACAGCGTCACCCACACGCCTTGTCGAGGTGGCTACCATCCGGTGCCCTCCTGGTGCCCACTGACTACTGGCTAGTAGTCTCGAACTTGGTCCCCTCTGCTTTCAGGTGTCATCTTCCATCGATCCAGGCTTGGATCCACCGAACTTTCTTCACTGGTCGCCTGCCAGCAACTTCTTTCTTCCAGGCTCCTGGTCCGTCAACGAGGATTCCCGACGTCCTTTGAGTCCTATGCAGCTGCAGCCCCTGGGCTAGGTAACTTCGGCATTTCGGTGCCCCAGCATAGCCTCAGTATCCAAGGGTCAGAATCTACTTTCGTTTTCCTCCTACCAGGTCGGGTTCGCCCGAGAACACTAACTTTGCAATTCCTAGCTACCATAGACTTTGTCCCGCATCTCGCGTGAGAGTGCACACACTGCACCCGAGTCCCCTGGGTCTCCTAGGAGTAATCTAACGATTCTATAGTCAAGTCCTAGCGATTCCAAAGGCAATTAGTACTGTACTTACCTGCTAGTAATTTCGCATTCCACTTTCCAAGTATATGGTTTTCCGTGCCCCTCGGGCATTTGTATATACTGTGCTAACTTAAGTATTTTTGTAAGAGTTTTGGTTTGTGCTTAGTACCCTGTCCTCATAAAGAGTACAGGGCTGTTGTGATCTTTAATAAATAACTGTTTATTTTCATAACACTTGTGGGGTGTCCTTTCACTTGGTGTTCAAGGGGTATATGTGTGGTAAACAGCTGGCTTAATACGCCCTCTCGAGTCTTTAGCCTTAGACTGCTCGTATCCACGCTACTAGGATAGCTGGTCTATAAGGTTGACTTACAACCAATCATCAATAAGGGTTGCTGGACTGATACATAGTGTTCACTAGAATAGTGAGCACTGCATATCAGGCCACCTTCTCACAATATCAATAGCTCAAACTTTCCTAAAGCGAGACCTATTGCATTGCTGTGCTTCTCTCCCCTGCTGCTACTCCTGCTCTCTAGAGATGTGGCCTAACGACCAGAGCTGCCATCTAAGTCACGTAAATACAAAACATGTTGCATTCCAAATGCTATAGGTGTCACATTCGCGAAAGTTATAACTATTGGCATTGTAAATGAAAAAGCTATCAATTTAGCTATTTTAAAAACCAACAAATAAATAAAATGTTTGTCATTTACAAGACCAATAGCTCCAACTTTTCTAATGCGAGACCTATTGCATTTCCAATGCTTGTTTGTAATATGTGTGTATTATCTTATTCTAGTTTATTGGGGGGGTTTTGCAGGGAAGGAGGTGTGTAGTAACCCAATGTCATACTTGGTATTTAATGCGCCATGGCTTAGTGATTGGAATGGTGTGGAGAAACCTAGCATGTGAAACTTTGGGTGAGGTTGGACTGTAAGGGTTTCAGTGGACCTCCTGCGTTGAGTTGACTGGGACATGATTAATAAATTCCTCATTGGATCACATCTTTTTGGCAGCTTCATTGACATTACACATATTGTCAAAGATGCACCTAGATAGCAGGAGGGCAACATGCACCACCCTGCAAAACTATTAAAAAAATTCATAAACATAATAACAAATATAAATTGAAAACAGCACGACTGTAAAAAGGTAAAGTGTACAGCAAACGAAAAAATGTGCCTCACAATAGATCTACAGGAACGTTATAATTTCAATAGCAACCAACGAGTGAGGCAGAATTTGCAAACATGCTGCAGAATAAAAATGTGTGGTCATATAAAAAGAAGGTCAAGTTCAGCTAAGGGAATGAGAGGAAATATCGGGAGGGTATTCTCTCAAGAAAAAGGTGACAAAAAAGGAAAGTACAACTGAAGAAGAAGTAGAAAGAGGAGGGAGGAACAGTGATCGGTGGCCAAGGTATGAATTATAAAAAGTGAAGAAATAAATAATACCGAGCTAGTGGCAGTAAAAGGATCAAATATGGCTCGTGTTTCGGAAGAATCAATTTAGACAGCTGGGGGAATTATCCAACTGAAATCACCTGACAATAATTTTTTGAGAGTTTACTGTAAAGTGGGGCCCATTCAGTTAGTTGATAGACTTTTTCACCTGTTATGAGGGTCTGAACAAGATTCCAAGGAGAGGACTACCGTAAAAGTGAGGGAGGGCACGACGAGCATGCTGAAAGCTAAAATAAGCAAGCACAGCTATGACATATGCAATCTGACATTAAAATTCCCTCCGAGTACACTATTAATAATAGCAATAACGCACTAAATGGCTGCAATTCAATGATTAATAAATAACGTGCACCAGCGTCCTCCTTCTAAAAGCCACCCACTCTAGCCAATACAGTAACGCTCACCTTCTCTGAGCTCTGGCAGGACATTTCTCTCCGGAGTATGAAGCTGTCTTACCCTTGGAATAAAAATGCCCTGGTATTAACCCAGCAGCACCAGTCTGACCCACCACAACATGTGACCTCTCCCTACGTGCCTAATACCGGAAGTGTTTTACGTTCCCACGATATCAAATATACTGCGCATGCTCAGAAGTGAAGATACTAGCCTGTAACAGATACCGAAATCCAGCGAGACATATGTGCTCGGAAAGGAATGCCATGTCTTTAAGTGAGCATTTTAACGAATGATAAGCCTCGTATGCATTAGCTTGAAATTGTTCCTCGTTGTTATTGTTGTAGGCGGTAAAGTGATAAGAAATGTATGTTTCTTTTTAAATAAAAACTACAGGTGATGGACAGAATGCAGAACAATGTCATACAATCACCCCAGTACAGAGATCTGGGCCTAAATCCATCGTTTTTTTGCTCACCATGCCATTCCAGTTTGAACCCAGCCATAAGCAAATCAGTCTTGACCTGAGCCAAGGACCGGTTTTGGGCTTCCAGCCCTCATCAGCCTGGATAGCTTGATTCCAGTGGCATGAAGAGCGCGGGACTCACGACTAAACAAAACATAGACCAAACTTTTCCCGTGCCCAATTTCTGCTACCCGAGCTGCACATTTTTTTAAGTAACCCTCTCTGTTCACCACAACAGGCTGTAAGAGGTGACTTGCACCTGAATTAATGGAGGAGGCGTTGTGGCGGTTGTATATATGCTTTAATTATATATATATCAGGAGAGCGCCGGGAGCCCGTCTGCACTCTAGCAGGCTCCACGCTGACTGCCAAAATGGCGGTCACACTCTACGTCGTTGCGTCATTCTGCAACGACTAGAGCGCAACACTACATATCTCCTTCCTTTACAGATTGAACAAACAATAGAAGTAATGTCTCTGAGTCCATTAACCAGCTCACCCATCTCGAAGTCTATGTACTTCACTGGTCTTACCACGGCGCTGCCAGTGCGAGCACGTCTCACTGGGGTACTGCAGGCATCTTCTGTAGATTCACGGGCAGATCTTAATCCCATTCTTTCAGCACGCAGGGGGTTCTCCCTCTGTAGTGCTTCGCTAGTGCTTCCCTGGTGTTCTCGACTGTCCTGGTCGTCCTTCATTTCCAACTCCTTCCCTTTCTCCATTATTCCTGAGTTCGCTTCTTCTTCCCCCGCAGTGTAGACCTCCGTGTGTTGATCATGGGGGTCTTCTGTGTGCAAACCTTCCACTTTGGCCCACTGCAATATCTTGTTGCATCTGGACATCCGATCTTGAGACCAAACCTTTCCATCACTCAGCAAGGCCGCCCTGCTGTACTTGCAATGGTGCACAGAACTTGCTTTCCTTCTCAACTGGGCCAGTTTGATTCAGACCCACTCTCCTCTCTCTAACAACGTGTCCTTCAGGTTACGTCTTTTGTTGAAATGTTCAGTATATATTCTCTGTGCTCTTTCCAAGTTGTTGTGAACAACCGCAGGTGACCATTTACTCGTGATGGTGCGTTCCTTCCAAGCAACATTGTCCTTCGTGAAAGGATCTTGCCCTCGTAAGATTTTGAACGGGCTGTACCCCGTGCTGGTTGGAGTAATCCCCTAGGCCCACAACGTGCTTCTTAATTCTTTTTCCCAGTTCTTTCCTGCTCCTATGGCCAATTGTATGGAGCCCAGGATGACTCTATTAAACCTTTCGGCTAGGCCGTTGCCGGCAGGATGATATATCGAAGTGTGCTTAATCTTGATGCCATTCCTTCCCGTGTAGGTGTTCCATTTTTCCGAAGTGAACTGAGGTCCATTGTCACTTAGGATTGAGCGAGGGATACCTTCCCTCAAGAATGTGGCGGTAAAGAACTTCAACACGTTCTCCGTGTCCATGTCCTCTTGTATGTCGATCTCCGGCCACTTGGAATACCTGTCCACGAGTACCACCACATATTTCGAGACCCCTTGTGCATCCAGCACCGGACCGAGGATGTCTAGCAACAACTCCTTACACAGGTTTGAGGGTGTGTCGAACGTACCCAAGGATGGGCGCATCATGCTCTGTGACTTGGCTGCATTTTGGCACTGCACGCACTCTCGAACATGCCTTTCTATCTGGCCATCCATCACCAGCCACCAGTACGTTTGTTTCGTCCTCTGCTTCGTATTCACAATGCTTAGATGCCCTTCGTGCAGAATGGCGAGTAAGCACGGTTCTAAGGAAACAAGTGGGGAATCACTTTATCTCTTCTTTGCAGAAAAATCCCCCGGTCCTCAATGGATAGCTCCTCTCGCACTTCAAAGAACTTCATATGTTCTGCTTTTAAGTGTCTTTTTTCCGGCCATCCTTGCAGTATGAATTGCTTGATCATCATGCTGCCTGAATGATTTTCATAAGCTTCGTTCCACTCCTGCGCCCTTATTACCCTTTTATGATCCTCCATTAAGGCCACGTTGACTTCTTCGGGGCAGTATGGGGCATCCTCCATGGCTGAAGCTCGGCTGAGGTAATCAGCTACTTTGTTTCTGGTTCCTGGGATGTACTCCACGTCGTACCTGTAGTCCAGAAATTTTAAGGTCATTTTTGCTATGCGTGGGGTAGCATTCACCTGTCCGCATGAGGTAAGTACTTTGACCAGAGGTTTGTGGTCCGTCCTGAGCTAGAACCTCGTGCCCCAAATGAACTGGCAAAATTTCTCCATAGCCCACACTGTTGCCAACATTTCTTTTTCTATTACACTGTACTTCTTCTACGTTGGTGCAAGGACCTGGACGTAAAGCTAATGATGGTCACTTTTCCCTTCTTCGTTTCTTGCACCAGGACTGCTCCCAGTCCTTTTTCGCTTGCATCCGTCGTTAACATGGATCGTGCTTGAGGATCAAACCCAGGTAGGGGACAAGCTGTTTCGATGTCTGCTTTGATCCTCTGGAATTCCTCCTGTGTATCCTCCGTCCACACGAAGGACTTTTTGTCTCAGATGGATTGGTGCAGGTGGTGTGTCTTGGTGGCGAAGTGCGGTACAAATTTACTATAAAACTCGGCCATACCTAGGAACGAGCAAACTTCTTCCTTGCTTTTCGGTGGAGGTACATCACATATGGCTTTGGCGTTGGCATGTTTTGGCATGATGCCCTGATCACTGATCTCATGGCCCAAATAGGTGACTGACGACATTCCAAATCGGCCCTTCTCCCATTCTGCAGTAAGTCTATTCCATTCCAATACATGCAACACAGTGGACAGTTTTGTGTCATGGTCTGCCTTTTTCTTGCCCATTATTAAGATGTCATCTTGAAAATACTGTACGCCTTCCGTGGTCTTGAACAGTTTGTGCATCAGTTTCTGAAATACGGCCGCCACTGACGCCAGTCCAAACCGCATCCTGCGAAATTGGTAGCACCCAAACGGGGTTTTGAAAGACGTCAGTTTGAGGCACGAGTGATGCAAGGCTATTTGATGGTATGCTGATGTGAGGTCAATGGTGGAAAACCATTTCACTTCTTTCGTTTTCGCCAGCATTTTGTCTATCCTTGGTAGCGGGAACTTCTCTACTATTATATTCTTATTCAATTTTCTCAGATCCACGCACAGACGGACCTTACAGTTGGGTTTTCTCGCTACCACCAGCGGTGCCAACCATTCCACACTTTCTATTGGTTCTATGAAGCCACTGCCCTCCAACCTCTGTAGTTCAGCTTTGTACCATTTTTCTGACCGCCAGTGGGATGTTTCTCACCTTGTGGCTCACCGGCTTGGCGTCAGATGTAAGTTCAATCTTGTGCGTGAACTTTGTCAATTTTCCCACTTTGCCCCCCAACACCGTGGGATAGTCCTCCTCCATTCTCGTGCTATCTGGGAGTTGTCCCGGACCGATCATGAGAACTTGAGTGGTGCCACCCGGATTTAGCTGGATGCCTAGGTCACCCTGGTCAACCCATCCAGCACTGAATGCCCCTTTTCGGCAACGTATAGCTTGCATTCCGCACTGCGATCCTTGAAATCAAATTTCAACTTTCGATACCCTACCATAGGGATGGGTTCTCCTGTGAATGTGACAGGCCGAATGTCTGGAGGTTCCAGGTGTGGTCCCAGTTGTTGTTCGAAGAAATCGACCCACACCTGGCATTGTATTATGGTATATGGGGATCCTGAGTCTGCCACCATCTTTATTCCTACTCCTCCAATGATATTGCAGTTGATGCCCAGTATGTGTTCTTCTGTGCATGGCACGCTATCTTCATCTTCTTCCGCTTCTCCTTCCACTTCTGATTCTTGTGCAATGTACTTGACTGCCGGTCTTCTCTGCTTGCGGCGGCACACTTTCTCATAGTGCGCCATGGTTCCACAGTACATGGATTTAGAGCAGAAGGCCGGGCAACGTTTGTCCTGGGTCGCATGGTACGGGCTGCTGCACTTGTAGCATGTGTTCTTTCCTTCACTAGAGGATCTCTTCATTGGAAATGGTTTGGGCATCTTGTGTCCCCCGTTTCTGCTTTGCCCCTGTCTGGTGGGTCTGCTTCGGAAACCCTGTTGACCATGGATCTTGTGGCAGTTTACCTCTTTGCTGCCTCTGCGCACCTTTTGGATAGTTCCGCTTTCTTCACCATGGCAATGACTTCCTTCAAGGAGGCATCTCCATTTACCCACAGTTTGTCTTGGATTGCCGAATTCATAGTACGCATGACAATTTGGGCTTTATAAATTCATTGTGTAAGGTGCCGAACTTACAGGTGATGGCCAGTTTCTTTAACACTGTTACGTATTCGTCTATGGACTCCTCCGCGGCTTGTTTTCTCTGTTGGAAATTGTACCTGTCTTTAGACATGCACACCTGCCGGCCTATAGTGGTTGTTCAAGTCCTCTAAGGCATGTTGGAACACGTCGTCGTCTGCTGGTTGTCGTGGTATGGGGACTAGATTCTGGAACATTCTAATGCCTTCCGGGCCTAAGTTATGGAGTAATATTCTCCTCCGCCTTTTGCTGGGAAACACTTCACCGTTCTCATCCTCTAGCGCCTCCAGATAGTTCATGAAGTATTCCCTCTAATCCTCCCATTTCATCGAGGGATCCCCCGGCTTGGGTAGTATCGTGTCCAGGACAAAAGACAAGGAATCAGTGATAAAGGCTAAACAAAGGAAAGAAAATAAAAAAAAGAGAGGAAACAAACAAGAGAAAATAAAGTATCTGCAAGAGGAAAAAAAGGAAAACAAATTGATATAAGAATGTCAAGATAAAAGGGCAGACACAGTTGAAAATGAGCAGAAAGTGCCGAGTTGAGCACTAATAAAGCACAAGCAAAGACAAGAACAGCAAATAAGAGAAAAAGGCAAGAAATAAAAGGAAAGAAAGGAAAATAAAGACACATAAGAGAAAATAAAGACGATAAAGTGCTGACGGAAAAAAAAAAAAGAAAAAGTGCCGAGTTGAGCACTAACAAGCACAAGCAAGAAAGGAAAGAAGACAAAAGAAAAAGACAACAGAAGAAAACAAAAGAGTGCCATGAAGAGCACAGAGAATAGAAGAGTGCCGGAAGAGCACGGAGAACAGAAGAGTGCCAAGAAGAACACAGAAAACAGAAGAGTGCCAGAAAGAGCACCTAGAAAAGAGAAATAAAGAAAAGGAGAATACAAAGAAATAAAACAAAGAGACAAAGAAATAATACAAGTGCATACCAGGAAAAAGAAGAAAACAAAAGAAGAAGGACCAAGAAAGCCCAGAAGAGGCCAAATAAAGTAAAACAAAGAAAGAAAAAGGGACAAAAGATCACAAAGAGAAAAAGAGAATACAAGGGAAAAGGACTAAGAAAGCCCAGAAGAGGCCAAATAAAGTAAAACAAAGGAAGAAAAAGGGACAAAAGATCACAAAGAAAGAAAGAGAATATAAGGAAAAAGGACTAAGAAAGCCCAGAAGAGGCAAAATAAAGCAAAACAAAGGAGAAAATAAGTGCCAAAAAGAGCAAAAGGACAAAATAAATGACAGAAAGCACGAAGAGTCCGTGAACAAGTGCTAGAAATAGAAAAGAAGAACAGGTGGGGCCCCACAAAGCGACGCTCGTGCTCAACAGCGGCGCCACGAACATCTCAAGAGAATATCAGAAACAAATAAGAGGACTAGAAAAGCTGAAAGAAAAAAAATCACTAATGAGTCAAGAAATCATCGCGCAGACAGACGGACCGACAGCCTGGGTAACACCAATGGTAGATCACCTGGAGTACAAAGCAGAAAAAGAATCACCAAGATCACCAGTAGTGACGGGCCACCAATCGCTAAGAAAGATTTATAGCAACCGAAAAGCAAATGTACCACCAAGGACAGAAAGGTGGGGAAGAAGGCTGATGGACTATGAAGTGAAAATAATTAACAAGCATGAAAGAGAACAAAATCTAGCAGATTACATGTCCAGACATCCACGGCCATACAAAAAAAAAAAGAAAGACGCAAGAATAAGGGCAGAAGATCACTTAAACTACATCCTAGAGAACAACGCACCGATATCAGCAACAACGTCAGAGCTAGAACAAGAGACAAAGAAAGACAATACCATGGAAGAGGCATGGATAGTAACACCCGACAGACTGAGCAAGACGAGACGGCCACCAGTGGAAGAGAAAATAAGTGCAGACCGAAGAGACTTACCAATAAAAGAAAGGAGAAATCGCGATGGTCAAAGAAGGACAAGCGAGGAAATGTGGCAACGAGATCCCGGAGGCAAGGTGAAGATGACAAAAGCAAAAGAACGGATGGCAAAGGCGGCAGCGTGGACAGTGTCATGTCACAGGGCACCTTTCGCATATCAGCAAGGCAGAAGCAAGAGAAGCAGAGAGGTAAAAGCAAGAACTGTAGAAAGACACACAAAGGAAGAAGCTCAAGCGGATATCAGAAAACAGCGGTCAAGAAGGAAACAGATGAACCAAAGAAACCAATTGAAGAGGTGTAAAGGAAGGGGCCTATGGACCATCGCACATCATCAATTCTCTCTCTCTCTCTCTCTCTCTCTTTCTCTCTCTCTCTCTCGCTCTCTTTTCTTTCTTTCTTTCTTTCTTCAAAAGGAAAATGTTTGTTTTGCAACAAGGGGGAGATATCGTGTCCAGGACAAGGGCACTAGGACCCTGGGACAGCGCAGGGGCGAGGGGACACCGGACACCACATCCGGTCAGGGGGCGGACGAGAAGGGCATTCTGATGCTGGACCTCGAGACAGGAGGTCATGATCTGAGCATGATGTGAACCGACAAATAAAAGCATACCTGCAAGATGCACATCGTGTCATGCGTGAGTTCCTGGGTGGGAGGACACGACAGGTAGGAAGGGGACCGGCGTTGTGAGCTTGGAGGCTTGGGCTCACTTTAGTGCTTGTCTCTCGGGTATATCTTCCTCCCCTCTGGGACTCCCTGGTACGCTCTGTCTGTTTTGGCGCATGGGACTCTGATGAGGTGCAGTTCTGGCCCCCGTGCCGTGCTGATTTTGTTCCGCCAGGGCCCCTGGCAGGCCGGCAGGCTACTCTGAGCATAGTACTCGGCGTCGCTATGCACAGAGGGGGATCTCCCTCCTTTCCCTTCCTGTCCAGTGTGGCCGCTCTACTCACTGTGGGTGCTAGTCCCTTTTCTGGGCGCACTAGTGGGGTCCGTGCTCCTTGCGATGACTTGGCGGTAAGCCGGAACTTGTTCCTCTTTTTTTTTTTTTTGCTCTCATCGTAGGGCACGTCTCTCTCCCTCACCCAGTGGTGATCTGTGGGCTCTGCTCACCGAACCCGGGGTTGGCCTCCTCGTGCGGTGGGACTGCAATGCTGGTGTGGCGGCGCTCCTCTGCCACACTCTCCTCTCCGCCTGCTGCTGCTATGTGTGCCCTCCTGGCCGTGGTTCTCCATGGGTTGCCGGGTGGACGTGGTGGCTTGGAGCTTCTTGCGGCCCTTATCCCGCCCTCGTCGCCATTTGTAGGAGGTGACTTGCACCTGAATTAATGGAGGAGGCGTTGTGGCGGTTGTATATATGCTTTAATTATATATATATCAGGAGAGCGCTGGGAGCCCGTCTGCACTCTAGCAGGCTCTGCGCTGACTGGAAAAATGGTGGTCATGCTTTACTTCGTTGCGTCACTCCGCAACGACTAGAGCGCAACCCTGTGAGAAGTTGGCCCGATATGCAACGTTCGCTATTCTAGCGACCGCTATGTATCGTTCCAACGACCCTTATGGTGTTTGGTTGTAAGTCAACCTATAGACCAGCTATCCTAGTAGCGTGGATACGAGCAGTCTAAGGCTAAAGACTCGAGAGGGCGCGTTAAGCCAGCTGTTTACCACACATGTACCCCTTGAAAACCCAGTGAAAGGACACCACACAAGTGTTATGAAAATAAACAGTATATTTATTAAGAATCACAACAGCCCTGTACTCTTTATGAGGACAGGGTACTTAGCACAAACCAAATCTCTTTAGCAAATACTTTAAGTGCACAGTTAAAACAAGTGTCCGAGGACACGGAAAGGTTAAGGCAAGTCGGAAGCGAGGGACTCGGGACCCTAGAGTAAGGAGGCTATGCAGGCACTGAAATGCCGAGTTACCTAGCCACGAGGGCTGCGGCTGCACAAGTCTTACAGGCGTCGGGGTCTTCGCTGACGAGCCAGGAGCCGGAAGAAAAGGAGTTGCTGGCCGGCGACCAGTGCTGAATAGTTCGTAGAGATCCAAGCCTGGATCGGAGATTGATGAAACCTGAAAGCAGAGGGGACCAAGTTCGTACTACTAGCCAGTAGTCAGAGGGTACCAGGAAGGCACCGGTTGGCCGTCACCTCGACCAGGTGAGTGGGCGACGCTAGGCTCTGCAGTCTCACGGACCAGGAGGCGTTGTCGGCGACCACGGTGGAGGTGCGAGCTGTCCCACGAAGGATGATGCTGTCGGCGTCGCTGGGCCCAGGATGGGGCAACAAGCCTTGGCAGATCTCAGGGCCACGTGGTGGGCCTAAGATGGCGTCTTGAGTGGACCAGGAGGGTCCGGGGTGCTTCTCGCAAAGATGGAAGCAAGGGCCAGTCTGGAGCAACCAGACCAGCAGTGATGATTCTCGGATGTCGTCACAGAAGGGCACAAGCCAGCGGCTAGTGACCAGACAACGTGCTGAGCAGCGAGCAGAAGGGCCCCACGCAGATCGTGGAGATGCTGGGAGACTGCACTTCGGTGCTGGAGCGGCTCAGGGTCGGGGCTTCTCGGACCCCAGAGCACTCACCAGAGAGTTACCTCGATGGTCGTGCTGGTTTTTAAGAGCGTGCAGGTTCTGATGATGGCCGGTCCCTCGAGGTCTCGTCGCACCCACAGATCACAGCTGAGCTGATGACGTGGGTAGAGGTCAGAGGTGCCAGGGAAGCCGGTTCTCGTCGAGCTGGGCCGTCGGATTCCTTGAGGAAGGACTTACAGCAAACCGCAGAGTTCTTAGATGGTGCCCGCTGATGCAGGGTGACTACTCCTTAGCCACAAGGGAGAAATCTTGAGAAGAGTCTTGAAGTCCTTTCGTAGAAAGTATTCTTGATTCAAAGATGATCTAATTTGGAAGGGTCCCCGCTCCGGCCTTTATCCTAAAGAAAGGGGTGGGTACATGACTAGGTCCTGCCCTAAGGGTGGGACCAGGAAGGGGGGTAGTTACACCCCTCTCCCCTGCCGGACTTTCCCCAGGCCAGGGCTGTCGCCCCTGGAACTGGTTCTAACCGGCAGATGCGTAGTGAGCACCGGGGTGCCACTCCGCAGTCACCTTCTCGCAAAAGCCCTACCTACCCAGAATACACAAACCCTGTCTGGGACGGTGCGAACACCGCCCTCGACAGGAAACCCTTTGTCCAAGCGCTCCTCGCTGGAAGGACTCCCAGCAGCAGGAGGTCAGACTCGTGTCTGTGGTGGCAGCCTCCATTTTGTGGAGCTGAGGCTTTCGTTAACTTTAACCGGGGTTCACAGTTACGTACATGTCGTGTCCCTCTAGAAGGGCGGAATGCTAACCTCGTCGCCAGAGTTGGTGAGAGGGCAGCATCCCGATTCGTATGACACCTTACTCGACATGTCTTGATAACGCGACACCGAAGTTACCGATGTGGCACGCGTTATCATGGAACAGCCATTGGGTCTTTTCTCCGCAAGCTGCAACCGGCTCGGCTCGGGCCAGAACACAGTTCACGCGAGCCCATGCACTCTGCCTTCAGGATTGTCAAGGCCTGCCATAGGAGTGACTGATAGGGACTCGGGTGTCCATTGTATGGTTAGATATAGAGCTACTATATCTAAAGCAAAGGGTGATTACACGACTTCGCCCCAGCTGTCATGCAGCCAGTTGTGTCAAATTTAGGAGGCCAGCCACGGGTGGCATAATACATGCTGCAGCCCCTGGCGGCCCTGGGTACACCTATGCCCTGAGTTACAGGGTCTGATAAGGTGGCCCAGTACCAATTGGTAAATGCACCTAGGGTACATATCGTAATTTAGAAAGAGAACAGCCAGGCTGTGGGTCTGATTGGCAGGCCCACAGCCAGAGAAAGTCGTAAACCAGTGAAACAAAAGCAAAAAATCTGGGTGATCATAGGATTGCAGACCCTACTCTCCTACATGACCCCCCCCCAAACGTCGGAACAACTAGCTAACCTTGACCAGGTAAGTCTTCTTGTTCTAAGTGGAAATATCTGGAGAGCCCATCGGCATTGCCATGATCAGTACCAGGTCTATGTTCCACTGTGAAGTCCATCCCCTGTAGGGAAATGGACCACCTAAGCAGTTTGGGGTTTTCACCCTTCATCTGATTTAGCCACAAGAGGGGCTTATGGTCGGTCTGAATCTTGAAGTGAGTGCCAAACAAGTATGGCCTCAGCTTCTTCAGGGCCCACACCACAGCAAAGGCCTCCCTCTCGATAGCTGACCAATTCTTCTCTCTAGGGGTCAGCCTTCTGCTTATAAAAGCAATGGGCTGGTCTTGACCATCAAAATTCAGTTGAGAAAGAACAGCTCCCACACCCAACTCAGAAGCATCTGTTTGGACAATGAATGGTTTGGAGTAGTCCGGACTCTTGAGGATAGGCGCCGTGCACATGGCCTGCTTTAGGTCATCGAATGCTTTTTGACAGCTCGCTGTCCACTGAACCTTTTTTGGCATTTTCTTACTTGTCAGTTCGTTTAATGGTGTCACAATGGAACCATAGTTCCTGACAAACTTCCTATAGTAACCAGTCAGGCCCAAGAAAGCTCGAACCTGAGTCTGGGTGGTTGGAGGAGCCCAGTCCCTGATTGACTGTATCTTGCTCTCCAGTGGCTGAACCTGACCTCCACCTACAAGGTGGCCCAGGTATACAACCTGTGTCTGCCCTATCTGGCACTTGGTGGCCTTGATAGTGAGGCCTGCTGCTTGCAGCGCCTCCAATGTCTTCCGCAGGTGGACCAGGTGATCCTCCCAGGTGGAGCTAAAGACAGCAATATCGTCAAGATACGCCGCACAGAAGTCATCCAGCCCAGTAAGGACGTGATTCACCAACCGTTGGAAGGTGGCAGGTGCATTTTTCAGACCAAAGGGCATCACCACGAACTGATAATGCCCACCAGGGGTTGAAAATGCTGTTTTAGGCTTGGCGTCCTCAGCTAACCTGATTTGCCAATACCCAGCTGTCAGGTCAAACGTACTTAAGTAGTTGGCCGAAGCCAGCCTATCAATAAGCTCGTCTGCCCTTGGTATTGGGTGGGCGTCAGTCTTAGTGACTGCATTGAGACCCCTGTAGTCTACGCAGAACCTCATCTCTCTCTTACCACCCTGGGTGTGAGGTTTCGGCACTAGAACTACGGGACTAGCCCAAGGGCTATCCGAGGGTTCAATGACTCCCAGCTCCAACATTTTCTGCACTTCACTTTTGATGCAGTCTCTAACGTGATCAGGCTGCCTGTAGATTTTACTCTTTACGGGCAGGCTGTCACCAGTGTCGACCTCATGGGTGCACCAATCGGTCTGACTGGGTGTCAGAGAAAACAGATGTCGGAACGACTGAAGAACCTGTTTACAGTCGCTCTGTTGATGTTCGGAGAGGCTGCCACAAAAGACAACACCATCTACCGAGCCATCGTCAGGATTCTGAGTGAGCAGGTCGGGGAGAGGGTCACTCTCCTCTTCCTGCCCCTCATCTAGGGCCATGAGCAAACTCATGTCCTTCCTGTCGACATATGCTTTTAGCCTGTTGACATGAAGCACCCTGTGGGGGCTCCGGGGAGTTCCCAGGTCGACCAGGTAGGTGACCTCTCCCTTCTTCTCCAGGATGGTGTGGGGCCCGGACCATTTGTCCTTGAGTGCTGCTGGGGCCACTGGCTCCAACACCCACACCTTCTGTCCGGGCTGGTAAACAGTCAAGACAGCCTTTTGGTCATGCCAAGCTTTTTGGAGTTCTTGGCTGGCCTTAAGGTTTTCGGATGCCTTCTCCATGTATTCAGCCATCCGCGAGCGGAGGCCGAGCACATAGTCCACTATGTTGGTTGCCGGCTTTTTGAGAGGTCTCTCCCATCCTTCCTTCACCAAACACAGGGGTCCTCTTACAGGATGCCCGTACAAAAGTTCAAAAGGGCTGTAGCCAACCCCCTTCTGTGGGACTTCTCTGTAGGCGAACAAGAGGCAGGGGATCAGGACGTCCCATCTACGCCGAAGCTTTTCCGGTAGTCCATGAATCATCCCTTTTAGGGTCCTGTTGAATCTCTCAACAAGCCCATTGCATTGTAGATGATAGGGTGTAGTGAACTTGTAGTTGACACCACATTCCTTCCACATAGCAGTTAAGTAGCTCGACATAAAGTTTGCACCTCTGTCGGAGACGACCTCCTTAGGGAAGCCCACTCTGGAGAATACTCCAACCAGGGCTCTTGCCACAACAGGTGCTGTAGTGGTCCTAAGGGGAATAGCTTCAGGGTACCTGGTGGCATGATCCACTACCACCAGTATAAACTTGTGCCCTGATGCTGTTGGTGGTTCCATGGGACCGACGATGTCGATCCCCACCCGTTCAAAGGGCACCCCCACCACAGGCATTGGTATAAGGGGGGCCTTTGTCGTGCCACCTGACTTACCACTGGCTTGGCAAGTGACACAGGAGCGGCAAAACTCCTTGGTATCTTCATTCATGTGAGGCCAGTGAAAGTGCGAGACAAGCCTGTCACACGTTTTCGTCTGGCCTAAGTGACCTGCTAAGGGAATCTCGTGGGCCAAGGTAAGTAGGAAACCACGCTGAGACAAGGGGACGACCAGCCTCCTGGTCATGCCAGGCTTGGGGTCTCTTGACTCAGTGTACAGGAGTCCATCTTCCCAGTATACCTTGTGGGTACCTGTGGCGTTCCCAGCAGCCTCAGCAGCAGCCTGCTGTCTGAGGGGTTCAAGAGAAGGGCAGTCTAACTGGTCCTTCCCCAGGTCTTCCCTTGAGGGTCCCCCTGAGCCCAAGAATTCAACTTGATCAAGTTCGAACTCCCTAGGCTCAGTTTCCCTCAATTCCTGTAGGTCAGCCTCCTCTGAGACTTGATCCTCGACCTGGGGCAAGGGGGAAGGCGCAGCCTTAACCCTACTGCTCTTTTTCTTGGGAGGTGTCTGGTCCGTTGTTCCAGGATCCAGCACCTGTTCAGTGGGGCATTTCCTGACCTGTGACCTAGTCACAGCGAACACATGTGCTGGCAAACCTAACATTTCCATGTGAGTCCGGTGCTCCACTTCTGACCATTGTGACGACTCCAAATCATTGCCCAACAAACAATCCACTGGGAGGTCTGGACTAACTACAACCTTCTTTTGGCCAGTTACCCCTCCCCAGGAGAAAGCTACAATTGCCATACTGTGATTGGTAGTGACATTGCTTGCATTGGTCACCAGGAATTCTGTACCTGGCATGATCTGTCCAGGGTCCACAAAGTTAGGCGTCACCATGGTGACGCTGGCACAAGTGTCCCTATAGGCCTGAGCCATCTTTCCATTTATGAAAGGCGTCTGTCGGTATTTGCCCAGCGTATTGGGACTTATGTCAGGGGACACGTCCGCGTCCCCTGTACTGACAAGGACAGCCTGAGTGAGTGTGCCAACTAAGTTGTCACGCCCCTCAGAACCCAGGGTTAACCCTACTAAACCCTTGGGAGGCGCACTACCACTGCTGACTGTACTAGGGGGCACAGGTGCCTTAGGGGCTGCAGTGGCAGGAGTCTGCCCTCCTCCTTTCTTGGTGCACTCACTAAACCAGTGAGATTTACTTTTACAGTACTGGCACCATCTTTTGGATTGGCCTTCTTTCTTCTTTTGGGGAGCCTGACCCCCACCCTCTTTGGGTTGTTGGGGACCTGTCGAAGACTTCTGGTCATTTTGTTCCCCCTTAGAATCTTTACCCTTTTGGTCTGCTTTCTTCTGACCACCTTGATTCTGGCCCTGGTTCTGTTTAACTCTCGTACGAACCCATCTGTCTGCCTTCTTTCCCAATTCTTGGGGAGAGGTCAGATCCGAGTCGACAAGATGCTGATGCAACAACTGGTTCTGACAATTGTTTAAAATTTGTTCTCTCATCATCAAATTATACAATCCTGCGTAATCAGTAACCTTACTGGCCGCCTACTACTACACCGCCTATCCTAACCACAGTCAGTCACCACCTGCTCACCACCAGAGTCAACAATTACAATTATGACCGTGATCCAGTGATCCTGCGGCCCCCAGGCCCTGCCCTGCCTCTCACCTGCGCAGCTTGATGATTAGTACTGATCATCATGATAATTGATTCATTAATTCATTCGGCCACCCGCCTACACATCTTGTTTTAAAAACCTGCCCGGCTGCCCTACACATCTTTTCTTAAAACCCTGAGTGACCACCTGGCACTGGACTCACTGCTGGGATGGCTGCCCCAGTGCCCTCACGCTGCTGGTGAGGAGATGCGGGTATGCTGGGGCGGGCAGCGAAAATGCGCATATGCGATATCTGTCATCTGCGCATGCGTGGCTGCCTCTGCCGCGCACAGCTCCAACCCCCGCAGCAAAGCCCTGCCCTGGCCTCCAACAAGAACAACAGACTCCCGCCCACACTGGGGCCCTGGCGTGGCGACTCGGGCGAAGTCTTGAAGAAAGAAGACAACAAGGTAGGACTAATACTCTACTGCTCACTCGTGATGATGCTGCTCAGCTCAGGATGGAAAATGAAAATCGAAAGTGGGACTGGAGTCAACTGAGTGACGTCACGTCCACCCCCCACCCAACCCCAGGAAATACTGCTGTGCTAAGCTAAACAACGAGCGCGGAATGAAACAACCCTTATGGCACCACACAGCAGTGCACGCAGGACGACTTAAGGCAGGAGACAGTGGGACTTTGATTTCTACACACAGGTGCACTTAATGCCGCGGCCGCCGTGACATAGACCCGGCCCTCATAATTAGGTGCCGGTGCTAAGCACCGGCAAGCCCCGGCTCAAATTAAGCCCTGCTTACTGCCCAGCAACCAGCCCTCAAAAGCCTTAGTGGCACAATCGACAAAATCAGACCAGTCTTGAGCCTGCGTTTTCTGGGTATCCCTGAACAGCACCCTGTACTGCTCAGTGGTTAGGCCGAACCCTTCAACGAGTGTATTCTTCAAGACTTGGTAATTATTAGCGTCCTCTACCCTTGTGGTGAGGAGCTTGTCTCTTCCTTTTCCTTCAAAGGAGAGCCACAAGATAGCTGCCCACTGACTCTGGGGAACGCCTTGCACAGTGCAGGCCCTCTCCAAAGCAGTAATCCATTTGTGGATGTCGTCCCCTTGTTTAAAGGGGGGCACTATCTTCCCAAGGTGTTTCGTATCGAAACTCTTTTCCCTATTACTAGGTATATTGCTGCCACCAGTGGGGATTGCCCCACTTAACTGTTGCTCTCTAGCGAAAGCAAGCTTTTCCTTGGCCAGGGCAAGTTCTTCCCTTTCGATCCTTAGATTAGCTGCCCTTTCCTTCGCTTCGTACACTCTCCTCTGAGGGGACGTCATCCCTCTTTGAGAAGAGTGGTGAGAGCCGTTGGTATGAAGGGATCTGCCAGAGTCTCTTGACAGAGATCGGGCTCGTCCATTCCCCAGGTTAAGCGGAACCGACAGTAGCGCCGGGGTTCCCCCAGTACCACTATCGTGTCTGCTTAAGTTGGACCGTGTTAGTCTGACGACTTCTACCTGTCCCTTATCTGCCTCGTCCCCAGAGAGATCCTCATCCTCATCCTCCTCCACATCCTCGTTCTCGGTTGCGAGGTGAATGAGGTCAGGATCGTCTCGGGTTCCCTCGAGGGGAGGCATGTCTCCTTCTGGATTAGAAGAGCTACGAAGTTTCTCAGCTCTCCTGGCATCATAAGTCTCCAAGAGACCAATCAGAAAGGACGTTGTGGGGTTAGACCCCTGCTGAATCTTCCGGGAGTGACACAGTCGTCTTAACTCCTTGAAGCTCAGCACAGTATATCCTGAAGGGATGACCTGTGGAGGGTCAACTGACACAAGGGGAGACTCAGAGTTTCCTCCTTGGCCGGACATACTGTTTCTAGTGTGGTGTAAGTGATGCACCTACCTACACTATGTGTTTTCCTACTGATCCCTTGCTAAGAGTTGTAGCCAAGGTGTGCTAAGCCTTGAGGAGCTACAACAGCTGGTTCAGTAGAACTCAGAGTATTCTAAGCTTTTAGTTATATGTACTAATAGTACTTGCGCGATCTTTTAACAAGATATTCTTAGGATACGTGTGGTAAAACAACAGCAAGCTCAAATCCCAACCGCTGCTCACCAATGTGAGAAGTTGGCCCGATATGCAACGTTCGCTATTCTAGCGACCGCTATGTATCGTTCCAACGACCCTTATGGTGTTTGGTTGTAAGTCAACCTATAGACCAGCTATCCTAGTAGCGTGGATACGAGCAGTCTAAGGCTAAAGACTCGAGAGGGCGCGTTAAGCCAGCTGTTTACCACACATGTACCCCTTGAACACCCAGTGAAAGGACACCACACAAGTGTTATGAAAATAAACAGTATATTTATTAAGAATCACAACAGCCCTGTACTCTTTATGAGGACAGGGTACTTAGCACAAACCAAATCTCTTTAGCAAATACTTTAAGTGCACAGTTAAAACAAGTGTCCGAGGACACGGAAAGGTTAAGGCAAGTCGGAAGCGAGGGACTCGGGACCCTAGAGTCAGGGCCGTTTCTGCCATTAGGCAGGACTAGGCGACCGCCTAGGGCGGCAAAATTGTGAGGGCGGCATTGTGTTGTGGCAATTGGCAAACATCATGCAGTGGAGAGTGCACTGTCTGTGTCTGTGCAAGCGGCGCACCTGCTGCTAGCTAAGTTGTGAATGACGTGATGTAACTTTTTACTTGCGCAGTTAGAGCCGACAGCCGAGCTCACACCATAGATTAGTAGCCTGTTTGGAGGCACGGGACACACTAGTGTAAGTGTGGGTCCCCAGGGCCGTCAATCTTGTAGCGCTGGATAGCGCTACCAATGACGGCCCTGGGCAACATTTTGGGCCAATCCGTGAGCAGTGCTTCGCGCCAGGGAGGGCAGCCCAGTGACGGTGACGCGCATGGCGCACCAGTGCCACCATCGATCTGTCTCGGCGCGCGCGGGGCCCGGGCCCGGGGGACGACTGTGTGTCTCTGTGTGTTGGCCTGGCGACAATTAATACTGCAGCTGCCAGCCTGCCCGTTCCCGACTCCCGGTCCTCTTTTTTTACTGTCTCCGAGAGAGTCCGAGACGAGTCCGACTTGAGCACTGCAGCACCGTCCGGTGAGTGAGTCAGAGTCAGCACAATCAGTCTGAGAAGGCCGCTGGCTCTGGCTGTGAAAATAAATGTATATATGCGTTTTGGTTATTTGGGACAGCAGATGCTAACAGAGCTGCTTTTTGCGAAGTTTAGCAGCCCCCGTCAAAGTAGATTTGTTTATACAGAACACATTTTGCAATGTAAACATTATAGATTCATCTTAAATCTGTCGTATAATTTCTTCATGTGAAATGATGCAATTAAAGTGACAGGGATAATAGGAAACGTGTGAATCAATACATAACCTATAAATCTAGGTTGTAACCATAGACATCATAGGAGACGTGTAAATGACCACAGGTAGTCAAAGAGCTCTATAAAACGTATTTTTTCACAAAAACCTCTAACCTTTCAGCTGACGCAACTCAGCAGGCAAAGGGGATTTGAACATGGCCAGCCCCATAGTTGTTACATCTTTCAATCCCTCTCTCTCTCTCCATGTTTCAAACCAATAGTGGTTTTACTTCTACTGGAAAGAAACCTACCGGAGACTCAATATCTCAACTTCCCTTCTTCTCAAAAATAGTAGGCTCAGGCATAGCTGCCAAGGTTTCAGATTGCTATGTGTGACATTTTCCTGAATTCATTGTAATTATGAGTGACATTTCAACGAATATGAGTGACACTTTCTCACGAGCAAAGTCTAGCAATGAAAACAAGAAAAATATATAAATTACAGAAATAAATGACACCCATTTGGGCAACAAGGACCTCTAAAACGAGTCACATCATAATCTACAAGCTGTATTACTGAGAGCAGTGCGCCCCCCTGGTCCTGCATGCCACCCACTACCTGCTAAACCCTGCTGGTGGCACCATCACCCCACTCGCAGTTTGTCACACAGAGCTACACTACAAGCTCTGCTGACTCTGATACTCCGCGCACTGAGAAGTTACGTTGGCAAGCACCACAGTGGCTCTCACAATCAATCACCTGACCCAGGTGCGAGCGGCTACTAACACAGCTTTACAGTCAGTGAGAAGGAGTCAAGACAGACTGCTATGTGATGTACAGTCAGTTCTCAGCGGTAACAGGGCAGACAGGTGGTATCTCAGAAGAAAATCATGCCTGTGGCACGAGAATGAACTATCAAGGGTATTGCCAGCAGGGTAGGCAGATTATAACATTGATGTAGCACTGACTCCAGAGCTGAGCAGTCAGATCTCTTTAACTATTAACTTACGGAGCCACTCCGAGCCAGAGTGATGCTGGCAACGCAAGTCTGTGGGAAGCAGCACAGAGCCGAGGCACATAATATGCTATAGGCACCGGTGGCACGCTGGCACCACCGCGCAGCCAGTTTCAGAATGGCATGATTAACAATGCGTGACAAGGCATTTCAGCGCGGTGATGCGGATCACCACACTGAAATGCATTAGTGTCACACCCCATGCGTGATACTTGGCAGGCATGTGGAAGAGTAGTAGGACACGGGTGAGGGGGTCAAGGAAGCATGAAGAGAGTGTGCCTTAAAGAAGAGCAGAGGACCCCTTACCTTGAGCTGCATGGTGCAGTACTGCAGTGAGTGGACGGTGGAACTGAGCCTGGTGTCAAGAGTGCCACAGCATTTCACCATAGCCAGCCCTCGTACCTTGAGAAGAAGAGGCCCCCGCCCCCTGGACCCTTCCCTTCCCCAAGCAGGCAGGGAAAGCATAAGTCTGCACTGCCCCAGGCATGTTAAGGGGAAGTGATGTTAAAGTGGGTGATTCGCAGTGGCGTTGCTGGAGCTAGAAGGTGACCAAATGTGGCCTGTGCCAGTGCCCCAGCCGACTTTGTCCTGGCCACCCCTGAATGCCACCTGTCTGTGCGCCATTATACGTCGGCGTCCATGACATAGGGGAGGGCGCGTGCAGTGCTTTATTTGCTTTTATGGTTCCAGTAAAAAGCTTTTGAGGCCCAGCCATTTTGCAGCAGGCTTCATCTTTGCTTGTACGGCCAGGACATATTGTTTGGGGTCAAGGGCAACACGTTTTCATGTGTGTTTTGTCCTTGGGACAAGGAGGCCCAAACCCCTGCTGTACAAACCCTTTTGCTGCCAGTTTGCAGTACCACAATATGGATCAGGGAAGGGCGCTGCCTGCAGTTAAGGTAATATGTTGTCCATATGTTCATACTGTTCAAACTTGTATTTATGGTTCCTTAATTGAAAGCCTTTATTTTTAGGGTGAGTGCTCTAAGTCAATGTTGTAAGCTCTGACTGCACTTCTGACAGTGGTTACAGTATAAAAATGTGTACACATGTTTGCAAAGTTAATACAAGTTCTTTTATATCTAATGCATTTAGTCTTCTAGCCTGGATGACGGGGGAGAGAGTGATGGTAGAAAAAGGGAGGGGGCGGCATTTTTCAATTCTCGCCTAGGGCGGCACAACACCTAGAAACGGCCCTGCCTAGAGTAAGGAGGCTATGCAGGCACTGAAATGCCGAGTTACCTAGCCACGAGGGCTGCGGCTGCACAAGTCTTACAGGCGTCGGGGTCTTCGCTGACGAGCCAGGAGCCGGAAGAAAAGGAGTTGCTGGCCGGCGACCAGTGCTGAATAGTTCGTAGAGATCCAAGCCTGGATCGGAGATTGATGAAACCTGAAAGCAGAGGGGACCAAGTTCGTACTACTAGCCAGTAGTCAGAGGGTACCAGGAAGGCACCGGTTGGCCGTCACCTCGACCAGGTGAGTGGGCGACGCTAGGCTCTGCAGTCTCACGGACCAGGAGGCGTTGTCGGCGACCACGGTGGAGGTGCGAGCTGTCCCACGAAGGATGATGCTGTCGGCGTCGCTGGGCCCAGGATGGGGCAACAAGCCTTGGCAGATCTCAGGGCCACGTGGTGGGCCTAAGATGGCGTCTTGAGTGGACCAGGAGGGTCCGGGGTGCTTCTCGCAAAGATGGAAGCAAGGGCCAGTCTGGAGCAACCAGACCAGCAGTGATGATTCTCGGATGTCGTCACAGAAGGGCACAAGCCAGCGGCTAGTGACCAGACAACGTGCTGAGCAGCGAGCAGAAGGGCCCCACGCAGATCGTGGAGATGCTGGGAGACTGCACTTCGGTGCTGGAGCGGCTCAGGGTCGGGGCTTCTCGGACCCCAGAGCACTCACCAGAGAGTTACCTCGATGGTCGTGCTGGTTTTTAAGAGCGTGCAGGTTCTGATGATGGCCGGTCCCTCGAGGTCTCGTCGCACCCACAGATCACAGCTGAGCTGATGACGTGGGTAGAGGTCAGAGGTGCCAGGGAAGCCGGTTCTCGTCGAGCTGGGCCGTCGGATTCCTTGAGGAAGGACTTACAGCAAACCGCAGAGTTCTTAGATGGTGCCCGCTGATGCAGGGTGACTACTCCTTAGCCACAAGGGAGAAATCTTGAGAAGAGTCTTGAAGTCCTTTCGTAGAAAGTATTCTTGATTCAAAGATGATCTAATTTGGAAGGGTCCCCGCTCCGGCCTTTATCCTAAAGAAAGGGGTGGGTACATGACTAGGTCCTGCCCTAAGGGTGGGACCAGGAAGGGGGGTAGTTACACCCCTCTCCCCTGCCGGACTTTCCCCAGGCCAGGGCTGTCGCCCCTGGAACTGGTTCTAACCGGCAGATGCGTAGTGAGCACCGGGGTGCCACTCCGCAGTCACCTTCTCGCAAAAGCCCTACCTACCCAGAATACACAAACCCTGTCTGGGACGGTGCGAACACCGCCCTCGACAGGAAACCCTTTGTCCAAGCGCTCCTCGCTGGAAGGACTCCCAGCAGCAGGAGGTCAGACTCGTGTCTGTGGTGGCAGCCTCCATTTTGTGGAGCTGAGGCTTTCGTTAACTTTAACCGGGGTTCACAGTTACGTACATGTCGTGTCCCTCTAGAAGGGCGGAATGCTAACCTCGTCGCCAGAGTTGGTGAGAGGGCAGCATCCCGATTCGTATGACACCTTACTCGACATGTCTTGATAACGCGACACCGAAGTTACCGATGTGGCACGCGTTATCATGGAACAGCCATTGGGTCTTTTCTCCGCAAGCTGCAACCGGCTCGGCTCGGGCCAGAACACAGTTCACGCGAGCCCATGCACTCTGCCTTCAGGATTGTCAAGGCCTGCCATAGGAGTGACTGATAGGGACTCGGGTGTCCATTGTATGGTTAGATATAGAGCTACTATATCTAAAGCAAAGGGTGATTACACGACTTCGCCCCAGCTGTCATGCAGCCAGTTGTGTCAAATTTAGGAGGCCAGCCAGGGGTGGCATAATACATGCTGCAGCCCCTGGCGGCCCTGGGTACACCTATGCCCTGAGTTACAGGGTCTGATAAGGTGGCCCAGTACCAATTGGTAAATGCACCTAGGGTACATATCGTAATTTAGAAAGAGAACAGCCAGGCTGTGGGTCTGATTGGCAGGCCCACAGCCAGAGAAAGTCGTAAACCAGTGAAACAAAAGCAAAAAATCTGGGTGATCATAGGATTGCAGACCCTACTCTCCTACAAACCCTACAAAGGCTTCTTCAACGTTTTATTCTATCTCCTGAGCCACGGACGTTTTTTGGGCCCACTGAATTCTATGACATAGTTTCACTTTTAACAGTACAGGATACTAATAATTCCTGCAGAGCTGGTGCTGTAGCCCGGTGGTTCTCAACCTGTGGCCCAAGGACTTCTCAAGGGGTCCACAACTGTTCAACAAAGTTATATAACATTAAAATGAATAACTCAAAATTGATAAAGTATAAACTAATTTAGAAGTAAAACTGAAAATGTGAAAACATTTCTATACATTTGATTGTACATTAAACAAAACACACCAATATTTGGGCATTTGTGTGAAGATAATCAAACATCTCGGGATTTATTTCGCCACCTCAATCTTTCACTCCCAGGTGAATAGAATGGTGAGCTCCTGCTCTTTGGATGATCAGGATCTTAAAGAAGATTCTACCTTTGCTTCCAAAGGATCTTAGGGCAGCAAGGCTCATTGCACTTATCTCACGTTTATAGCTGCCAAGGTTTCAGATTGCTATGTGTGACAATTTCATGATTTCGTTGAAATTATGAGTGACATTTCAACAACTAAGAGTGACACTTTCTCGCAAGCGAAAATCAAGCAATGAAGACGAGAGGAAAATATAAATATAAGAAATTACAAGGAACTAAGGAGCCATTGAGGCGCGAGGAACGAGGTGAGGGAGGCAAAGTGAGGGAGGTGGGGGAGCTGGTTTTCGGAGGCATTCTCTCCATACCCCCTCCTTCACCCCACTGTATCATCTCGCCTGCCTGCCTGTTAGCTTGCTTGTGAGGTAAGCCGTGAGTGGAGGGTCCAGCCACCAACGGCAACACAGCGAAACTGCTGCCATTTCCATAAAACAGACGGACCAGTGACCAGTGCTTTGTCCTCTGCACCCGCCGTCACTGGTGCCGGAGCCGCTACCGAGGAGCTATGGAGTTACTGAGGAGCAAGGTGAGGGAGTGTTGTGTAGCATTTTAGAATCCAAGCGTAATTTACCGATCCATGCCCGTATATCGGTATAATTCATATTGCCCTTATATAGGCATAGAAATCATACCCATATTTAGACATAACCCATCCAGTCCAAATACAGGCATAGCTAGTTCCACTTGTTCCAAAAAGCCACAACGATTTCTTGGAAAACTCGGCTTCAATATTGATTTGTCCTAGAAATCATGGCGTTTTCAAGGAACTACCATTCCCTTGGGGTTCTTTGATGACGTTATTATGTCCGACTTTACATCAAACTAGGCACTTCAAGGTATAAATATGCCTAAACTTGCCCTAGCAAACACACGGTGGTTCGGAGCAGCTCGACTATCTACTTGCCCGACGCAGCTCGCTACAGAAAGTGCCGAAGGTAGCTGTCAGGAACAGTCGCCAGACTCCACAGGAACGAAGAGAAATACCCCCAACTTCTGAAAAGCATTTCCCAAAATGGAAAGGTGAACTCACTCTGAGACACTGCTCTCAAAAAGTATGGGGGAATAAAACCAAGGAGTGTCCACCACTCTCCCCATAGGATGAGGAATGAGGTTGTGCAGACGGGCAGCCAGGAAAAGCAGATGCTGGAAGGAAAAACAAAACCACAATATAATGCTATACAATTCTTGAAACTATATTACATTGATCTGTGTTCAGTAGCGTCTCACACTCACCCGATGTCTTCTGGAAGACTTCTTTCTCGGGTATCACCAAATATACCGGGGCTAGGTCTGTAAGGATGGCTGGAACAGGGTAGGGGATATCAGCACCCTAAAGGAGGTCCTGGCCTGAGATAGCGATGGCAAACATTCATTCACCATTCATACAAGGAGGAATGTGGTGGATCAGCAATACAACGGGGATAGGGGGAAACCAAAATTATGGCTGTGCGATGAGACTGAATGTAAGGTAACCAGCCAACCAACAGGGATCAAGGGACAGGGGTTTGAGGTGTTTCGACCGGCCCTTCCCGCCACCGAAGGGCGGAGCAGACACACACTCAAGAGGTGTGCCATCCGGCTCCACCACGGGGCTAAAATGAAGCGGAACAGCAACATACTCGAGGAAAGGGTAAGGATATACACAATCAGCGTGCAGAATGATAACAGTGCAAAACCACAGTTCACACAGTACCACTAGGCAGCACACGCGTTAGGGAAATAAGCCATGTATCAACAAGGTTGAGAAAGGAATGCAGCTAAGGAGAAATGCTGCCAAAGGAAATACCGCTAAACCATCCGAATACGAAGAAGGATGAGTCGATAGCAGGGCAGCGGTACACCAAACACGGAGACGCCAGGAGAAGCTGCACCAAACAAGGAATAATGCGGAAGTAAGGAAGGGGCGTGGTCACGGAACGAGTCAGTAAGCTAAGCGTCACACAACGTGCGAGGCGTTCCTTTAGAGGGTTAAGGGAGCGTGTTTAAAGTGCGCCTCTTATGTTGGTGGTCCGACCCTGAACACAGCTCAATGTCTCCTTCTTCATCCCGGAACCCTAACAGTACCCGACCCTCCAGCTGACGCACTGATCGAGAAGCTGTCCTATCTCTCGTTGAGAAGCAAGGTGTTTCCAAGCTCCCCTCGCAGGATGTTGGGAAATCGAGTCCCGAGACAGAGATACCAGACCTCCTTCATTCTAAAACCAAGGTACGGAGCTAATTACACCCTAAGAGAAATCTTGGATAGATTCTTGGCAAAGAAAAACTAAACCTATGCTACACCTTACTTACTTCTTCCCTCGTACTAGACTTAGGTTAGGTACATTGGGGTAGGCGTATTTTAGAAGCACCAGTTGAGTACTTTTTAACCTTTGTTATTTATGTATGTATTCATCTATGGTTTAGAAACCATACAATGCTTTTACAGTATTATTTTATAATACTCTTCTTACTGTACGCATTATACTTTGCAACCAGTATTACAATTGTAGCAGTTCAGGGAACTGACTTCCCTCTGTGCCTGCTTCGCTTGCAAATTGTTATCTGTATTCTGTATCGCGTCATCGCCGATTTTTCTCTGGCCCCCTGCCCCTGACTTTCCCTCTGTGCCTGCTTCGTTCTGTAAATTGTATTCTATAGTGTAAATCGTATTCTGCATTGTTTCTTTGCTGTTTTTCTCACGCTCCTCCTTGTGTTTGTTTTATCCTGCCCCTTGTCGCCCAGTTCTCCCCTGCCCCACAACGCTACCTGCCGCTGCTCCCTCGCGGCCCCACCTCCGCTCCCTCTAGCATCACTGCATCTTCCCCCCCCCCCTCGCCACCCCGCTCCCGCCTCCCAGCTGCTCCTCCCTCGCCCCGCCTCCCCACTCTCCGTTTATGGCAGAGTGCATGCGTACGCGCAGCGGGCGTGCCAAAGGTAAGCCCATCTGCGCCCGTCCGCGCCTGGACCGCGCCCAGCGCCAGGACCCGTGGCCCCCGACGATGCCTGCCCACACGACAGACCTACAACGCCGCCACCCTCATCGCACTCAAACCCGACCGAACAAGAGCCTGCCACCGAGCCACCCCGAGACGCACCCACGGACCCTTCACCTGCCAAGCCTGCAAGTTCACCTGCATCCGGACCTGCAGCACTGCCACCAAGCTGAGTACCAACAACAGCCACCTCAAGTGCATCCTGCTCAACACCCCCTCCATACACAGACACGCCATCGAACTTTGGAACCTGCTCGACACTTCCGCACCAGACGTCGCCTTCCTCACAGAAATCTGGATGAACGCCTCCTCCGCACCCGACATCGCCATCCCAGACGGATACAAGATCACCCGGAGAGACCGCGTCAACCAGATTGGAGGAGGCATCGCCCTCGTACACTAGAACACCATCTGAATCACAACCGACTCCAACGACACCTTCGTCGCCGCCCAGCACCTCCACTTCTAGATACACACCAACCCAAAGACGACCCTCAGAGGCACCCTCGTCTACAGACCCCCGGGACCACGTACACAATTCAGGGAAGACATCACGGACTTCATCAGCCCACACGCCCTCCGCTCCGCTGACTACATCCTCCTAGGGGATCTCAACTTCCACCTGGAGAACAACAAGGACCACAACACCTCTGCCCTGCTGGACAACCTCGCGAACCTCGGACTCAAGCAACTGGTCAACACCCCCACCCACTACGCCGGCCACACTCTTGATCCAGTCTTCTCATCCAGCAAGCACATCACATTCAGCCACACCACCGGACTTCAGTGGACCGACCACAGCTGCGTCCACTTCAGCTTCAGAAGAACCACGACCCACCACCACCCGCAACAGGTACCTCGTAGGAGCTGGAGCAAGATCACCACCGAGCAGCTCACTGCCTCCCTCAGCCAGAACTCACCCGCCAGCACAACGGACCCCAACGAAGCAGCACGCAACCTCACGAAGTGGCTGACCGACTGCGCCGACGACCTTGCGCCACTAAAGAACCCTACCAGCAGACCCAGAAGCAAGAAAGCCCCCTGGTTCACCGACGAACTCAAGGACTCCAAGAAAAACTGCCGCACTCTCGAGAAAGCCTGGCTCCTCGACCAGACCACAGACAACATGACCGCCCTCAAACACGCCACCCGCAAGCACCACCAGCTTATCCATACTACCAAGAAGAAATCACTGAAGGAACGACTGGACAACAACGCCCACGACAGCAAGGAACTCTTCAGCATCGTTAAGGAGTTCTCCAACCCCAGCACCGGCAACAACGACACCACTCCTTCACAAGATCTCTGCGACTCTCTCGCCTCGTTCTTCCACCGCAAGATCGTCGACATCCACAACAGCTTCAGAGCGCCATCCACGCACCCAACCGCCGAACCAATGCCCCCCACCGCCACCGCCACCCTCCGCACCTGGACCACGGTGACCACCGAAGACACAGCCCGCACGATGAACACCATCCACTCCGGATCTCCGACCGACCCCTGCCCCCACCATGTCTTCAACAAGGCCGACTCCATCATCGCACCCCAACTCCGGGACGTCATCAACGCCTCCTTCGACACCGCCACCTTCCCGGAGAACTGGAAGCACGCCGAGCTCAACGCCCTACTGAAGAAACCAACAGCTGACCCCACCGACCTCAAGAACTTCCGCCCCATCTCGCTCCTACCTTTTCCTGCCAAAGTCATTGAGAAGACCGTCAACAGACAGCTTGCAGCCTTCCTCGAGACGAACGGATCCCTCGACCCCTCGCAGTCTGTCTTCCGAGCCAACCACAGCACGAGACAGCCCTCATCGCAGCCACCGACGACATCAGAACCCTGCTCGACAACGGGGAAACAGCGGCCCTCATTATTCTGGACCTCTCTGCAGCGTTCAACACTGTCTGCCACCGCACCCTAGTTCAACGCCTCAGCAACATCGGAATCCAAGAGAAGGCACTGGAGTGGATCATCTCGTTCCTCACCGGAAGAACACAGAGAGTCCGCCTCCCCCCGTTTCGCTCCGAGGCCACCGAAGTCATCTGCGGTGTACCGCAGGGATCATCACTTAGCCCCACCCTCTTCACCATCTACATGAGACCTCTTGCAGCCATCGCACGCCAGCACAACCTCAACATCATCTCCTACGCCGACGACACCCAACTGATCCTCTCCCTCACCAGAGACCCCGCCACCGCTAGAACGAACCTACACGAAGGGATGAAAGACGTCGCCGAGTGGATAAAGAACAGCCGCCTGAAACTGAACTCAGACAATACGGAAGTCCTCGTCCTGGGACCATCGCCCTCTGCCTGGGACGACTCCTGGTGGCCCCCCGCCCTGGGCGCCACTCCCAAGCCAACAGACTACGCACGCAACCTGGGCTTCATCCTGGACTCCTCCCTCTCGATGACCAAACAAGTCAACGCCGTCTCCTCGTCATGCTTAAACACCCTACGCATGCTCCGCAAGATCTTCCGATGGATCCGACCGAAACCTGGAAGACGGTCACCCAGGCACTCGTCACCAGCCGACTGGACTACGGAAACACCCTCTATGCCGGAACCACAGCCAAGCTACAGAAAAGACTCCAACGCATCCAGAACGCCTCCGCCCGACTCATCCTGGACATCCCCCGACGCAGCCACATCTCCGGACACCTGAGGTACCTGCACTGGCTCCCCGTCAGCAAGAGAATCACGTTCAGACTCCTCACCCACGCACACAAGTCCCTCCACGACCTGGGCCCCAAGTACCTCAACGACCGCTTGACCTTCTACACGCCCACCCGCCAGCTACGTTCGGCAAGCCTCGCCCTCGCCGCCGTACCACGCATCCGAAGAGCCACTGCCGGAGGAAGATCCTTCTACTACCTGGCGGCCAAGACATGGAACTCCCTCCCACCCACCTCCGGCGGCCCAGGACCATCTCGCCTTCAGGAGACAACTCAAGACCTGGCTGTTCGAGCAATAGCAGACCCCCCTTCCCCCAAGCGCCTTGATACCCACCGGGTGAGTAGTGCGCTATACAAATGTTATGATTGATTGATTGATTGATTGTTCACTTTACTTGCATGAGAAAGAAGACTGTTCAATAAACCTTTTTATTGAAAACGCCTGTCTCTCTATTTCTCTGCACCTCTGATGAAACGAAGCATGCACGATTGACTGAGTAAAATATCTATCCACTGTTTCCATGACTCTGAAGATACGTTCATTCTTGGGGAAACAAAGTTGTCATGTTTATACAGTTGTCAGTAACTAATCCCTTCTTGTTTATTCGAGAAAGTTTCTAGTGACCTCTGAGATAGCTGGCTCTCACAATTAACTCTAATATATTCAATAGAGACCTTTTCAACCTAAATCCTACGTCAAATCTATAGGATATATATTATTCCAATGCGCAGAGCCTATTGGGAATATAGGAACTACACTACACGGCGCCCAATGTTTGGTAAGGCACTAATTTAACGCTAGATACTAGAGTAACTCAGTTGTGCTTTTCACAGAAACCCCTTTTTCCCATAAAATACTCCAATAGACGTCGGAAGTGGGTAAAAGGATCAAATATCCGCCATTACTAAGTAGGACGAAAATCCTATGTATTAGTTTTTGGTTTGATTCGACCTTGAAGGATACTGTGAGAAGGAGGCCGGACTAGATGAGAACCGTACCTTGCGCTGTCATAACAACGAACCGCAACACCCAAGCTCCTTTGCTGTGTCTTCTCAGGAGGTCGGAAGCGGTGAAGGCAGTAACCCGGAAGTGGAGGTGAACCAACCCGGATGCAATACGGCAGAACGAATGAGAGTCCGCTACAAAGGGACGAGGGCGGAGACTGCGGGCGTCCTCGCTGAAGACGGAGAAAGGAATACAGAGACGGAGACGGAGAAAGAAGACGTGGGACCCGTAGAAGGGGCAGGAGCCCTTGCCGACGGTACGGACCCGGTGCAAGAAGACGCGGGACCCCAGGAGAGCCAGCCCAACACCGAACAGGACGTCGACGAAGACAGCTGGTGTGAGGACTGGTGGTGTCCGGTGGATGCTGGAGAGCGGCCGTGACTCTGGGAAGAGTTACGGCGGGGTCGGTGAGGGACATTGGCTCTAGGGGATTATAACGGGTAGCGGGTGGGAAAAGACACAGGGAGGATTTTGTTTGTCTAAGGGGTATTGGCTTGCATTTTGCATCAGTGTATATCACCGGACCTCGACCGGAAGCATCGGACGGTTACAGGCACAGTGCTCTATGGTTGAATGTCTTTATTTCCTGCATAAACGCACAAACTAGAATCAGTGGGAACACTCTTGTTGATTTTACCCTAGACCTTGCGAGCACTCGTCTTTGTGAGCACTTCCAAAGTTCCTTTCTTAGGCACCATAAACCTCTGCAAACATCCAGTACTATCTAAACTTTAACTCCTTACCACTCCGTTATTCACTATTGGCCCTGTACACTAAAAAAAGGTGAGGTGAAGGGAAAACTTCTCTCTAGATTAATTTTGTCCTTCTCACGGTACCTTCCTTTATTCCTCCCTTCTCTTATGAGCCACCGGGGAGGACCACCACGTCCTGAAGACAAGACGAAGACCACACAGATCCTTTCATCACCTGACACTTCCTCGGAAACATCGGAAGAAGAGGAAAAGTTTGAGGAATCTTTTCAATCTCCTGTCACATCATCACTTGTTGTTAATAAACTTTCTTCGTTTAAACCACCACCACCGCCTCCACGCCTGTTTATCAAACCCGCCCTCTTACAGATACATTGTTCCAAAATATTGTGCACCTTATCTTTGTTTCCTTGAAACTTGCTCTGCAAACTTTCATTTAACAATGTCGCTTGACGGCAATAATGCAACAGGTGGAGCTGCAGCAACTGCAAACCAACCGGGTCAAAACATTACAGGTTTCCAAGAAACCGACCCGGATCCTATAATCATCCCGGAAAATCTAAGGAAAACCATCGCTATAAAGCTTATAACAAACGGCCTATCACCTAGAGGTGGTAGGGTAATTTTTGTCATAGAGGCACACGAATATCCGCAGACAAAGGTATTCTATTCATGGATAGTCTTCCCTGAAGCAAAAGTAGAGGATAATCCAACGGAATACGTTCCTTTCAAGGACATTGAAATTCCAATAACTTACCAAGAGCATCAGCTCTGGTTTAAAGGCGCCCTGCAATATCAAAATCACATTACCAGGCTTGGTCCACTAGGTAGACCAGGAGCAACATGGCCGGTCCTAGCAGGCTATACACCACATCCTGACATTGAAGAAATGTCAAGTGAAGAACTATTAGTTCAACTAAAACAATTGATAAAAATACATAGACAATTGGTTAAATAAGTCATGCGGACTCTAACAGTCCAACCTACTATAAGGATTCCACAACAAATCCCTCACCAGGGGAACACAAATAAAATAACACCACTGACTATACAATCAGTCATTGGTAAATTACCTGCTAAAAGGGAACAAATTCCATTCTGGATAGCTCACAAAATTACTGAAATCGAGGCAGTATATCCTGACAGTACACCTCATGAGAAACACAGAATTTTAACAATCTGTTAACCAATTGGGATCGCACAACACCTGGAGGACTGCGACACTTGGGGTGCAGTCTTTGCTGCAATCTACACAAAAACACATGGTGTTCCGTCTATGGCGGTGATACCAGACGTCCTGAAACAGATTCAAAATGAATACGGGGCAGAGCCTGCTTTAAATCTGGGTATGAAATTACTGAAATATTTCAAACAGGTCTCAGCTATAATATTAGCTAATATTAAAGGTGAAGCAGCATCGGTGACGATCCGCAAAAAAATAAGAGAAATTGATATAACTGAGCAACCATATGAACTGGCCAGAATAATTGAAAAATCCTATGAAGAACTAGGTAGAGATAGTTTGGGTGGGAAACCAGTAAAACCCCAAATAACGGAAAATCCTGAAAAGGTCTTTATTAAAAACACTCTCACTACTCCTAAAAAGAAGTGGTAAAATACTAAACAAACTTCTAATGAGAAGCGTTCTCAGTCCCGAGGAAGGTTTCCTCAAAGGAGCCCTCTATAAAGAGATGTAACCTCAAGAACAGGGATAATTTGAGAAAACCCGATAGATATCAAGATACTGATACACGTTCCTCTCGTACCTTTCAGACTTCCTCACAGAAATCGGAAAGAAGAGGATGGTCAGAACACAAGGAAGAACGCGTGAAGTCCAAATACGATCAACACGTTCCAAAAAATAAGAAAACCCAATTCACCAAAAATAAGGTAGCAGGTCTAAAAATCAGACATGCCGAGGATCTTGAGGACACAACTCAAGAACAGGGAGTGGGCCCAGACAATGCTGGACAGCGCAGCAGAAGTCACCATAGCTCGCAAGACCTTGAAGGATCATCTGGAGACAGTGGACTTAAATAAGTACATATAACATGAAACAGCTGATACCAGGGTTAGTGTACCCCATAAGTTATATGAAGTAACGCTCCGGATGGAGGGGGACATAACTAGGAAAATAAGAGCACTCTTTTGGAAAAAGCTCTCTAAGAGTTATGACATTCTTATAGCTGAAAAAGACTGCCCACCATAATTTGTCAGGGAGTGCCAACACAGCGAAGACATCATTATGCCAGCCTTATCCAATCACATTCCAATTCACTTAAAATACACTTATGCCAGAAAATGGGCCGTAGCCCAGGCTCCAGCATTATATAAAAATCATGTGAGATGGGATGAGGATTCCCCTCACCACAAAATCCAGTTAAAATCACAACCAACTGCACAGAGGCGGTATCCAGTTAAGCAAGAAGCTAAAAACAAGTCAGGGAGATATTAGATCAACTTGAATACCAAGGGGTGATTGAAACATGCACCTCATCAATGAACAATCCTTTGTTTCCTGTTTCCAAACCAGACAATACATATCGTCTAGTTTTGGACTACAGACATTTAAACTCTTGTTGCAAAACATTTGCAGTACAAAATGCACACAGTGCAGCACTAATGAATAACATTGTGCGTAAAAAATATAAAACTACATTAGATATTTCTAACGGTTTCTTCTGCCAAAACATTGCACCTGAAAGCAGGAACTTGACCGCTTTCTCAATTATGGGGACACAGCGTCACTTCTGTCGTCTCCCCCAGGGATTCAAGAATAGTCCAGGGTTATTTTCAGCCAGAGTAAGAGAGTTACTAGAAACGTATGATGATGGGGCATTATCTTATGTCGATGACTTGGACAGTAAGGGTGGGCGTAAAATCCGTTTCGCGGGCGAATTTGCGGATTTTCCGCGATTTTGCGATCCGCGAATCTCGCGAAATCGCGGTAAAATCCGCGAATCAGCTGGGACGAATTTTCAACCAAGCAAGGGTTACAGCAGCAGGTGCAAAAGTTGAACCTAATTTCTTTGTAACCTTTTACAAAAGGGTTACAAACAAATTAACTTCAACTTGGACACCTGCTGCTAATTGCTTCCTGGCGCCTCGTTGCCTAATTGCAACTATTCCCTTGAAGCAGGGTCAGAGAATAGTTACAAGTAGGCAACGAGGCACCTGTCCAAGGAATTAAACCTCATCAGGAAGCACTTACAGATATAAAAAACAGGAAGAAGGGAGAGGATGGCAAATACACCCATTTTGAGTTGTCAGGAGGGGTTAAACTAAAAGAGACCTTTACAGCACAATTTTCATATGCATTTTGCTAAAGATAAAAAGCTGCATGTTCTGTAGGGGCAACTCAGGAATCTGGCCCTTCAGAGATCTGGCCTCTCTTTCTTTCTCTCGTTCTCTCTCTTCCTCTCTCTTTCCCTCTCTTCCTCCCTCTTTCTATCTATCTATCTATCTATCTATCTATCTATCTATCTATCTATCTATCTATCGATCTCTCTCTCCCTCTCCCATAAACGACTGCATGGGTAACTTCGCTGTGCAAGCGGCTCGCGAAGACACAAAAAGCCCCGCGAACACGCAAAAAATCCAGCGAACACGCAAAAAACCCTGCGAACACGCAAAAAAACAAAAATCCGCAAATTCGCACAAATTCGCGAATTTTGCGGATCGCGAATTCGCAAATCTGCAAATTCGCGGATCGCCAATTCGCAAAATTCACCCATGCTTATTGGACAGGCACTTGAACAGAGTGAATACCTTTATACTTAGATTCGCCTCTGAAGGGTACAAATTCAACTTTAAGAAATCAAGAATTGCCCACCTTAATGTCCTTTTTCTGGGATACGAGTTATTAAGGGAAGGCAAAAACCTGACAGCCAACTTTTTAGAAAAGTGTGCCCCGCTCCAACCTCCAAAAACGCTGAAAAACTTACAGTCAATTCTAGGTTTCCTGAATTTCGGAAGAACATACATTCTAAACTACGCAGAAACGGTAAACTTCTCTATGAATTAATCAAACCTGATTTTAAAACAACTAATTGGACTCAAAAACACACAGAAATTTTGCGTTCAGCGCAAACAGACATGTTAGCAACAACACATTTGCAGACACGTGTTAACCTTACGCAATCTTGTAATCAGAATAATCCCAGGAAGATGCGTATTCAAACACTTAACCTTTAATGAAGGTGAAAAAAGAACCAATTGCTTACAAATCACACTTGTACACACAAGCTGAAATGAAATTTACTTCAACAGAAACAATTCTGACAGCGGTTCAAACGGCAGTAGCAAAAGAGAGAGCCCTCACACAGGGTAAATGCATAATGGTCGTTACGCCTGTACCTGCCTTAGAGCCAGTGACAAAAGCAAGCATTCCGAATGCAAAGGCTTTACATCCAAGATGGATACAATGGGTTAACTCTCTTGCTGCAACAGACGTTGAATATGTTTTTGACCCCTACTTGAAAACTCAAGAATTTCTACAATACGAACAAGAATGTCCTCTGCCCACTGAAATTCTGCCTCTGAAACAGTACGAATGTATAATTTATACAGACGGATCAGCACAGCCCGCAATTGGGGGTAAACAAGCTTATAGTACTGCGTGCGCGATTGTTAAAGGTCGCTGGCGCAATGGTAAATTCAGACCTATGGTCACAAAAACACAATCTCTCGGAGACTGTACAGCTCAGCGAGCTGAACTACAGGCTTTCAAGATGGCCCTTGAAAATACCGATTGCGAATTCCCCACACTCATAGTGTGCGATTCGTATTACTGAGTTCAATCTTACAATAAATACTTGCAGAACTGGGTTCAAAACGGTTTCAAAGATGCAATAGGTGGCACAATCAAGCACAAATTGCTTTGGGAACAAGTGGTTCAATTACAGAAAGAACTGCAAAAGACTCACGTGATCCATAGACTGAGTTATCAGCGTGATGGCGTTCACGTTGCAGGGAATTCATTGGCTGATGAAGCCGCAAAGTCAGCTGTGCAAACTGCTTCCGTAGCTGCAATCACTCGTTCTAAAACAAAAAATAATGCAGGCTGTCGCGGCTTCCAATAAAGACAGCGGTAAAACATTACCAAAAGGCTTTCCACTCAAGTGCTCATTTATAACTAATGTAAATAATGTTCCTTTTGCTCAAATCCCTGGAGTGGGGGATAGAGTAATTCCAAACATGGAACATAGATTAGGACTAATTTTAGCAGCACATGAAGGGCTCGCCTCTGCACACACAGGTGTTTCCGCTACAGTATCATTATTAAAACCGAGATACTGGTGGCCACGCATGAGGAAATAGACCAGAAACTATGTTTTGGAATGTGAAATCTGCCAGAAAATGAAGGTTTCAACAGTGAAACGCCTGCGCAGACGCCCCTTTTAATTTCAGATAAACCATTAGCATGTGTTTACCTGGACCACTGTGGTCCCTTGCAGAGAGATGGTAACTACAAATATATCATGGTCGCAGTGGATTCATGCTCAAGATTCATTTGGATGTGGCCTCAGCGCTCGGCTGACGCCCTAACTGTTATAAAAGATTTTCAAGTCTTTATCGGCACATACGCAGTCGGCACGCTACATTCTGACCAGGGTCCTGCGTTTAGCTCCAAAGCTTACAAGGAGGCCATGGCCAATCTGGGCGTTGCATTGCGGTATTCAAGTCCATTCCATCTTGATGGAAATTCTGTAGTGGAAAGAAAAAAACGGGACATAAAGCAATCTATAACAGCTAGGGTATTACGCTTGGGTGACGGGTGGCTCAAACATCTAATAAGTGTCCAACGTAGTTTAAATAATTTGCCAAGAAATTCTCTAGGTGGAATCACTCCATATGAAATACTTTATGGTACTAGAATGCTTGTCCGGGACCTTGATCGTCACACTTCAGTGGTGGAACAAAAACCCTTTGATATCAAAGACCGTTATGCTGTTTTGCAGGACTTAAATGAGAAAAGGAGAAGTCAAAGCAACACAATCCACTGAAGGAGAACCACCCGTCCCAGCAATGCCTGTCTGGATTCCAAAGATTGGGGATCTAGTCAGAGAAAAGATCGCGGAGAAGAAGGAATTTGGGCCTTCTTAAAGAAAACCAGTACATGTGCTAGCAATCCACGGATCAAGAACAGTGTTACTGCCGCTCCTTGCTGGAAGAAAGGAGAACAGGTTCGTCTCCATCGACCTGGTGTTGGATCTTTCGCCGACTCAACCCACAACCACGGAAGCGAGGATGGCCCCACTCATCTGCCCCCTCTCGGATCGCCACACGCACTTTTGTACAGCGTGATCGCGAACCGGGAAAAGGGAGAAGGTAGGAAAAATGTAAAACAAAGAAAAAGTAAAGCCAAAGCTCTCTCTTTGTTACAGCACAGCAGACCCTCTTCTGTAGCTTGGGGAAGGGGATCCTGACCTGCAGCCACAAGAGAAAAGAAACACAGAAAAGAAAGAGTACGTTAACCAATAGCCCAGTGCTCCTTCCTTTGATTCCCTATTCCCACCCAGTAAACACATCCAACACACCCCAATCCCCTCCTTACTTGTGTAACATATCAGGAGTTATCCGAGAAGAGAAAACAATCCAATAGCAACTCCAAAACCTGCTTAGTATAATATTCTTGACAGGGGGAAAAAAGTCATACGTCTGACATAAAAAAAACCCAGGAAGAAAAACGTATAGTGCGCACTGGGCACTAATCAATCCAACAAAATTCCCACTTTCTGTGGCCACAGACTAAACACGCCACCAAGGTAGCGCTAGGAAAAACTTCACTAAGCCCAGAACCCGGCAAAGCTTACGAGGTTCCCTCGCCGAGAAAAACCCTCTAGCACAGTCCCGAATATAACACAAAAACAGCAGCAGAAAGTTCACGCGCTATCCAAAGCGGCCGCTTCTTTTACTTTACCGCCGATTCTCACTCGCTCTGGAAGAAGAACGGAGCGGCACCCATCCGGGCGGCTGACACGAAGCCTCGTGCAGCAGAAAGCCTCCGCTTGCCGAGAAGCGATTTGAGTAATCCAAAGTCCCACAGGTTCCCACGAAGAATCCAGGAGTTCACGAAATCCCGATTTCCGAAAAACGCCAACAAGGTCAGAAACCAAGCACAGAGCCCTAGTGCTGGCGACCTAAATCCACGGAGGGAAGGGGGGCGGGGTTACCGAAAACAAGGAAACAGAGGAAGGACACCATTGGAAAACAGAAAGAAGGAAAAAGACTAGACCAGGGAGCTAAACCCACACTAATTCCTAACAGTACCTCCCCTCAAAGGCCTCCCCACCGGGCGAGGTTTGGTCGGGTGACGAAGATGGAATAACCTAACCAGTCTGGGAGCATGCACTTCAGTAGCAGGTTCCCAAGAACGGTCTTCTGGGGGATACCCTTTCCAATCAATCAAGTACATCAACCTCCCTCGTCTCCTCCTTGCATCTAGAATAGCATTAACCTCGAACTCCACCTCACCTTCAACCATCACAGGGGGGGGAGGGGGCAAGGTTTGATCCGTGTCTGCATATGGCTTCAACAGTGAGGTGTGAAACACCGGATGGATGCGATATTCATCCGGTAACTCCAGCCTCATTGCAACCGGGTTGATCACCTGAGCTATGGGGAAAGGACCCACAAACCTAGGCTGCAGTTTCCTAGGGCCATCCAGGTGCAGATTCCTAGTAGACAGCCACACCCGCTCCCCTACGGCATAGGACGGAGCAGGGATCCTATGTCTATCTGCCTGTCGCTTCATGTCATCTTTAGCCTTTACCAGATGTTCCCTTGCTAAATCCCATATCCGGCTCAAGGCTATCCCTAAGGCATCAACAGCAGGCACATGACCAGTAGGTTGAATAGGGATTGCCCTGGGATGAAACCCCATAGAACAGTAAAAGGGAGACATTCCCAACGCGGAATGAAAGCTGTTGTTGTACGCGAACTCCGCAAGAGGGAGGGCCACCACCCAATCACAAGTTAGGGAAGTCAACAAACATCTCAAGTACTGTTCCATGGTTTGGTTAACCCTCTCTGTCTGACCATCGGACTGGGGATGATAGGCTGAAGAAAGGCAGAGTTTCATATGAAGGGCCTCCCCTAACTCAGTCCAAAACCGGGACACAAACTGGGAACCCCTGTCAGATACAACGGAGGAAGGCAACCCATGCAGCCGCACAATAGATGACACGAATATCAAGGCCATTTCCTTGGCCGTGGGTAGTTTAGGCAAGGGGATGAAATGGCTCATCTTTGTAAAGGAATCAACCACAACAAGAATCACCGTGCAACCTGATTTCAAAGGTAGGTCAGTAACAAAGTCCATACTAATCGTATGCCAGGGTGCAGGAGGTACAGGTAATGGCCTCAACAGGCCAGATGGGCTGGAATGAGATGGTTTACTCACAGCGCAAACCGGACAAGAAGCTACATACTGCTGCACATCCTGAGTCAATGACTCCCACCAAAACCAACGTAAACAGAATTCCCTGGTTTTATGAATTCCTGGATGCCCAACCAGAGCAGATGAATGGCACCATTCCACCACAGAGTCACGTAGAGAGGGAGGTATAAACAATTGCGAGCCGTGGTACAGCAACCCATCTCTCTGAGCAAAGGAAGGCAGAGATGACCAAGGTGTTAAATCCAGACCCCTCAACTTATCTTTCACCGAGGCCACAAAATCATCCAGTGTGATACTCCCTACTATCTTCTCAGATGGAATAAAACACCCTGAGTCCTTATCGGTCCCCCACTCATTTGGTTTCACATGGATGCGAGATAGGGCATCCGATTTCAATTGCTGAGCGGCAGGCCTGTATGTGATAATGAAATCGTACTCATTGAAGAATGAGACCCACCTCATCTGCCTGGGGGTAAGGGCCCGAGCAGATCGAAAGAACTCAAGATTCTTATGATCTGTAAAGATGGTAATGGAATGACGGGCCCCCCACAAATGATGTCTCCACTCTTCAAAGGACAACTTAATGGCCAGCAATTCCCGCTCAGCAACCGTGTAGTTTCTTTCGGCAGGCAACAGGGTTTTCGAAAAGAAAGCTATGGGGTGCATAAATCCGGTCTCTGCATCCCTCTGTGACAAAACCCCCCCCACAGCACCCAAGGAAGCATCGGCTTCAACATAAAAGGGCAAAGCCGGGTCTGGATGGACCAGAACGGGGGCGGAAGTAAACCTTTCAATCAGCTGATCCAGAGCCATCTGAGCCACATACGACCAGACAAAAGGAACACCCTTCCGCAACAATACCGTCATAGGGGCCACTATCTCAGAAAAATGGGAGATAAACCTTCTATAGAAGTTAGCGAATCCTAACAACACCTGGACGTCTTTCACATTTTTTGGCGCTGGCCACGAGGTGATTGCCTCGATCTTCCGAGGATCCATCCTAATGCCCTCCACCGAGACAACAAACCCAAGAAACTCAACCCTGTCGGTATGAAAAGTACACTTCTCAGGTCTGACAAACAACTGATGATCTCTCAAGGTCTGTAAAACTTGCCGAACGTGTTTGACATGTTCCGCATCCGTGTTTGAGAAGATCAGTATGTCATCTATGTAGACTATCACGCTCACATCCAGAAACTCCCTCAGTATCTCATTGATAAAGAACTGAAAGGCAGCCGGGGCATTACACAACCCGAAGGGCATAACACAGTACTCATACAGACCGAATTTAGTCCGGAAGGCAGTCTTCCACTCATCGCCTTCACGGACTCGTATGAGATGGTATGCCCCTCGGAGGTCTAATTTGGTAAACACCGTTGCGTGCCTCAGCTGATCGAGCAATACCGGGATCAACGGGAGAGGGTACTTGTTCTTAATAGTCCCTTTATTGAGCGCCCTATAGTCCACACAGGCGCGTAGACCACCTTCCCGTTTGGGAATGAAAAAGATAGCCGAAGAGGCAGGAGAAGAGGAAGGTCGAATAAACCCCTTAGCCAACATCTCGTCTAAGTACTCCTTTAAATGGTGTTCTTCCGGCCCCGATAAGGCGTAGATACGACAACAAGGTAAAGTTGCCCCAGGTATCAAGTCTATGCGACAATCAAAAGAACGGTGGGGAGGCAAGTCCCTCGCTCGCCCTTTGTCAAACACCTCCGCAAACTCCACATAAGCTTCCGGTATTGTCTGCACGTCACACCGCAAGCCATCTCCAACTGCACAGGATAGAGGCGTAACCCAATCAGTAGCAACTTTATAACAACTTTGCAAACAAAAAACAGAATCAAGAGTCACTGTCCTCCTAAACCAATCGATGCGGGGATTGTGGGATTGCAACCAAGGTACCCCCAACACAACACCAAACGAAGGGGCATCAATCAAATCAAACCCAAGATATTCTGAATGACCGTTATCACATATCATGCATAAGGGTTCGGTCTGTCTAGTGATAGTACCTGAGGATAACTCTGTTCCATCTATGGCCCTCACAGGTTCGGGTTGCTCCTTTAGAATCCAGGGCACTTTCAATTGTTCCGCTAACTTGATGTCCATAAAATTGCCAGTGGCCCCTGAATCCAATAAGGCAGACACTGGAGTCCTGTGGCTGTTGGAAATTACTAAGCAGACAGTGATCATGAAATGTTTGGGGACTCGTTTGACTATACCAGAAATCTGGTAGGAAGGATTAAGTCGATCTCTCATCTCCAATTCTGCAGAAGGCTGCACACAAGCCACCACCTTCCTGGAGGACAAGGAAGAAGGTTTAACTGTGCAATCCCTGGCATAGTGTCCTCCTTGCCCACAGTACAAACACAGATTCTGAGTTCGTCTTCTGCTTTTCTCCTCAGCTGTTAAGGGGCCCCGCACACCTCCTATCTCCATGGGTTCAGGGATCGTCCTACTCTCCCCTGAACTCTTTACCTCTACCTTAGAGGGAACCACACGAGAGACCTGAAAGCGGTTTTTCTCGCCTCTCCGTTCAGTTAGCCTATGGTTCAGCTTCACCACAAGATCGATGAATTCCACACAGTCTTCAGGTGGATTCACCACCTGTGAGACGATGTCCTTTAGGTCCTCAGACAATCCTTGATAAAATAAAGAAGTCCTTTTATCGGCGGGCCAATGGGTTTCGGAAACCAACCGATTAAAGGTAGACACATAAGTCATTAGGTCTTGTTTTCCCTGTCTCAGTTTCAATAATTCGGCGTCGCTCGCTTGCATAAACGCATGCTTGGCAAAGAGACAACGCATCTGTTCCTTGAAAGCCACATAATTATACAGAACAGGGTCATCACTCTCAACCAGGGGCACGGCCCAAGACGCCGCAGTGCCGGCTAAATAGGATATAACAAAAGCCACCTTGGTAGAGTCATTAGGGAACGATGCAGGTCGACACAAAAAGTGCAAATGGCACTGATTCATAAAGATGCTATATTTACTGGAATCTCCAGTAAATCTTTCAGGAACTGCCAAAGGTACAGGGGAGGGTGTAGTCACGTTAACTGTTAGAGGGGGATTACTGGTACTCGCACCCCTATCAAATTGAAAAGTAGCAGGCTGTACTATAGAAGATTTACCCATTCCCCAAACCGGAGCCTTAACCTTCCCTGCACTCATTTCCTGACGTAACCCTTGGTTCTCCTGCTGTAATTCTTGCACCTTAATCTGAAGTGCATTAACAGCCCCCATTAGTTCCTGCACTGTAGGGTCCCTTTCTTCCAACACATTCCCGTCCTCATCCATACTCGCTCGGGTGGTTGCAAATTCGTGGGCTTGGTTTTCTGTTGGATCTTTCGCCGACTCAACCCACAACCACGGAAGCGAGGATGGCCCCACTCATCTGCCCCCTCTCGGATCGCCACACGCACTTTTGTACAGCGTGATCGCGAACCGGGAAAAGGGAGAAGGTAGGAAAAATGTAAAACAAAGAAAAAGTAAAGCCAAAGCTCTCTCTTTGTTACAGCACAGCAGACCCTCTTCTGTAGCTTGGGGAAGGGGATCCTGACCTGCAGCCACAAGAGAAAAGAAACACAGAAAAGAAAGAGTACGTTAACCAATAGCCCAGTGCTCCTTCCTTTGATTCCCTATTCCCACCCAGTAAACACATCCAACACACCCCAATCCCCTCCTTACTTGTGTAACATATCAGGAGTTATCCGAGAAGAGAAAACAATCCAATAGCAACTCCAAAACCTGCTTAGTATAATATTCTTGACAGGGGGAAAAAAGTCATACGTCTGACATAAAAAAAACCCAGGAAGAAAAACGTATAGTGCGCACTGGGCACTAATCAATCCAACAAAATTCCCACTTTCTGTGGCCACAGACTAAACACGCCACCAAGGTAGCGCTAGGAAAAACTTCACTAAGCCCAGAACCCGGCAAAGCTTACGAGGTTCCCTCGCCGAGAAAAACCCTCTAGCACAGTCCCGAATATAACACAAAAACAGCAGCAGAAAGTTCACGCGCTATCCAAAGCGGCCGCTTCTTTTACTTTACCGCCGATTCTCACTCGCTCTGGAAGAAGAACGGAGCGGCACCCATCCGGGCGGCTGACACGAAGCCTCGTGCAGCAGAAAGCCTCCGCTTGCCGAGAAGCGATTTAAGTAATCCAAAGTCCCACAGGTTCCCACGAAGAATCCAGGAGTTCACGAAATCCCGATTTCCGAAAAACGCCAACAAGGTCAGAAACCAAGCACAGAGCCCTAGTGCTGGCGACCTAAATCCACGGAGGGAAGGGGGGCGGGGTTACCGAAAACAAGGAAACAGAGGAAGGACACCATTGGAAAACAGAAAGAAGGAAAAAGACTAGACCAGGGAGCTAAACCCACACTAATTCCTAACACCTGGTAAAACCGCATTATGTGGCCAATAATAAGTAGTAGGCCCAGTGGACTCAAAAGATGCAGCAGAAGACCAAATCCAGGCTATTATCCAAGAGGTTCAGACAGAGAGACTGATAACATTCGAAGACTCTGCAGCACAAAACAAAGGACTAAGCAATAAAGCTATAGAACTTGTGCCTCTTGAGACCCAAACAACAGTTCGTCAAGACACTCCTGTCTGTTGGGGTTCAAGGGGGCTTGGGTCCTTTTGTCTAGTTCCCCGCTAGTGAATTATCCTTAAAAGTGGCAAGTGCATATGTGAATTTATGGACGCTCCCTAGGGCTCGCTTTAAAAAAGGGCTGCCAACAGGAAACAGGTGCTTGGTTTCTTTATTGGTCCCTTGCCGTGTGATTCCTGTTCCTGTGGTTCTACCTTGTTTCCCTTCCTTCGAGCTCCATTCCATCGGTCTTTTCTAGTGCTGGGTTTTGACCCCCCCCTTTTTTCCCTGCCCCCCCCTGTTTTCCTATTCCCTTGGGCACTACTGAATCCTTTTATTGGGGACCTGTTTTTGTTCTTTGGTGATGCTCAGGATTCGCGGCTGCGTTTCCCTGAGTTGTATCGTCCCGTAATTATCCCTTTTTTGTATCCAAACCATCTTGTTATGCGCATTGTTTGGGTGGTTTCACGAAGGAGCTGAACAACGGCCGTTTTTGCGCTACCTTCGTGTTCTTTTTTAGATTGCAGGGGTTTTTTGGGTGTCTTTCATATCCCTGTGATACCATTTTCCCCCTGTCCCTTTTATGTCCAAAGAATTGTGAATTCCACCCCCTTAGTCATTCTCGGTGTTTCCTGAGGGGGTGTGGTTGGTCTGGGGTTACGCAAAGAAACAACCAATAAGATTGCAGTGGAAGAATTCCTGTTTCGTATGAAGCTACACCCGTTTGTTATCCGGGGTAAGCAGGGAGGTCGGTGGTTTGCGTGTGTACTTGGCACTGGTCATAGTAATAGGGGTGTATTTAATCTTGTCCCCTTCTTTCATTTTAGCGGTCTCGTCTGTGTCAAGCTGTCAGCTGCCAAGAAGCCAGAGGAGACGAGTTGTGTTTCCCAAGACCTTGGGTTCCCTTGGTTTGTTACCCACCTTCTCCCGGCGTCGTGTTCTCCACCATCCGTTTTGATTGCGGGTGTTGGGGGTCACGGTGAGGGCAGAGGATTGGGACGTTCTTCACTCCTGCTGTGTTGGGCCTGTCGGCACTGGAACACTGTCTACAATGATTTAGCATCTGACTACACTAATATGACAAAGGATCCGGTAGCCCCAGTGATTTCAAATAATTCTGTTGCAATTCCTACAATTGACAGAACCGCATCTGGCTACTTCATTAACTTTGATACGTTTTCCGAGGATCCCAGTGAGCCTATAATGACGCCATCAAATAATGCTTTCAAAAAACAAGTGACAGAACTTTTTCAGCAACTTGAAAAAACTTATCTGGTTTCACCATGGGTTGAACTTTGGATTGTGCTAGGCATTCTTTTTCTCCTACTTTGGCTAATTCTTGTATTAAGTTTGGGAAGGCTGATAAATGGAAAATATATTAAAATGGACACACAAAGTAAGAACATCAACTTGCTCCTGAAGCCATGCAAATCATCTCATCGTGAACAAAGAGACTTGATATCAGTGAACATCACAGCCGTTCCTATACTAGGTGGTATAGCATGAGACAGAACTGTTTATGACATCTTTGGTCCTGAAGAGCTGCTGAAGATTCCACATCAATTCAAGGTTTACTTGAGTGACTTTGTTTCACCCAGCACATTTTCTAATGATTGGGACTTTGAGACTGTTAATAATATGATGTCAGACTTTTAAAACATGAATACTTAGATGGTTCATCAGATTATGCACAAATGTATTGTTATAATCACTGTGGTCATCTTTACTTGCACAAATCTGCAAACACTAGGAATTTTTATAATTTTAAACAATGGGAACATTGTCCAACACCACCAAAGGGTAGCTCAAAAACATCCTATGATAAATTTCTATACTTCTCAGGTTTTAATGTTTCAAATGCAGAAACATTTTACTTTAAAAATGTTAATAAGACAGGAATGAAAAGTATGTTGACTAATACAAAGCAAATTTATTCTGCAGCCTTTTATGCCCAGCTGTCCCCATTAGGTTTCAACTTTTGGAGTGACAACATAGAAACAAAAACTGTCTGGGGCTCAAAAGACTGGCAGGTGCAGGGAATACAAGCTTTATTTCGAGCCTGCATAATCCCCAAACAAATACTGTGTTTAAACGACACTGTTCAACAGACACCCTGCCTTGGCCTGGCCAAGATAAAAGATTTGAACAAACTGTCTATACCTACACCTACACCTGATAGCAAAAACACTTCAGAAGGAGGGGTCGACGTAAAAACTATTTTTCTTAAAAACAGAACTGCTCCTGATTGGGAGAAATGGTTAATCTGGCACACAGACACAAATAACTGTCAAGATAGATTCACGAACAAGACACAAGGGTTTACAGTAACTAGGCCAGATCCAAGATATGTCCAGAGACAACATCTAGGGATAGTAACAACATACAGTGTAGGAAAACTGTGCCTTGAGTGGCTACAAAAATCTACACTTACAGAGGTTAAAGAACACTTATCTTTACTTAAAGGTGGAGTTGATTTAAGGGACTTCTTACAAGGTCCTGCGAAACGACGTCATAAAAGTTTCATATACTCGGGTATATACGCCATTTATAATGAACCTTGGAAAGTGACACAGGCAGAGACTGCAGAAACAATACGAGAAATTGATCGTATTAATTTAGAGAAAGCACTCTCTGTAGTTGACAATGGGTTAATGACCCTGCCATCCAGAATTTATTCTTTGGACAGCATAGTATCCTCTGCCATAGACATAATGGAACAGGACTTGCTCATGCTTACAGCATGGACAGTCACAATTGCGTTCTATAATGCTTTTAGGCTGGACGTTACGAAATCTTCGTTCTGGATATGTGCCATGGTGTCTAATCAACACCACGTCATTGTTTTCTGCATTTAACCCCTTCGATGCGGCCGCTTTTTTTCCCGTGTGCGGCCGCCGCCCGAACACGGGCGGGCCATGACGAACCCCAGCCGTCATCAGCACACGAGCACCATAGTGCATGACGGCTGGGGTTCGTCACCAGCATGGAAGGGGTTGACCTTATAGATGAACAAATCACTTTGGCAGAAAGAGGAGCAGACTATACGGTGCTGAGCATTGAAAAACTGGAAAGATTACCATTAACTGTTTCAGAAAAATCTGCGACAAAATGGCTAATACACGGGATAATAACTCTGCCTGTCACAATTTTTAATTTTCAATATTGTTTGAAACATATACCAGTTGCCATGTATGAAAGGTTGGGTAAAGAATACATAAAGTCAACCTGGGAATTACCATACACACACAGATGTTGGAGTGGGGGAAAAGAAGTATTTCTTAGTGGTACACAATGTGAAATCGCAGTAAGTGGTACACTTTTATGTCAGGGTATTAATTTACATGGAGCCTGTGAGGATTCTTCGACCAACTTATCCTGCCACCTGCAAGGTTCTCCAGCAGCAGTGATAGATCCAATTTTTAGACAGCTTTCTAACAGGAGCTATATAATGTTGAATGATCACAGCTGTTGTGGCATGTTGCCAGGAACTGCCTATCTCATAACTGTGTCAGCCAGGGTCACTTGTTGTATGCAAGTATTGTTTCCCGAAGCTAAGACAGACAGGGAGTCGCCATTATGGCCTTCACTGAACATCTCTTCTATTCGAATAGATACTTTAAGCAGAATGAAAGCCATTCTTTTACAAAAAACTTTGGCACTGATCTCGTCCAAAGAGACGTATGAACTACAAGTTGCAATGTCCTCTGCAGAGATACATGCCCTTTTATCCACAAACTGCCTCGTACATTTCGTACAAATTTTAGGTTGTATCTTAAACATATCTGATACCAGTGGTATTATAAATGTACTTAGAACAGTTTATTCGGGCCTGTTAGCACCATTTGAAGAAGTCCTCAGCATTTTTCTAAACTTCGTTAACTCTGTGTTCAGCGGCCTGCCTCTCATTTTGGGACTCGTAGCAGGAATACTATTCTTGTTCGTTCTGCTCCGATATGGCAAGTCCGGTCAGCAGCGACTCCCAGATTACCATAGAGAAAACAGTGGATAGTGGAACCCACTGTTTGATTCGCAGGGGGTGCTGCTTACCCGGTCACCTTTCCCCCTTCACCTCAAGCGGTGCCTCTCATATCTGGCGTTTGGCACTCCGGACTTGTCTAAACTGTTGTATTACTGTGCCACACCACGCTTTGCTTTAATAGTGCCTTAGAACTGAATTGCTCCCACCCGCTCGGTTTGTATAAAGAAGGACACTTACCTGTACACCGGGGTGGGAACTATGAGGTCAGGAAAGGAGCGACCACCTTTCCCTCCCGCTAAGAGGGGGGAAAAATACAATCCTCAGCAACTTTTAATAAAATGAAAAAAAACAAGTTGGGGAAAATCAGTCCCCTTCAAATCATTGATGGTGCACATATTTGGGAAACCAACAAAGTCCCCAACAAAGTGTGATTTCATGAAAGACCCAACAGGAGCAATGCTGATGTTACAAACTGATTCATGCGGATTACAAACCCCAATCAAGCCAGTGAGTGAGTCAAGAGCAATATCCCAAAATCAGGGAGTAAGGGAGTCCTACCAATATGAAATGGAACAAACATCAAAACAAATCGAGGAACCAGGCAATCAATGGGGTCAAATAACTGATTTAGAGATGTTAACCATTCCTTTAACCACACATTTGCATCAAGGGGACCCAAGTTGTGCAGGTCTATTGACTAGAGATACTCAACAACTGTTAGTAATGGGGGTGCTACTACCAATTGAAGTGCAAGTAAATGTAAAAAAAAGTTAACGTAGTAGGGGATCCAATGAGTCTGGTTCAAATAAATCAGTATCAACTTGATCATTCTAAAAAAGGGGAAGACTGGCCCAAAATTTCAAGGGACACTACTAACTTACCTAATCTCCTTCAAACTGACACCAATTTGAATCCAAAGGATACAGAACAAATGTTGGGTCAGGAGAATGCCAACGGATCCCGAAATAATATGGATGATTATATCATGAAATCGGATAACCTGCAACATTGAAGTACACCCTATCAAAATGATGAACGTAACAACAGGTTACAATTTACTGAGTCAGGAAATAAACAGGAAGAACAACAAAGTGCCGTACATGAGTCCAATAAACAACACTCTTCTGTAAATGGCCAAATCCTGGGAAATCTTGGGAAACTGGGAGTCGGCGTCAATCTGGGACCTATTCTTTAGAACCTCCCAGTTAATACTAGAAGCCCTAACTTATCAGTCAAAAAAAATGGAGATGCAAATAGACCTTCTTAGCTCCATGGCATCTTCAGTTGCAGGAATTGATCAGAAGATAGCCGCACTAAACAATCTGTAATAAGGGCCCAGGCACAACTAATATCTTCATATACAGATTGCAATTGGGCCCCATTGATCAACAAACTGGCCACAATTCCTGAAGTACTAAATACAATAATTGAAGATCTAAGAGGAAATGTATTCACCCATGGAAGAAAAGGAAGATCAAATTTAGGAAAATCCACTCTCTTCACAAATAATACCATTAGAAATATCACCTGAATACCAATTATCAAAAGACCGAGAAAAAAACAACAGTAAGCAAGGAATAAAGTTACAAAAGCCATAAAAACAGTACCTCCTAGAGAATTAGAGATAATAAAAACTGGAAATAGTCTAGAGAAATTAAAACAAGCAACAAATGCAACTCAGAAACAAGCAGATAAAGTTATAGCGGTAACAAAACCGTTCTATCCTTTGTTTAATAAGAAATTGCCAGAAGTAAGTATAATAGCATGCCAAAATCCTAGCAAAAATCCTTGCCACCAAGCTACAACCCCTAATGCCGCTCCTTGTGCTGCCAGAGCAGGCCGGGTTTATTCCCGACAGATCCACTTCCCTAAACCTGCGCACTATATTCGCCATGCTTCATGTCCTGAATCCCGATCTTCATGCCATCGCAGTTCTATTGGACGCCCCAAAGGCATTTGATTCCATAGAATGGTGGTACATGATGCATATACTACGAAGAATGGGTTTCCCCTCAGTTTTTTTACAGTGGATTCAGATCCTCTACCATCCGCGAGGGTCCGAGTGGGTGGGGATACGTCTTAACAATTTGAGGTGGGTAGGGGCGCCCGACAGGGTTGCCCTCTCTCCTCGCTACTATCCGCCATTGTGCTAGAGCGTTGGCTTGTAAAATACGGCAGATACATAGAGCGGCGGCTCTGAATTTTGATAATCGCCCGGTGGGGATTTTGTTGTATGCGGACGATATGGTCCTATATGTACGAGAACAACACAAACACACCTGTCCCCTGTCATGCGGGAATACGTTAGATTTGGCCTGTTTTCCGGCTTACACATAAACTGGGATAAATCCATAATCATCCCCCTGACGGAAATAACTACCCCCCCTCCACAGTTGAATACCCATTAGTATGGTCTACAGACCCTCTCAAGTACTTAGGGGTGTGGATACACAGAGACCCCCAGACAGTGATAGCTGAAAATTATGGGGCTGCATATACGACCCTGGTCACGCAAATAGACAGGTGGCAGTGTCTCCTGCTGTCTCTAGGGGACCGTATCTCCATCATAAAAATGGTGGTACTGCCTAAGTTTCTGTATCTCTTCTGTAATGTCCCGATCCTGCTTACTTTGCATTTTTTTTAAAAGCTGCAGACTCAGCTGTTAAGCCTTGTGTGGGGCGCCAAACCGCCGCAGATAAGCTGGAAAACCTTGTCCTTAACTTACGACAGAGGAGGATTCAATGCACCGGGTTTCTATATATACTACTTGTGCTGTCAGGCTCATTACGCATTCTACTGGTAGAAGCCACATGGGTTCATTCCGCATGTCGCGGTTGAAGAGGGGGATGCCCACCCTGTCCCCCTGCGCGGCATCTTAACGCACACTCGCCGACATACTCCTAGGGTAGAGATCAACACACTTGACACCACGGTGGCAGCATGGCAGGCGATTGGCCGTAGAACACATAAGTTTCCCCTGTACGCTCCTGCTCTACCTATAGAGGGTCACGCGGCGCTGTCGGTTGCTAGCGACCGGGGGACGGTCAAAGCGCTCAGGGAAGCTGGCATCACACTCATGAGAGATCTATTCCCATAGGGTACATACCTCACGGGGGACGACCTAGTGTACATTAAAAACCCCACTCTATTATTCCAATTTACATGTTCTAGATTACGGCGCGCAATGAAGGAACACTACACGTGTTTCCCAGACGAACCCGAGACTCTATCGCTCTACAATTGACCATCACCACACCCACGAAACGTAAGCTGGTCACCAAGCTATACAAGACCTTACAGAAAGACACGCCACATAGCTCTACCCCCTGCCTGACACGGTGGAATGCCGACATTGACCCTCACATAACAGAGGAGGAGTGGATGAAAATCTGCTTAACAACGGGACGGTTGACGTCCAACAGTAACCTTCGTATCATACACCTCAAATTCCTCCATCAGACTTATCACACCCCTCACAGGCTGTGGAAAATCGGACTACGGGCGACTGCCGACTGCAGGAGATGCGGTATGGGGGAGGCGGGCTTTATACATATGGCACGGTAATGCCAACGAGTCTTTCAATACTGGGAGAAAGTGATAGGTCTTCTTATCCTCATGACTGGGTTGGCTTTAAGCAATACTACAGCACTGTGCCTGCTGGGCCATGGCCCACATCTGAAGGGGATTCTGGGGAGATTTGTACAACTGGCCCTACTCCTGGCGAAGAGACGCACCCTGTTAACATGGGACAGTAGACTGTATCCAAAGGCAGACGGTTGGCTCAAAGATATGGTGTACTGCCGGGATCAACTGAAGACCTATGCTGAAAAGCTGCCAAGTGCCTCACGACCAAGGGACATATGGGCTCCTTTGCGGGAATACTTAATGGCCCAAGCAGAAATAGATACTGACTGATTTTGCCCAAACTAACTAACCTTCGATGTGAGAAAAATGTATATGCATGATTGGAGCGATACCACCGGTGTGATTTAAAGGCGGGAGGGCCCAGGAGGACACACTGACATAGCTAGATAGCATTGATTGCATTGATGTTCCCGTGACACTGTGAAATATGACCTTTGGCTATGTTGTTTCTTATGTTTTTTCTTGGTTGTACGGTAAAGAGCGAGGTACTGTTATAACATGACAAGCAATGATACATGCTTTCTGTATGATTACTATATGCTCAATAAAGTTTTATAAATAAAAAAAATAAAAAAATGGTTGCACAGGCGAGGAGCCTTCATGAAAAAAGCCTGTAGATTTGGCTCTACCGCTACGGTGTGGGAGGAAACTCTTTGGCTCTGATTTCTGAGGAGCCTCCGCGCTTGGGATGAAGGTTTCGCAGTCATGGCGGAATCTTCCCAATTGTGGAGATCCCACCATGAGTGCAAAGATCCTGCCGCTACTGCGGAGCCTCTGACCCGAGTGTGGGGGCTCTTTGTGAATCAGGACCTTGATGTTTTAAGGCCACTAGTATAGGATGCTATAGTGAGCCCAAATAAACCATAAGGCTGTTCTATCTGGTACTAGGTCAGTTTTGAGCTGCTAGTGGGAACATTTTCATGGACCGTCAATGTCTGAGTTGTGCATCTAAATTAGGCGGAGATGATGAATAGAGGTCAAAGGAACCCAAGCAAGAACCCTTATCAGCCATTGTTTGTGATTTCATAGGAAAGCGATTTGATTAAATACCATTACTGAAATAACATTTCACTGAAACCATTTAATGGAAATTTGTAACATGAATGGCATTTACCATTTCATAGAAACCAATTCCCAGAATGCTTTTTTTTCTAAAAAGTTATTTATGTGCTAATTTTTAATGTGTAAATGCATTAAAAAAAATAGTTATCTCTGTTGGATATCTGCAAGGTTCACATAGATCCTTTAACTGTATACTCTAAGTCTATTTGTCATTCCCAAATTGTCCTTTTTTGTGGAAGCATGTTGTTTTGGGGGGAGTAAATCCTCCTTTTATAAAATTCTTTTGATTTTCTTAAAAAAAAAAAAAATTAAAAGAAAGTATAATAGTTTTAAATATAACCATCAAAGACACAACAGACCATATAAAACAGGCCGAACTTGAAAAAAGTACAAATGGACATGCCAGGTGCTGAAGGAACCAATAATAAAGTGAAAAGCAAATTACTTCAATCAGAAAAGAGCAAAAATTGAGCGAACTACAATGGCTCAAGACAACAAATGAACGCTAAAAAATCAGAAGGAAAGTAAGGCACCACAAGATCGGGAAATAGTGGGAAGTAAAAACCACAGTACCTCGAATGGATCAACTCATGTCAGGCAACCATTAAAATAACCTACATGGACTCAGGAGTTAGGAAAACATATAGGTGAACCACAAGAGCAGGAGCTACACAATTTTTTGAATCCCATGAAAAAGGCCAATATAAAAAATCAAGGTCAAAAAGAGGGAGGAACACAATTAATTTTTAAGCCAGAATTAAAATCCAGGGGTAATAATGATATCTTTTATCGCGGAAACATCTTCAAATTGTGTAAAGCAATACCGTCACTAGAAAGAATCAGAAGTACTGATATAGAATCAACTGAATTCCTAGCAACAAAAAAAATCAATCAAGAATCAAAACTGATATCCTGGACCTCATCCACCTCAGTAGAACTTATTATGTTATGTTATGTTATGTTATGTGGTTTTTATTTGGCGCACAGATGCTCCAGCTAAGGAGCGTCCTGGCGCCCGACAAGGCAGCTACACAACACAACTAAATAAAACATGCAAGAACACAATCTTTTTCTGGCCTGGGGAATAAAAGCTACAAGGCCACTCCAACCCCCCTACCCAAGTCTGTTTATTTCCCCCCAAAAAACAAATAAACAACGGAAGGGGGCAGACAATAACCACATATACTCAATACTGAACAATCCAATAGGTAAGACAAAGTAACAAACCTCTAAATCTTTAGTTGAGATCAAAGGAGAACCAATAGAGGAGCTAAAGTTTGGTTGGTTAACTACACGGAGTAAAGGAGGATTGACCAATCCAAAATGATGGTCCTAAGAAGGGGTTAACAAGCCCAAGTGGTAGGATTCGAATATGCTCCTGGAATATAAAAGGTATTCAATCAAAGATACAAAATGAGCAACTGACTTCAATGTCATAACATTTTCAAATTATCTGCCTACAAGAGACCTGGGGAAATGACCCTTTTAGATTAGATTTTTTAAGGGATACTATATTCCTGCCATGAAAACAAGTAAATACAGCAGATCTGGTGGGGGTTTGGCGACTTTTATCTCATTAGAACTAAAAATGAATAGTGAAGTGGGAGCACAGAGCACAAGTCACTGTCTGATAGTCAAAATATGTTACAAACAAAAACAGATTATTAAATCCCTCTTACTAATAAATGTACATATTCACCCTGATACTAGTTCAAGAAGAGCAACGACTAGCAGCTTGAAAACTATAATACTACAGCAATTGAAAAAGGACACCCAATCTGAGGTCATCATCACAGGTGACTTTGATATGAATATGTTGTGGAGACGACAAAGTTCAACAACAGAACTATCTATGGGCAATGCCTAGCCTCCCATTTACACTGGATATTAAGGGAGAAAAGAAAGGAAAGATTGGTAAGAATTTTTAAAAAGATTTAGAATCCTTAGATCTAAGGGTGCTAAATGGAAGTTTTTTGCAAGACTTGCCACCCGCCTGGACTTATCAAGCACTGGGTAACAAATCTCAAATAGACTACACAATAGCATTGTTAGACTTATTTCAAAAGATTTCATCTCTTTGGATTGGAGGAGCAAACGGGAGTGATCATAATCAACAAATTATAGAGGTAAACTTAAACTGTGTAAGGCATGGAAAATATATGATACTTCCGTGTGAGATAACTACGGTAAACTATTAGAAACTTTATTGGTCAGAAACCTCCAAAGAATCAATTATGGCAATGTCACAAGCGACCACTGAAATTTGTTTTAAAGGAAATTTTTCTGACGCTATTACAAAATGGTCCCGCTTTACAATTTTTTGGATCTCGGGCCATATTAAAAAAGAATGTAATAAAGAGCAGCTTGGTAAAAAGTCACTGGCATTGGTTAAGCTGTCTTCTGAATATCATTTATTAAAAAGAAGAGCGTAAAAGAATTCTAAGATTGCTTAAGAAGCACCCAGGTAATCAAATCTACGGAGACAAATTAAAGAAGTTAAATGCAGATGTAATCACATTGACTTGGAAAGAAAAAATGCAAGCAAAAGAAGCACTCTGGGCAAGAGCTTTATATACCAGTAATAAGAATAATGCAAGAGAATTTTGGATACTAAACAACATGAACAGATCGAGTAGGACAACTACATCTACTATAGTTACTGAATCAGAATGGGTCAAGTTTCTACATTCACATTTGAATTATAACTCAGGCATGGATTTGAATCCCGGCATGGACAATATAGGTAAACTGATGATAACAAGAATACTGACATATCTATAACGGAAAGTCAAGAATGCAAACTCATTAAGAAACAGAGAACTGATGGCGCCCCTGGCCCAAACGGGATTCCAGCTGTCTTCTATAAGGAGAATGTATTATTTTGGGCTAGTTACCTAACACCAGTATTAAACTAAGCATTGCGAACATAGGCCCACATGCATCAATATCGGCAATTGCGATTTCTAAATTGCGAAAAATAGCGATTCGCAATTTAGAAATCGCAAAAGCCTATGCATGATTATTTTTTCCTTTTTTATGCAATTTGGTAAAAATCGCTATTTTTACCGAATCGCATAAAAAATGCGATTTTCACATTGCGAGTTTGCAATTCCCATTCATTCCTATGGGCCAAAATCGCAATTCATCAATCCATTTCAAGGGTGGAGAGGGGAGTCTAAATGACCCCACCATGCACCCCTGAAATTTATTTTTCGCATCATGTTGCATACACACATGTCCTAAGGACATGTGTGTCCGTAACATGAATGTTTTAAAAATGCATTTTCTGCGTTATTTACACTTTTTGCAAATTTACCGAGTGGTTCAACTACTCGGTAAATTTATCCCTCTAATTGCGAATTCGCAATTTAAAAAGTAATCATGCATTGCTTTTAAGAAATCGCAAATTTGCGATTTCTTAAAAGCAATTGCAATTTTAGAAATCGCAAAAATTGTTGCGATTTCTAAAATTGCTTGATGCATCCAAAAAAGCATTTTTGGAATCGCAAACGGACGATTTTAAGGAATCGCACCGTTTGCGACTCCAAAAATGCTTGATGCATGTGGGCCATAGACCATTCCTGAGTCCTGGAAGGGATCTATAATTTCACCTATTTACAAAAGTGGTGAGTGATCTCACTCAGCTAACTACTGATTAATTATGCTGCAAAATATTGAAGCTAAGCTCATTGCACCAATTCTCCTGAAAGAATTACCAGGGTGGGCAACAACAAAAGCACTTAATCCCACCAAATCAATCGGATTTTATACTAGGGCAAGGGACAGCAACTAATATTTTAATACTGGGAATATTAATAGAAAAATATAAAGTGAAAAAACAACCGCTATACCTATGTTTCGTGGATTTTAAATCAGGTTTTGATTGTGTAGATAGGCAAAATTTATGGAGGAAACTGGATAACTATGGTATTAGTCCTGGCCTCTTAAAAGCAATCCAATTACTATACACCGAGACTTGGACCAGGGTCCGATTAGGTAACAGCTCACGGCTATCAAAAAGAATTGATACATCCAAGCAAGGATGTGTTTTAGCACTGTATTTATTTGATTTATTCGTATCTGACCTTACGGAAGCACTGGACAATGATTTGGCTCACTCACCGAAATGGCAGATAAACAAATCTCAAATCTACTATATGCAGACGATGTTGTATTGCTCAGTCAAACAAAGATAGGGTTGCAGCGACTTATAAACAAAATATCAATGTATTCAATTAAGAACAAGATGGTAATAAATGAAACAAAACCTAAAGTAATGGACTTTAGCAATAGGGTATCGACCCACAGTAAACATAAATGGGATCTGCAAAGTCGTCAGTTTGAACAAGTGAAATGTTATAATACCTTGGTATACTGTTTAACCACAAGGGCTCATTCTTACAACATAAAACAGAGCTGACACAAAAAAGTAATTGGTTACTTATGGGCTTTCGTCACTACACATATCTCTGTGTGGGCCAACCTATCTTCCACCACTAAAGGTTATAAAAGCAAAATTGCTGCCCAGACTTACCTATGGAAGCTTAAATTCTTTTGGGTATGGATACTACGCTAATTGAATAATGCTATAACAAAAACTTTAAAATATTTGTTTTGTCTTCTGGCTTACGCTTCTCCGGCCCAGATCCGACTTGAATTTGTCTTCTGCAACCAGCAAATCGCAAGGCTGGGTCAGTATGTAAAGGTATGGAAACAAATTAAAACCAACACTTTTAATCTACTCTGCAAGAAATACAACGGAATCAAACCTCTCACTTTTATAAATATCTTCAAATAGCACTGAAAGAGTTGTCAGTACACGAGATTAGGGAAATGTCACTAACAACACTATCTTTTAACAAAATAATTAATAGATCAACAACAAATCTATCCCCTGAAAGACAAAGAGTTATTTACTAAGCGAACGCACACCTGGATGATAGTGAATAAATATACGATCCTTAAAGTTCAGCCATATCTAGAAATACCTTGGACAGTACAAACAAAAATATTTATGAAATCAAGATTTGGCAGCCTACCAGGACTAATACATGCATTGCTGTGCGTGAGACCAACTAAGATGATTCCCTGTAGACTATGCAATCAGTGGGAAGAAAATATTATACATTTGGTTTGCTTATCTACATAAATGAAAGATGAAACAGTGAGATATTTAAAGAATTGTTTTATTGAAAGAGGTATACGATCATGTAGACAAGCCTTGGTAGTTTGTTTTAAGCCAATGGATATAATAATGATTGCAAATTTTACTAAATTTTTAATTCTTACGAAAAATAAATTGGAATTCAGTGATTTGAGCAGAGTAAATGTGGAAGTTAATAATAGCTAGAGAAGAATTCTGAATTGCACATGTGAATTTGCACATAAGTAATGAATTCATAACTGTAAATTATTCCGATTTTAAGATTTGCCTTGTTGACTTGTAATAATGATTAGCTAAATTAGTGTATATAATGTGTTCTCTATTATTCTCTGTGGTAATTGTTCGGCTAAGGTTTATGATGGATTTCAGATTCATAGTTAAGTTTTAAAGAAGTGTATTGATGATTTTCTAATTGTAAGATTTTAACTAATCATGCAATAGCGTTATTATTATTAACTCTAAGAAGATGTTACAATAGCTGCTTAGCACCAGAAATGGAAGAGAACTAACTGGAGACAGACTGCTTGACTGCAGTTCTCAGTAACAGAGGGCCAGCAGGCGCTGCTGCTGGTCAGAAGATGATCTGATCATTCATGATCGCCTGCTAGCCTAAAAAGCACATTTTATAGCATGATTCAGCTTGTTATTGAAACTACCCTCACAATCCTAACCCATCTGCATCTCTCCCACACCAAGAAAAATACCAGCCTTCTGTTCTTATTCTAACATTTTGCAAAGGCCCAGGCATGATACTGAAATACAACTTTGCATAGCTGCCATTTTTTAAAATTGCTTATATGTGACATTTATATGTTTTCATTGTGTGAATGAGTGACATTCTACTACTGAATGTGGGGCACTTTGAGTGGCACTTCCTTGTGAGTAAATCAAAGCAATGCCTACCATTATTTACATACCTGTGATTTTTCTATTACTATAACCAGATATGCAACACAATAACCAATGTGCCCTAAAATAAGCCAGACATGAAAATAGAGATAGGAAGCAGTCGGGTCACAGGTGACTGCACCACCAAATCAGTCACAATAGTATATCTTAATGCCCACCTCAAGTGATCTTCTGCTTGTAGATCACAAAACAATAACTAGGGTCAGATTGGTTGGATGAGAGATATGTAGAAAACAAACATTTAGGTACATATGAACACGTGAACACAGGCAATTATAGAGGAATGAATTTCAGGATATCTTTATTTTCTGTTCTGCATCACAAGACCTAGTCAGCCATGCATTTTGCCCAAGCATGGGCTTCTTCAGGGCTGAAATGGCATAGAAGATAAAACCACTTTAAAAAAGGGAATATGCAACCAAGAAAACACTTGTATACATACTACCAAGAGTGTAGAGAAGGGGATATATTTGAGAGGAAAAAAACAAGAAACAAAGAGTGCAAGATGTTTAGATACAACCTAAAGGTGAAAGAGTTGGTGGGGGAAAATATTGAATCTAGTGCTTGTGATGGCGTGAACAGAGCATCTGTGTGATGCTGTCATAACATCTGGAGAATGGTTGCGAGAATCTTTGTGTGAAAAAGACTTTGAAAGCTAACTATACGTGAGGTTACCTTACATCCCATAGGAAATGTGCAAGAGATCTTGCTAAGGCTAGATAAGCTGGCTTGCCAGTATAGTATGTATGGAAGGGCATGAGTATATCTAGTTGTGCGTTAATCCAAGAAGGACGATTGGAGATGAATTCTAAGCACCGCAAAAAATTAGATAAGTGTAAGCTAACGCAAAACTGAAGTGAGTTTGAAAATAAGGTGACCTTACACACAAACACTAGGTAATTTATAATGCTCCACATACCTTATGCATGTATTTTGAGCTCATGGTAGAGCGAAAAAGAAAAACCAGAAAGAGATGTACCTGGTATTTAAATTAACTATCCAAACTGTATTCAGTGTTATCGGCTTAGTAATTGCCGGTAGCTAGATAGCAATAAGTTTTGACCTGCAAAGAAATGGGGAGAGTGTGTTAAAGACCAACCATACAAGTGTACCACTCGTATTCAATTGTGTACACCAAAATAAGAAGTGTAACAACAATGCTATCAGTCCGATCTGAAAATGACGCAGGAGTGAGTCCATTTAAACACAGTACATGTTAATAAAACAAACGAGATCATGCGGCAAGGGGTGCTAAAAAAAAACCGAAGGGAATAATAGTAATACAGCCAGAGGACCTAACGAATGTGGTTATTCGGGACGTCATCTTTATCATGGTTTGTTTTTGCATTGCAAAAGGCAGTTAAAGAAAGATGGATGGAGCCTCAATCCAACACACGGCCCCGTAATTTATCGAAAAAGAGTGCAATTCTAACAGGACAGTTCTGTGTACCGTCTTAGCACAAATATAAAGGGCCCATGAGGAAACAACTTTCTAGAGCTTGGTGAATAAAGCAAAAAGCGGGTAAAACTAAAAAAAAACATGTCCGGTGAAGCGACTGGAATCAAGCACAGCGCTTCGGACATCTTAGATGGACCCACAAACGCCCAAAGTTATTTCTATGGTACCAGCACTACTGTATGGCATCCTTTTCTTGTTCCTTTATTCTTACAATTTTCACTGCACTTTTTGCTGTCTGATCATAATAGTTCTTTACTTAGGAACACATAACCTTATTTTATTCTCGCTCAATTGAAATTGCACGCTTTAGCACTTCTTTGAACATTCTAGACACACTGGTGTTATTTCTTTCTCTTTTGTGTGTTTTTGTTTTCCTTCGGCTAGACCCATACTCACTAGGCTTTGGCGCCCCCGATAAACTTCTCTTTAGGGGCACCATTTCTTGTTTTCTTATTTGAGGTTTCACTCACCTACCCCGGTCTAATTGAATTCTTGCTCTTTTAAATCTATGGCCACTTTGCTTTTAGTACATATCATATTTCTATGGCCTTGTTCGTTCCATTTGTGTTGTAAACTCTAAGTTCCATTTTTAGGTCTCGTAGAGAGACCTATTGTAGTCAAACCAGAAAGCTGAGGATTTGTAGAAGTGCACATGCTCGTGAACGCGCTTCTATCCCCCTGCCTTGCTCTTCAAAGGCTCCCCTTACCATTTGCTCCTGCTTCCCCGCCCACTGCTTCACACTTCACGGCCGCCAGGCCGTGACTCGCATTTTTTTCTCTGTGCCCTCACCTCTCCAGCCCCTCCCTGCTCGCCATGCTCCTTGCTTCCAGCCTAGGCCAAACTCATGCCTTCAAAACGGTGCACAGACAAAATATCGACTCCAAAATATCGACTGGACATAATATCGACTTTTAAATATAGACTGGACAAAATATCGACTGGACAGAATATCGACTACAAAAATATCGTTTTTAAGGTAAGTGAAGTAATATCGACTGTATAAAATATAGATAGCAAAAATATCGAATTTTTCATAATATATAATATTTTATAGTGTATTTTTATGTAATAATATGTGTGAAAAGTGTGTATTAATGTTATAAAATATTTTATTAAATGAATTTTGTTTTTATAATAATTGCGTAATGTAATTCTGTAGCGGGTTGTGGGTTTATAGGGGAATAGGGTGAGAAGTAATTTAATAATAATTAATTAATTAATATATGTTTGTAAATATTTTTAATTAATAATTAATTGATCATTAATAATATTAATTAGTTAATTTATTATTATAATTTTGTACATATTTTTTATTAGTAATTAATTGGTAATTAATTAATTGTAATTAGTTAATTACATTAATTAGAGTACATTTTTAATATATATAATTTTGTGTTATTGTTAAGTAATTAATTGGGAAAAAATAATATTAATTATGAAATTAATTACAGCTAATGTGCTAATATATTTACTTTGTTGTTATTGTTAATTAATAATTAATTGGTAATTAAATAATATTGATTAATTTTGGGTAAAGGAGTATTTTTAGGGTTCAGGGTCAGTTTTCAGTTTATGGGTAAAGGGGTATTTTTAGGGTTCAGGGTCAGTTTTCAGTTTTTGGGTAAAGGGGCATTTTTAGGGTTCAGGGTCAGTTTTCAGTTTTAGGGTAAAGGGGTATTTTTAGGGTTCAGGGTCAGTTTGGGTTTTTGGGTAAAGGGGTATTTTTAGGGTTCAGGGTCAGTTTTCAGTTTATGGGTAAAGGGGTATTTTTAGGGTTCAGGGTCAGTTTTCAGTTTTTGGGTAAAGGGGCATTTTTAGGGTTCAGGGTCAGTTTTCAGTTTTAGGGTAAAGGGGTATTTTTAGGGTTCAGGGTCAGTTTTGGGTTTTTGGGTAAAGGGGTATTTTTAGGGTTCAGGGTCAGTTTTCAGTTTTTTAATGATATTTTAGCAAGTTGATAATGTGACCGTCGATACTCTTTGGAGTGGGAATAGTATTTTTTACACTTCTGGTATTGTACGGTAATATAATAGTATCCTATTTAATTATAGTATGTTACTATATATATATGTTTTAACAAATATGATTGTAAAAAATTATTTTAATAAATTTCATTTATTATTTAATTAGTATAAGTTAATTTAAGTATTTTTAAGTATATTTTAGTAATTAAAATGTAATATTAATTTAATTAAACACTGTTTTTAATAAAGTCGATATTTTTTATAACTATATTATTGTAAACGATATTTTGTACTCGATATTTTTGTACTTACCTGTTTGTAGATACAAACTCGATATTTTGACTGTCGATATTTTGTCCACGATATTTTTGCAAGTCGATATTTTGTCCCTCGATATTTTTTCAGTGATCCCTTCAAAACGTGACAGCATTGTACAGCCCGGCCGCCTTTTGGTCTCCATCAGTGTGTTAAAGTGCATGTTCCCGTGCACGAGCTTGCCATTTGCTCAGGCATTTCTCCTCCCCCTAATTAGTCACCCCTGCTGTTGCTGCCCACGCCCGGCCGTACTTTGTCTCGCATTTCTCCTTCCCCTCCCCACAGAAATGCCAAGAGCTTGTTTCTTTTTGTATCTGTTTTGTGACGCACGTAATCCTAAATCCTTATACTTTGCAACCAGTTCTTATGTAAATCGCTCTGACACCTTCCGGTAAAATTCGCGCTATATAAACTCGTATAATTAAAATAATATAAATAAAATAAAAAGTTCTGCGAGCAGCCACTTCAGGATATCCCTCCCACAGTGCAAGGCGCCTGTTGCGGATCTGCCCGCTCTTGAGGCCTGAGACGGCTAGCTATTCCCTGGTGTTGTTGTTGGCTGGCGGGTGGGGTAGATGTTTCTTGGCCTGACTCCCTCTCGCTATTCTGTGAGGCCTCCTTTAATGCCCCACCTAATACCTACCGAAGCTATTCTACATGCCAGTGGGCCCTGAGCCTTGGCCCCTTCATCTTTGTTATACCGGACGTCCCTTAATAATACTATTTTCGTGCCCTTAATAACAGCACCCTAGCTGGCTGTGAGACGTGAGGGGTCAGCTGAATTGTAACATCAGTGAGGAAATGCCATTTGCGGGGCACAGTGCGTAAGTAGCAGCCAGTCCCCATTTTTAATGTAAGTAACACTTTGTATTTACTGATCCGCCTTGTTGGAAACTTTATCTCTGTATATTCTTTTTTTTTTGTTGCGAAAATTGCCCCTCCTAGCCGCTGCAACACACTCACAATTCCACTGTCAATGTGAAAATACTTACACATAAGCAATCTGAAACCTTGGCAGCTTATGCAAATTACAACAACTGTTATGTTAATTGATGCAACGTGACACTTGCTCTTCTCTCACCATCCCCGCCACCACTCTGGCCTATCCCAGCGCATCCATTACATACCGCGCCCCACAGACCCAAGCAAGAGCAACCCCACGCGATGGAGGGGGGGGCAGTGGAATCCCCCAGCTGACCCTCTCATTAGCCAGGCCTAACGGCCCTCCTGCAACTCTATCTGCCGTGCAAACAAAGCCCATCTCTTCTGGCCTGTCTCTGTCCCACTCCCAGACTGCTATCCCAAGCCCGCTATGCAGTTCTGCACGCCTTTCTCCGAGCGGTCTCCGTCGTCTTCAATGACAGGATTCCCCTCCCAATCGCCCAGCAACGCTCCCACGCGTGCCTCACTCCGAGCGGTCTCCGTCTCAATGACATGATCCACCCTTCCCCTCCCGATCGCCCAGCACTCCCACACGTGTCTCACCCAAGGGCACTTGACTGTGCGGCCCCCTGCACCCCCCCCCCCCCCCGCCGCCCTCGGCCATCCCTGCATCCTTTACTGCACTCACCTTTCCCGACCACGCCCGACCCTGGCATTGTCCCCTCAGCGCCCGCAGCACCGACCACGCCCGACCCTGGCATTGTCCCCTCAGCGCCCGCAGCACCAAACCCCATTCCTATCGGCCCCAGAAGGATGAAAGGCCCGTGCATAACGCCCATCCATATCAGCTCCAAGCTTAAACCCCCCCCCCCCCCCCCCCCCGCTCACTGCCCCTATTTATGTTCTGCTAGGCACCGTGGCACCCTTGATCCATCTCACCCAACGTCCTATTCTTAGTACGTGGCCTTAAATTTTTCTAAGCTATGTATACCCATATTACACTGACAAATAGGTAAAGTTTGTGATCTCTGCTATCAAAAACCTAAATACGTTTAAAGCAGAAAAACCAGGCTTATTTAAAGCAGCAAAATACAGAGGCCTAAAAGTATATTAGAAAAAACAAAGCATTTTTCCCATTGACCAAATATATGGCAAGAAAATATAATCTAATAAAATATGTGAAAATAAATTATTTGTTTTCACAGTGAACTACATAAATCATGATGATACAAGATCTAGATCTCCCTATTAATGTATATATTTTTGCATGATTGTTACCCTCGTTTATATTTACGTTTGGTTTTAATGGCTGCTAGGGTTGCTTTGGGTTTACACTGAAGAGCTCAGTGCTGGTATGGAGTGCTAAGGTCAGTCAACTGCCAGGTTAAGTTTGGCCAAAAACTATCTCAGGCTGTAAGAGCTGGGAGGAGCCAGTGATGTCAGCCTCATGCTACTTTTCATGTATATCACCATCTATAATTCTCCGGCAGTCAGCGCCCACCCAAGCCTTGTCCACATCTGGTTTGTTTGTTACTGCTAACTCTTTCACACGTACGCACGCACGCATACACACACACACACACTCACAGGAAGATATTTCTGTGTATTAAATGCTCGCTGCTGACATCTTTAGTTATGTAATAAAGGTCATCAGTTCACATCCTGGCAGGACCAACTCACACACGTGCTATTTAGTGCGAATTCTTTCACACACACACATGCACGCACACACGCACACACACACACACACTCACAGCAAGATTTTTCTGTGTTTTAAATGCTCGCTGCTGACATCTTCAGTTACGTAATAAAGGTCATCAGTTCACATCTTGTTAGGACCAACTCACACATGTGCTATTTAGTGATAATTCTTTCACACACATGCACGCACACACATATTCACAGCAAGATTTTTCTGTGTTTTAAACGCTCGCTGCTGACATCTTCAGTTATGTAATAAAGGTCATCAGTTCACATCCTGGCAGGACCAACTCACACATGTGCTATTTAGTGCTAATTCTTTCACACATATGCACGCACGCGCACACACACACACACACACACATTCATAGCAAGATTTTTCTGTGTTTTAAATGCTCGCTGAAGACATCTTCAGTTATGTGATAAAGGTCATCAGTTCACATCCTGGCAGGACCAACTCAACCACATGCTATTTAGTGCTAATTCTTTCACACGCATGCACGCACACACACATTCACAGCAAGATGTTTCTGTGTTTTAAACGCTCGCTTCTGACAACTTCAGTTATGTAATAAAGGTCATCAGTTCACATCCTGGCAGGACCAACTCACACACGTGCTATTTAGTGCTAATTCTTTTACAAACATGCACGCACACACACACATTCACAGCAAGATTTTTCTGTGTTTTAAACGCTCGCTGCTGACATCTTCAGTTATGTAATAAAGGTCATCAGTTCACATCCTGGCAGGACCAACTCACACTTCCAGCTTCTAAGGTGGATGAATTGAGTACCGTTTCATTGGGTAATAGTAGTTCATTTTCATTGTGTTGTGAGTGCACCTGCTGGTCAAAATAGACTGCCACGTTAACGCATGCATGCAACACATAGGGCCAGTGGTTCAACGACTAGTGCTAAGGGAGATACATTTATCACTTTGTGTGCAGACTAATTACTGAGATTAATTTGCATCAGCAAAAATGGAAGCCTGCAGTTCGGCAATTCTAATCACATTCTATGCCTCTCTTGTCATACCGTCACTGTAAATTGTCTGGAATGCGGCTCACACAAAGCCTTCCTTTACCGGGGGATTGCTTCTGAGGAGAACGCTGCCCACAGCAGAAAATTATTAACTCACTCTATCTGTCTATCCATCGCACTCACTCTATCGCCAACACTCTATCTATCTATCTATCTATCTCCCTCGCTCTATCTATCTATCGCACTCACTCTATTGCATCCCCACAGCATCACTCAGCACCACCACAGCATCACTCAGGGGCACCACATCACTACTATGCTCTACAAGAGCATCACTGAAAGCCACAGCATCACTCGACGCCACCACATCACTCAGCGCCACCACAGCATCAATCTGTGCAACCATTCAACAACAACTGGTTCAAATAGGTTCTCTCAATGTTGCAAGCTTTATTACGAATGTCACAAATTTTTTTAATATTTCACCTCTGTTCTTGGATTTTAGTCACAATAAAATACACTGAACATAATCTTCACAAAAGTTATTTACCAAAGTTTAAGCTATTGCCATTATAAATTACAATAACTTTTATTTGAGTATTAATTATTAAAAATAAATTAAAGCCATTGTTATTTTTAATATCAATACATCTAAGTCACGTTAATACAATACATATTGCATTACAAATGCTATAGGTGTCACATTTGCGAAAGTTAAAACTATTGGCATTGTAAATGACAAAGCTATTAATTTAGCTATTTTCAAAACCAACACATAAATACAAAATTTGTCATTTACAAGACCAATAGCTCAAACTTTCCTAATGCGAGACCTATTGCATTGCAAATGCTTGTTCTTCATGTTGCTTTCGCGTACTTGTGATAATTACGTTAGGGGACTAAACAAGGTAGACAACGTGACTTAAGTTTCCAAAGCATACAACTCATTCACACACAGAAGTGAGGATACTCTCTAACTGGCCTTGACGGTCTAGTTTTCTTTCTCTTCGATTTCCTGTGGTGGGAGGGAATGCTGGAAGTTAGGTCTCGTCATACTCGAGCAGTGCGGTCCAGCTGCCTAAACCTGCCGCTGATTGCCAACAGTTTTTAAACCGAAGGCGGAAGCGTCTCTTTTCCTGCTTCTACCGACAAGGTCCAAGACCGATTGCTAACGGACTAGACTCCGGGTTTCGACATACGCTGGCTTCATACGCTACTGTTTTGCTAACTTTGGGCGTTTTTGGGTCCGTCTAGGATGTCCGAAGCGCTGTGCTGGATTCCAATCGCTTCACCGGACATGGGTTTTTTAGTTTTACCCGTTTTTCGCTTTATTCACCAAGCTCTAGAAAGTTGTTTCCTTATGGGCCCTTTATATTTGTCCGGGCAAATAATAATTTTTGCTATTTTTTTATATTTACTGTTCTGCTTTCTCGTCTTTTTTTGTTAGGACAGAACGCAGAACTGTTCTGTTATAATTGCACTCTTTTTCGATAAATTACGGGACTCTGTGTTGGATTGAGGCTCCATCCATCTTTCTGCCTTTTGCAATGTGTAAACAAACCATGATAAAGATGACGTCCCGAGTAACCACATTCGTTAGGTCCTCTGGCTGTATCACTGCGATTCTCTTTGGTTTTTTTCAGCACCCCTTGCCGCATGATCTCGCTCGTTTTATTAACATGTACTATGCTTAAATGGACTCACTCCTGCGTCATTTTTAGATCGGACCGATAGCATTGTTGTTATACTTCTTATTTTGTACAATTGAATACGAGTGGTACACTTGTATGGTTGGTCTTTAACACACCCTCCCCTTTTCTTCACAGGTCAAAACTACTGCTATCCAGCTACCGGCAATTACTACGCCGATCACACTGCATACAGTTTGGATAGTTAATTTGAATAACAGCTACATCTCTTTCTGGTTTTTCTTTCTCGCTCTACCATGAGCTCAGAATACACGCATTAGGTATGTGGAGCATTATAAATTACCTAGCAATTGTGTATTAGTTAGGTCACCTTATTTTCAAACTCACTTCAGTTTTGCATTAGCTTACACTTATCTAATTTTTTGCTGTGCTTAGAACTCATCTCCAATCGTCCTTCTTGGATTAACGCGCTACCAGATATGCCCACGCCCTTCCGTACATACTATACTGGTAAGCCAGCTCATTTAGCCTTAGCAAGATCTCTTGCACATTTCCTATGGGATGTAAGGTAACCTCACGTATAGTTACTTTTCAAAGTCTTGTTCACACAAAGATTCTCTCAACCATTCTCCAGATGTTACGGCAGCATCACACGGATGCTCTGTTCACGCCATCACGAGCACTAGATTCAATATTTTCCCCCGCCAACTCTTTCACCTTTAGTTTGTATCTAAACATCTTGCACTCTTGGTTTCTTGTTTTTTTCTCAAATATATCCCCTTATCTACACTATTGGTAGTATGTATTCAAGTGTTTCCTTGGCTGCATATTTTAAAGTGGTTTTATGTTCTTGCAATTTCAGCCCTGAAGGAGCGCATGCATGGGCGAAACACGTTGGCTGACTATATCTTGTGATGCACAGCAGAAAATAAAGATATCCTGAAATTCATTTATCTATAATTGCCTGTGTTCATATGTACCTAAATGTTTGTTTTCTACATATTGCCTCTCATCCAACCAATCTAATACTGCAATACTCTATACTTACACATCAATCAATCTTCTTTAAATAGGCTTCAAGCAATCCAGAAAGTGGCAAATCCCCTGGTCCTGGGGGAACCCCATTATGCTTCAGTTAGGAAAGGACTGAGATTCCTGCACTGGCTAACAATAAAGAAATGGGTGTTGTTTAAAGCATTGTGCTTAACACATAAAGCCCATCACTCTACAGGTTCGAACTACGTGAGGTCCTCCATGAATAGGCATGTTCCCAGGAGATCTTTGAGATCGGCGGAACAGTATAAAGTAGTGGTTTCACGCTGCAAGAAAGTTAGGTGGTGTGAAAGCTCCTTTACTGTAGTGGCTGCTAAGTTGTCAAACTCGCTTCCTTAATTTATCAGAAGTCAGAATCGCATTTGAGCTTTCGTATGCAAATGAAATCCTGGCTATTTGTAGAGTAGATTAGTAAGGACAGTGTAGGTGATCTGCCTGTTTATGTGATCCACTGCTCTATTTGCCCTTCCTCATGCATAGCGCGGTGATACCGTTTGGTCTAATGCACTTTAGATATAGCACAAATACAATTTGCTTGGTATACATATATATTTTTGGCATTTTTTTGTATTATTTTTTTGAACTGGGGCTGTAATCTAAAAAAGCTTTGAACCCAACAAGGAGCAGCATGACTGCTGGCTTGTCCCACGCCAATCGCAGTGTTGGATGAGGGGCGGATCCTTTCCCCTATTCTATTTTAAGTTCAAGGAATAAGCACTAACAGGTTGTTAAATAAGACATAGTGCTTATAAGACGTATCCTAATAAGCAGTGGACCTCGAAAATCTCACAATTGTCTCTCCATGCTCTAGACTTTTTGGATGGATCCCCCTGTTTTTGAGAAGTGACACTATTTTCCCAATGACCTTAGATCTATGGACCTAAATATTTCTTCTTTCATATGAGGATGTATACTTCATATCCTCTTTGTGCCCTGAAGAAGTCCACATGTATGTGGGTGAAACACATTGGCTGACTTTTTTACACAATGATGATACAACAATAAAGAGAAGAACTTCAACTAGTACTGGAATGTTGTGGTGGATATATTTGGAATCAGAATTACATTTGTAGAAGTGGTGCACCACTGCTTGCTTTGTTTACCTAAAAAGTAATTGACATTAACCCACTTGGCAGCTACTACAACGAAATAACCACCAATATAGCAGATATAGCCAAAGCAGAGCCAGTGGTCTGACATGGCCTTAAGAGCCAACGCAAAAGCAGAGGCATCAATAGATTTGGCATCTAAATTATACAACAACTGTCATGTAAAAATATGAAAAACATTAACTAATACATGTCCTGAGAATGGTACTGATGGAACAAGGCTTTTGCGAAATAGAACCTGCTTGGATCAAACTTCTCATTGTGTGGAATATTAACAGAAGTTGTGTGAAAATTAACAGTAAATAACAAAGAGGACGGAAGAACATGGAATTGCGCAAATGCGTGCTGGAAAAAGATCAGTATTTCCAGTACTTTTTCAGTTGGACGCAAATGTGAATGATTAATGCAGGAATAACAGCCAAAAGAAAATAATGATTGAAGCAATGAGGTTTAATAGAGAAAGTTTCTCTTTGCACTAACTGTCTAAACTGTGTACATAACGGGTAGAGAAATACAAAGCATTAATAATGGAGTTTTGTTGTGTTATGGTATTTTGATGTGTGTTTGTTTTTCCTAGAGAAAAAGCATGTTTTTACTGTTCTGCAGAAAAAGCCTCAAAAGTCTTTTTTGGTTTTATCTTCTTTCTAAAATGTAGGCTGCAAAGAAATGTATTTTGTCTATTGAGAGTTCCTGAAGATGACCATTGTTGTGTGGAGGAAGTAATGAATGTTATTAGTGGAATTTCCTTGCCCACCGGAGAAAGTGTTATTGTGGACAATCGTGCTGAAGCAACAATTCTGCTAATTGTTATGTGCAAGCTGCAGAAGAGATTGTTGGAGTTTCCTCTGCTGAAGAATGATGACGAAAGTTTCATAAAGACCAAGGAACTGTTGAAAGTCAGGTGCTTTGGAAGTGGAGTGATTAGACACCCCCTGCTCTAGCTCAATCAGAATTCTGTATTTTGTGTGTTTCGATACATGGGGGGCTGGATCTTTAGTTAATAAGGGTATCATTACTAATGTTAGAATTTCAGAAGGGGCTCAAGACTTTATGAGAAGAGAGGGCTGTGTTGCTGATGTCTTTACTTAACTGTGGCTGTTGTTCTGTTGATCCTGACTCTTTTACTTTGCTCCTCATATCTTTATGAGGGTGCTCAGCCTACTCTTCTGGCCGGAGAGGGCCTTTCCAGACTATTAGCAATCCGTGCTATAGTTTTTTTTAGGTTTGTATGATGTTTCGAATTTGCATTTATCTTATTGCAAATGTTCTTTTGTCTTTTTACGTATCCACTTACTCATGCATTGTTTGAAATATATTATGAGTTACTGCTTAATGTTTCTTCTGTATGGTGATCTATGGTTCAAGGGTTCGAGCTGTATTTGCACTTGTTAAGCATTCATAATCATTTGAAAATTAGATAAAAGCATGTTGATAAGAAATCAGAGTCTGTCATTCTTAATGTAAATTTGATCTTAGTGTTCGAATACTTTCTTGAGTAGGTCCTCATAAGGTTAGGATTCTGTCAACAATCATTGCCATTCCCTGTCAACTCTACAAGATTCATCCTGCGGAGAGTTTACATTACCCCCGTAGCCACACATAGGATAGATCCAGATAGACCCCACTGTTGCTTGAAGTGCAGAGCTCAACAAGCAGACTTCACCCATCTCTCTTGGAATTGCGGTAAAATCAAGACCTTTTGAGCTGCAATTTTCCAAACACTAGGGGAGATAGTAGATTTGGAGATCAATCCCACACCGGAAACCGCCCTGTTGCGTTATTGTGTTAATTTCCAAAGGGGGTTAGGAAATATATTGTCATTGGATTACTATTGGCTAAAAGAGATAGAGCAATTAAATGGGGATGTAAACCTCTCCTACACTAAAAGGCTGGTTAGATAGTTTAGCATACTGTAACATAAATAGCAATTTGTATGCCGGCAAGCTTCCAAAGTCGTCCCGCCAAAAGATATCTGGGGCCCTTTGAAAGCATATACTACGGCTCAACGTTCATAATCTGCTTCACAGCTAGAACAGGGAATAGTTCCGGCGGGTGTGAGTTATATGGCTATTCCATGAATATTAACCACTATTGCAGCAACTGTGTTCTGTTGAGAAAAGTATATACCACCGGTTCAAATTCACGATTACTGTGCCATATTTAACAGGTCGGATGGATGGTCAATCAAGAACAAACCTTACTGTGACCAATATGCATTTGATGTATATTATATGTAGAACTGGTGACTTGCTTTCTTTTATAATCGGCCAATAACTGTCAATACGTGATGCTACTGTTGTAAATGGTACTAATGTAACTTATATGAAACTGGTTAATGCAGTGTTAGGGACCAAAAGGGGTTAAATTGGTTACTGATGGTAGAATTGGGCAAAGCCCCTTTTCGCTGCATCAGTACCTTGAGTGAAACAACAGATTTCAGTTTTGTCGGTGTGCATCATGTACCTGGCTATAAAGGTTGCATATGAAGCAACCTCTTTACCTATTATACTAGGGGTCCTTGACCTTTTGATGTTTGCGGACCCCCCACTTGATCATCGCTGGAACCCGGTGACTCCCACTGAATCATTATTGGAATCCGGGCCCCCCACTGAGCCTTTGTCTAGAATCCCGGGTCCGCAGCCTAAGCATTTTTAATCATTTGAACTGCAAAACAATATACAAAAATACATAAACAAGCATTCTCCAAACACAAAAGTACACAAATGATGAAATATTATATTTATTTCACAAACAAACAAAAGAAAATCAGCATTTTAATATAAATGTGAAGGATGGACATTTTTAAAATGCTTTTGAGGCCACTCATCATTCATGCTATATTCTGATGCACTTGACCTGCTCCAACGAATAAATCTGAAGATACTAACTTAATTTTTAGCCTGCAATTTCAAATTTGGAGCCCAGGTTGAGGATCATTGTATTAGACCATATATACCTTATATACGTGATGTTTATGTAAAGGGCAAACACAAAACAACATTTGTTCACTCACCATTCAGATAACCCGGGCAAAAAAGTGAGGCACACTGGCATAAAGTGGTTTGCCCAGTATATCACACTTTGGTCATATGAAGAAGCCAGGGTTTGAGCCCACATTCCACAAACATCAGAGGACAGTATTTTGTTTTCAGTTCTTTCATGAGCTGACTTAGATCAGTAAATGGAAAGGGGCGACCACTCGGTCCCCCCGAACGTATGGTAGGGTGCCCCGATCCCCCCGGGAAACCATTTTGGGCGGGAGGCGTGTCTCGGCTGGTATGCCCGAAGCGGCGTAGCCGGGGCGCGCCTTTTCCCGCCCAAGAGGGGTTGTCCTAGACACCTACACCGTTGGCCACGCCCCGTAGGCGGATCGGAGGAGGGTACACGCCCTCCCGAGGAAGAATAAAAGGAGCAACAATCCAAGGAAGCATCCTCTTGTTCCTGTGCTTGGAAACTGCACCTCCTCGTTGCACGTGAGCCCGAGACGGAACAAGGAGCCAATTTTGAGAACTTGTAATTTTTGTGTTTCTCTTTTCAGTGCTTCCGAATTTTTGGATCCAGGCCCTCGAGTCGAATATCCGTGAAACGATGCCTGGCAAAAAGGTCGGAAAGAAGGTTGGGACCGAACAAATGCTTTGCATGCTGGTGAAGGACATGGCGAACATGAAGAATCAGATGGCGGCAATGAATGGTACGGGCAGACCGAAGAAAGTCATCGGACCAGCATTGCCAGGAGTAGTCCCTGCCGGGAGAGGTAAAAGGGCCAGGAATAGGGCGACAGGGGGTGAGGCCCCGGTTCCCGAGTCACCTCCGGCGAGCCCGGTCAGTCCAGTGGAGGCCCCAGTTCCGATCCCGGACGCGGGACAGCCGATCCCTGTTGTAGTTACACCTGTTAACGAGGGGGATATGCCTCCCGAGCTGGCCGCCCAGTTAGCGGCGTGGTTAGGCAAGAGCAACGAGGGTGCCATGGCACCGGGGGACACGGCCGAGGAGGCCAGATTAATAATGAAGCAGTTGCGGCAATCGAGAGATGCTGCGAAGGCACCTTGTCCTCTTGTTTCCCCTCAGGTTCCCTCGGAACAGCCGGCTTCGGACGTTGGAACAGCAGCAACAACAGGTCCAGCTACTGATTCGTGTAAGCAGCCGTTGCCAATGGCGAGGGAGGGATCGTTACCCTCAAGGAGGGAAAAGGTGGTCCAACATATTCCGATGGCCACGAAAGAAATGATCTGGGCTGATAAATATGTGAACATGTTTTCGCTGTTGACCGATCACTATGAGATAGAGCACGTTAAAAATCAGAAGGAGTTGTTGCATCCGAGTGTATGGCGAGCAAAGATGGCGAGTTTCAGAGTTGATGAGACAATCGCTAATTGGGCCAGGGCTTTTGGAATGTTCACTGCAATCATGGAGGAACGTAGGCCCGAAGTATTGCAGGAATTGGCTTGTTATCAGACACGTATAATGGAATTTTATGAAACGTATGAAGGTAATCAATGGTTGGGTTATGATAACAAATTTCGTAAGGCCAAGGAGCACGACTCATCCCTGACGTGGGATTCTTTCGACTCCATTTCCTGGCAGAAACAGGTTATGCCAAACACGACGAAGCCGTCTTCGTTTGGCGGGAATGGGGCGGAGCCTTCCCGCCATTATTCGGTGGCGCCCTTTCGAGCGGGCGCCAGCAGTGATCAACACACAAGGAGTAATGGGAACTCGGGTAAGAAAGGGGTCTGTTGGAGCTTTAACAGAGGCAAGTGCACTAGGCCACATGGGACATGCAAGTTCAGGCATGAGTGTGCAGGGTGCGGACAGTCTTCACACCCCGAGAGTTCGTGCAGAGCCAAAAATGGTGATACAGGGGGTAGAGGAGGCGCCAAACAGGTCTAATATCGGCCGAGGGGCACCGCTACCTACTCCCGTCGACATCATGGCAATGATCCCTTGGCTGAACGAATACCCTGATCATGTCTCCGCCGGGGTGTTGCGAGGCGGTTTCTCATATGGTTTCCGCATCCCGGCGGGGGATTTTCGGGGGGAAGCACAGTGTAAGAACCAACTGTCGGTTCAACAAAATACGGCGGTAGTACAGGCAAAGATTGCAAAGGAGGTGGCCCGAGGTCGGGTCGCGGGACCATATGGCAACCCACCAGTTCTTAACTTTGTTTGTTCACCGTTGGGAGTAGTCCCCAAGTGAGTTTAGGTTAATCCATAATTTGTCCGCTCCTAGGGGTCTTTCGGTGAACGATGCGATTGACCCAGGAGTTTGTTCGGTGCAGTATGCATCCTTTGATGAGGCCGTCGCCATGTTGAATCGCCTGGGGCCCGGAGCGCTGATGGCTAAATCTGATATCGAGTCAGCGTTCCGGTTGCTCCCGGTACACCCACAGGATCAGCGACTCTTAGGTTTTGTGTTTCAAGGACGCTACTACATGGATAAATGTATGCCAATGGGTTGCTCCATCTCTTGTGCGTATTTTGAAAAGTTCAGTAGTTTTTTGCAATGGGCGTTCACCAGAGCCACAGGCTTTACGCAGGTTATGCATTACCTTGATGATTTTCTGTTTCTGGGGGCAGCCGGGGACACGGAATGAGCACAGGCTTTGAGGGAATTTTGTAATCTCATGAGACGATTTGGCGTGCCACTGGCACCAGGCAAGACAGTGGGGCCGTGTACTTCACTCGAGTTTCTGGGAATTGAGCTCGATTCTGAAGAGGGGTGCTTCCGTTTGCCCAAGGAGAAGGTAATGAAATTTAAGGCCTCGCTCGAAATATGCATCGGCAAGAAAAAAGTAACTCTCCATCAGTTGCAGCAAGCTGTGGGTCAGCTTAACTTTGCCCTTAGAGTGATACCGATGGCTCGCCCCTTTTCCCGCTCTATCGCACAAGCCATGGTTGGCCTTAAGGAAGGGCATCACCGCACAAGACTGTCAGCAGAGGTTCGCCAGGATATGCGCATATGGTTGGCATTTCTGGCGGATTTCAACGGTCGCGTCGTGTGGAACAAGCCACCAGTTTTCTCCGAGGAGCTGGGGTTGTGGACCGACTCGGCAGGGAGTGTGGGTTTTGGCGCCATCTTTGGTAATCAATGGTCGGCACGAACATGGCCGGCGTGGTGGCACGATAGTGGGCTCACAGGTAACATTGGGTTTCTTGAGCTGTTTCCCATTCTAGTGGCCTTGAAAACATGGCCAGAGGGGTTTCGTGATCGCACAGTGGTGTTCTGGTCGGATAATATGACCGTGGTTGAATGTGTCAATAATCAGGCAGCACGCTGCAAATGGATCTTGAGATTACTGAAAGAAATTGTCCTGCTGTGTATGAGACTAAACGTCCACTTTAGAGCAAGACACGTGCCTGGGGTACTGAACCAGGCGGCTGATGCACTCTCTCGTTCCCACATGCAGGCCTTCCGGGGCTATCTGCCCTCAGCGGACTTGGTGGCGGCACCATTTCCCGAAGTTCTCTGGTCTCTCGGTGCCCCGGATTACAAAACCTTGTGGGAGAGAGTCTAGCACCCAGGACAAGGAAGGCATATGAAGGAGCGTTCCGTTCCTATTGGTCATTTTTGTGTCCAGCTAGGGGGGAGCATTGGGGGCAGGAAGAGTATGTCCTGAAATTTCTGGTATCATTACATCAGGCAGGCCGATCAGTGGCAACAGCCAATAGGCACCGGGCCGCCATTGCCTTCATGGCGCAGGCTCATGGCATCCAGGACCCCACAGCGTCCTTTCTCGTAAGGAAGGCACTGCGTGGGTGGCAACGCCTTGAGGGTCGTAGAGTGGACGAGAGGCACCCGATAGGGCTAGCAAGGTTGTCCCTGTTAATGTCCGTACTCCCTGCGACATGTTCGTCTCAGTCAGAGACAGTGCTGTTCCGGGCCGCTTTTGCATTGGCATTCCATGGGGCTATGCGGGTAAGCGAACTGGTAGCGAGGAACAAGCAGGATACGGGGGGAGGTCTGTGTCGAGAACACATCCAGATCAAGGGTGATACGATGGTAGTCACTATAGCCAGGTCCAAAACCGATCAGGGAGCGATCGGGGACAGTGTGGTTGTTCAGCGCATGCTAGGGTCCCCCATGTGCCCGGTGAAATGCATGGAGGAATATTTAGCGCAGAGGGCGGTATCATGGGGGGGAAGCTTGCTGATACATACCGACGCCACCCCACTGACTAGGTTTCAGTTTTAGCGGGTGTTAACAATGGCAATCGCGGCAGCGGGCTTGAACCCGAGCGATTTTGGGACCCATTCCTTCCGGATAGGGGCTGCTACAGAGGCTACAGCCAGGGGTCTGAGTGTGGAAAAGGTGAAACAGTTGGGGCGTTGGTCCTCGAATTGTTATAAAAGGTATGTGCGGTTGCACATGTTGTGAAGCTAATGTCATGCACTCACGCTTCTTGTTTTCTGTTTGGTTTACAGTTTCGCGAGCAGGCTTTGCGGGGCAGACTGTGCAGTTGACCCGACACCTGGGGACCAGCGGTCAAAGATCACCGGCTGAGGGAAGAGTGGTGTGGGTCGTTGGCCACTCATACGTGAGGCGTGCCGCGGACGTATTCAAAGCAGGTGACATGATTCACGTATCTGGGGAATACGGGTACAGGGTGACCTTCCACGGAAGGGGCGGGCTCTGTATTGACCAGTTTCAAAGTTTTATGGAGGGACTGTTAGGGCGGACGAGGTCACCGCCATCTGTAATCATAGTGCATCTTGGGGGCAATGATTTGGTGACCATTGGTCGACGAGTACTTCTCGAGTTAATTTTATCCACAGTGAGTTGGTTGGCGAGAAGGGTTCCGGGGTGCACGATTGCATGGTCACACATGATTCCTCGGAAGGTGTGGCGGGGGGCCCTCTCTGTGTCAGCTTTGAATCAGTCGGTAAAGAAAGTTAATAACAAACTGAGTAGGTTGTTTCGTTCGGGAAAGTTGCATTGTATCCCACATGGATGTATTCGGGGGGACCATATGTATCTGGAAGATGGGGTCCATTTGTCCCGGGAGGGGAATGTCTTACTCATAGGAGACGTCATAGCTTGGTTAAAGAGTTTGTGTAGCCATGACCTTTAGTAGGAGTTTTGTGGGGGGTCCGGATAGCCGGTCAACTATCCGGCCTGTGGCGGTAAGGTCATGATCGGTGAGCAGTAATTGGAAGATCCCTAGAGGTGGGGCGCCACCCATTATGGATGGGAGCGCCCGGGGGGAGGCGGCCATTGGCCCCTCACACGGGGAGGCGGTACCCTCTAAGGATGGGGCTGCCGAAAGGGAAGGCGGTCATAGGCCCCTCCCAGGGGAGGAGGGCTACGGGCCCCTCCTGGGAATTTCCTGGGGCCAGGACATCTGCGACGGCGGATGTGGTAAGCAGTGTGAGGTGGGAGGGGGGTCTACGCTACCTTCTAGACACCTCACACGAGTCCTCGGACGACCACTAAGATGGCGTCGAGTAAATATGGGGCCCCCGCTAAGACAAGGGAAATTGGAAGTTGGCACAGAGGTACAGTCCTCTGTGCGCCCGCCCATCACAAGTGAGGGGGGAGTTCTGGTATTAGGGATCTGACACCGGTTACGACCTTGCCGTTGGCCCGTAATGTTAGGATGTACAATTTGAATTTTGAGAATATGCATTTACAGGATGTTTTAGAATCGGCTAGGAGAACCTTTGTATTAGAGATGTGTTAAGGTTAGCCAATAAACATCGTAATGTGTAAATGAAATTGTACATGATATGAAACTATTATTTTAATGTTTTAATTTTGTTTCATATTTTAATAAATACGGCCGGGAGGGTAACTCCCTCCCGCCTTCCAAAAGTTCAAGAACTGTGTCCGTCTTCCCATTCTTGGGGAATTGTGTTGGGAGGGGGTGATGGGTATCCCGGCCATATACACATATTGCATGTTAAGTGATTCCAACAGCATATATATTCTATTATATACATAGATAATCCACTTTGGCCGCACATCACCCTCACTAAGCTTAGCCTTTGGCTGTGCACAGTGGAGGTTGGGCACAGGGTCTGGCCTGGCACCCTATATCCTGCCTTGCAAGCAAATCTAGACACTCATTTTAGTGTTTGGTGTTGTTTGTCTTTTTTTTAACATTGTCAAAAACTCATAAAATGGAAGAAATGCACAAGTGGAAAACAAAATTGCCATCAAATCTAGCAAAAAAATGGCTGCTTGTGAGTCGGTTTCCAATTTTGAGTTAATTGTGAGCTATTCAGCATTACAGCACTTTTCTCTAAGGTGAGGCTTTTTACCACATATCTGGATGCCACTGATCACAGCCCTGTGGTCAGTCACCATTGAGGCTGGCTTTTTATAACTGTCAACTGTCCAAAAACGTTTGGACAACGTGAACCTTATGAGTCCGAGCTGGCCAGCAAGTTTCAAGATGGCTGAAAAAATCTGCCCTGATTCAGCCAATCATATGTTGTAAAAAGTTCAAAATGTTATTAACATTATTCACAATTTAAAGCTGAAGAAATATAGAAAAGCATTAACCCTTTAAAGCTTGTGACATAACTTTTTAAGATTCTTATATCTTAAAATCTAAACAAAGAAGAACCATAAGCTGAGTAAAGTTCTACTTTCAACTATTTAGGCTATGGATGTGAGCAAATGTACCTATGGGAGCTAAAATGGAAATCATTTCTTCATTTGCCCCATCTAAACTTTTTTTCCCATGGACAGCTCTTAACAAAACTTAGCACATATATGTATATATTTTATGTGCTACCTAAAGTACATAAATGTATGATTAAAACCTTTTTATTACCTTTTGTGAAGACTTTTCCAACCAATTAAAAAGATAGTGGAGATTTCCTGGCTACAATTAATAATTTGCTACGGGCCGAATCCTATTTGATGTTTACATTAGATGTAATCTCTCTTTATACGTGTATTGATCATACCATTGGAATATATGAATGTGAACATTATTTGTAAACAGAACCTGCTTGCTATTTAAAAGATAACAGCATGTTGTTTAACATGATTCAGACCTGCCTGAAGGAGAAACATATTTGTGCATGATGGAGTCTTTTATCATCAGAAGGTTGGCACCGCAATGGGTACCTGCTTCACGCCTAGCTTTGCCAATGTGGTGATGGGCTGGCGGGAGAAGCAGGTGTCCTGGGCAGATGATAACCAGGAGTTTGTGCAGAATATTTTAATATGGACCCATAATATAGATGACTTATTGCTTTTGTACAATGGTAAACAAGTGAGAGCACGTGAATATGTGACCAGGCTGAATAATAACCCATATAATTTGAGATTTATGGTAAACATGAGTGCGGATGAAATGGCATTCCTGGATATAATATTGAGACATGAAAGTATAATTCATACCTTGGTACATCGGAAGAATACAGCAGGTAATAAAACATTGCACTTTAAGAGCCAACACCCAACAAGTTTGAAAAAGAGTATACCCTATGGGGAACCCTTGAGACAGAGAAAAATCAATTCAGAAATAAGAATTCATTAGACAGATGTCACAAATGAAAGGCAGATTAAAAAAGAGGGGGTTATACATCAAAGGTGTTAAACACAGCAGCAAAAAAAAATTTGACGCTCTGACAAGACACAGGCTGTTGTATCCCAATTATAAGCAGGAAAAAAAAGATACAGCTTATTACATGTTGTAATGCCATGTCATACAAGGTCAGAAATTTGATTTGTAAGCACTGGGCTATTGTGAAGAGTGATGCAGTGATAGGCCAAGAACACACATCTATTACACTAGCTCCAGTAAACTAGATATGTGGCTGTTGAAGGCTAAAGGTATTTTGTAAATGTGGACATTGTAAGAAATGTAACTCAATCTCCAAAACTAATGAATATACCACCTCAGTTGGCTACGAAAGAAAAATGGGTAATTTTAACAACTGTGGCTCGGATCACTGTGTGAATATGTTAGTCTGCTCATGTGCTATCATGTATGTGAGAAGCCTCATTTTTCCCATGCGTAAGCGGATAGTGCAACACCAAAGACAATAAGAAGTGCTTATTTTACATACTAAGTAGCTAGATATTTTATGAAACACATGACACTGATTCAGGGAAGCTTGTTTTTTCACTACATATAGGGTATCAATCAATGTGAGAGATGGCAATAGAGTGATGCAACTGAGACGTTTAGAGTTGAGGTATGTTCTGGATCTACACACCTGGTTTCCAGCAGGATTGAATAGAGAAGAGGAGACGGAAGTACATGTTGGGTGAAAACTTTGACCTTTTAGCATTGCGGTAGAGTCTGGGAGATATGTGATTTACCTGTGTCATTGACATATGTATCATACTTACAAATGTGAGAGCACTAATGAAGAACTAAGGCATGCATTTGCTCAAGATTTATACTGGTTGCGGCTGTAACTGCAATATTTGTTCATTATTGACTGTTGTGGATAGACCTCGTCCATATGCACGTGGTATACATGCATGTGGGACTGACTGATGTTCCTGTTATAATTGCGATACTTGCACATGCTTGATGCTGCTGGGTGAAAAGATACATTTGCACATTATATATCCATGCTGCTACAATGATTGCGATATTTGCACGACACTTGATTTTTTTAATATCAGCTTTATTTACACATGATACAATTTGTGAGGCGATTTATGTATAGGTTGTTTCGAATGGTCCAGGAAAGTATGTTTTCTACGACTATGGGTAATGCTGTTTATGTTTTTTCAGAGGTGGTGGGGCTTTAACAATTTGAGAAAGGCTTATGGAAGCCAAAACATATCAGTGTTTTGAATCCACTGCAAATAAATGGAAATTTGATGAAGACAAACTATCTGGTGTGCCTGCTTTGTTCGGTTTACCGAGGGTGAGAAGAAATGTAAATAAAAATGAGAGGTACTGCCATGGGCACCTCCTTCACCTCCAGTTATGCAAATCTGCATATGGGCTGGTGGAAGGAACAGGTGTTGGCTAACGAATATGCTAGGGAGATCACCGAAAACGTGGTACTCTGGTCACGCTATAGCTACGATTTATTTGTCTTATGGAGTGGCAGAAAATCATCAGCAGAGAATTTTGTAAGTAAATTGAACAATAATGATCTAAATCTATATTTCACTTCACATCTTATAGAAAAAGAAGTACAGTTCTTAGATTTAACCATCTATGTGGCAGATGGAAAAATACAGACAAAAGCATTTAAAAAGAGGACTACAGGCAACATTGTGCTGCATGCTCGGAGTTTCCATCCCATTAAGCTAAAGAACAGTATTCCGTACGCAGAAAATCTCTGCATGAGAAGGAATTGTAGCTGTCCCAAGCAGCTCCAAAAAGCCCAATCCGACCTCACAGTGAGTTTGAAGCACGAGGCTATAATAAAGCCATCCTAGAGACAGCGAAACCCAAAGCAAATTTGAAACCCAGGGAACAACTCATCTTCCCAGATCCACTAGGGACAAGTACTCCAGACAAAACTGAGCAGACATTTTACTTCATTTCTGGTTACAACATGCAACATCAAAAAATGTGAGCCATCTTTCAGAAACATTGGCATTTACTAAGTAGTGATCCCACATTAGGGCCTAAAAATCACACAAAAGCACATAGCTTTCCACAAAGCAAGATCAATGATACAAGATCTAGTGGTCAACAGTCCGGGGATGACACAAAAGGAAACGTGGTTGAGTGGGAGCAGAGGTTTCAGACGATGTCACAAATGTAAAACATGTAATCACGGCATCAATACAACAGAGGTGCCCTTGCCATGTTCTGATAGAAAATGGCAGATCATGAGGAGCCAAGATGGCGATGTGCACGGACGTGTAGTCTCTCGGCTCCCCGATCCTTTGTCCTTCTCGACGGAATCCTGTCCTGTCTCCTGTCATGAAACGCTAGCGAGAGGACGGGAAAAGTGAGCTGAGCGGGATGGTGCTCTCCCGAGGTCCCTGCCTGCCTGAAAATCCGCCGGATTGCCGAGTAATCTGCGGCGTTCGTCTTTGCCCCTGCTCCTGTGTCCCGAGTCGGGAAGCGGATATGGCGGCTGCCGGAACAACGAGGAGCTGTGCCTGCGGACTGACCCTGGCGCCTTGACGGGCACTACCATCTGCTGCTGCCCACGCCTGCCCTTCACTTGCTCACTGAGAGCCTGCCGACCGGGAGTTCTTCACGGGTGACTCCGCACCGGGACCCTCAAGTAAGACAAGCTGCGCCACCTCCATGATGGCGGACACTTGAACACTGCGAGTCCCCCACAAGCCTGCTCCCGATCCGCGGATATCATCACGGGGCTTTTGTTGCGCGCTGTCCACCGCTTGCAAGCCCTGCCCTGGCATAGCGACCTGTGTCCTCGCTGTTTTGGTGATACCTGTGCCTCTGCGCCCCTGTGTTTCCCCTGCTGGAGCCGACGCAATGGTGGGTCTGACCGCGCTTAATGCCAATCCTGCCTCGAATTATGACTGTACTCTGCTGCAGCGCCCCGGGTGCTATCCTGCCATGAGTGCCGCGTTGGTGACCGGTGCGAAGATGGAACCCCCGGCCGCTCTGACCTGTGGCTCTATCCTTGACGCTATTCGTGACCTGCGAGCAGAAGCGCGTGTGGGCTTTCTTTTGCTGTGCGATACACTTGAGGCTGCTACGCCCTCGGCGGATTACGCACCACCGGTCCGTCTCCCTCGTTATGCTGCTATGTCTATCCTGACTCCAGACCGGGCTACAATGTTGCCGCGAGCGCCCATTAACTTTGCCAGCGCTACACTGTTACCGCCTTCGCCGGAGCCCATGGTCTTTGCCGAGACTTTGCCGCCTCGGGGATTGCCGCCAAGTGCCCCTCAACCGCCTAATCTCCTTGCCCATGTTTTTTTGACTCAGCTTGTGACTTTCCTTCTTTTCTCACTTTGGGAGAACCAGCTGGCGTTGCTTCGTGGGGTCAATGGCACTGATCGAGGACGGACCCGTCCATTTTGTATTGAGACACCATCTATCTGCTGGGAGCGGCCATCTTGTCTTTTTGTTTTGCCAGTGGGGATCGCTCTGTGTGGACTTTGGCCGAAGGGTCGAGTGCGGACTGGACAGGGTTAGCTGATTTCTCCGTGAGGACTGCGCATTCCTGGCTAGCGCGGGTTTGATTTGGCACTCCTTCATTTTTGTTCTAGTGTGACTCTCCTTGTTTTATATGATGTTCGCAATGCACTGTATTTCGCTGGCACACATGAAGGGAAATTGGCACCGTCCATTTTGTGACCACGAGTCTCCCCCTTTTTCTACGCTTCCATCTTGTCTCTTTGTTGTGTAGGGGGTTGGCATTCGACGAGGGGTGAGTCCTGGGAATCTCCGAGATTGGGCCAGTGTTAGGCGGTTTCTTTGCTCTATTGCTTTCCCCCTTCTCCTATGGTTGTGACTTCTTGCGGTGGGTGGATGCATGGGGTCGCCCGAGATCGGGCCAGGGCTGGGTGATTACTTTGGTGATATGGACGCGTTAATGGGCTGGGACTAGGATGGGACTGCCCTTTTTCTGATTTATTCGTATATTTTGAAATGTCTCTCCCCACCTGCAGTTTTGATTGCCGCTACTGCTGTGTTGATGACAATTGTGGTTGGGGCTGTTTACGGGGTCGGTGGAGTCCGGGAGACTGCTGCATTTGGCTCCTCCCCCCTCTTCTGAGAGTTTGAGAGTGGGATGGTTTTTCCCGCTCTCCTTATTCTCTTTCCCACTTGGGGGTTCTCTTGGGGCGACAGGCATGCCTATTGGGGGGGGGGTGGGCCGTGGCCTTCCGCTGGTATGCAGGGTGGGGGGATGGGATGTGTTTTGTGTTTTTTCTTTGTCTCTATGGCCCTCTTTTCTTTTCTTCTTTCTTCTGTTCTTTTTTTGTTACACCTCTTTGTTTCCTTTGGGGTCGGGGTTCAGTCTTATCAAGGGGTTTATTGCATCGTAACATTATGTGACATAGCGGTTGGCCCTTGCTTTCTGAGGACGGTGAAATAGCTTTCTGATACATGCCTTCCTCTATCGCGCCTCCTTCCGGGGGCTCCTTGAATGATAATGGCTATCCTGGTCTGCTATTAGCTACTACCCTTTTTGTAGACTGATAACTTGTATTCCACAAAATCATAAAATTAAACCTTGTTCTATCCTTATGTTATGGTTTTACGCTTTATACAAAAATACTGTGTTCAGGGATGGCTTCAACGGCGTTCTGTCCTATTGGTTATTTTATATTCTTCTCCTATATGTCATAGCGGCCGGCCCCTAGGGGTTGTAGGCAGACGCTGTGTACTGTGCTAGTAATAAATAAAGGTTTTAAAAAAAAAAAAGAAAAAAAAAAAAAAAAAGAAAATGGCAGATCATGAAGCCAGTAACATGTAGGAGTGAATTTGCTATATATGTACTCAGATGCAGTTGTCTCAAGCTCTATATAGGCAGTATTATTTTACTTGCACATCAGCGCATTTTACAGCACATTCAAGCTATCAAGAATAAAGACCAGTCATATCCAGTAGCGAGACACTTTGAACTGATGTATGACACTAAAGTGAAGAATTTGGAGTATTTTGTGTTAGGTCAGGTGCCGGGCAGATTGATGGGTGGCAACAGAGAAAGATATCTAGGACAGTTGGAATCTAGATATATTTTACATTTTAACTTCAAGATTCCCAATGGCCTCAATACTGTCCATTTATGAGTTTCTGCTTTGAGGCCAACTTGTGTCTGAATCGTATGAAGAAAGAGGTCACATTACAAGCAATTTTATTTTTAATGTTTCTCTCCAGACCAATCCTTTAATTTATAATCCTTATTTTTGAATTCCTGACGTTCCATACAGTATGTAATTGCACAGCACTTTATTAGATATTAGATGTGATTTTTCTAGCAGGATTGTTTATGGTAGAAGAAATAACATTCTAAATAGGCATTCAGGGTCAATGTAAAAAGGGCTCTTGCCCTATATCAACACTGTGTCCATACTGTTACAATGTGGGAGCATTTTACAAACTGTAATTATTAGACTGAACAGCAGGCTGTTGAATTATATATAGCTGTACAGCCTTCAATTGACCAGCAGATATGTATGTATGTGTGTGTATATATATATCAATTAGTTTTATAGTCAATGCCATATTAATGCTAGACTTGATGGTTTTAGATATATGTTTGAGGCACTTGTCACTTTATTCACGTGGTTTGAAAGCATAATAATTAAAAAAAAAGTAAGGCAGGAGTGAAGCGGGTCTATTTGCATGTATCACTTTAAATACAAAAGTTGCACTGTCACTTTAATTCTTGAAACCCCAGGAACATGTATAAATGAATATGCCAATGGCGACGGCAGAAGTTTTGACAAAGACCGCGGCTGCAATTGAAACACGTTACCTGTTGTGAGCCACAATAAAGCCGTTTAAAAAGTGAACCAAAGCGTTCTGGAGCTTGTTTGCAATTGGAAGCAGGAGTGTTGAGGATATATATTTCAGCTAATTATTTGCGCAAATACGATTGGTAGATGGGACTCGCTACTGTCAGCTGACGCGCTGAAAGAAAGGGAGGCGGCAGCGGCGAACATGTTCGATGAGGATAGAGGTCCCAGGGAGGGCTCTATTTCCTAGATGGCACCAACAGGCACAAGTAACACCAGCCTGAAAGACAAAATTAAGGTACTTGATAAATGTATGAAATCAGAACTAAACAAATGGTGCCTCGAGGACAATGCATATTAATAGCTCCTAGTTATGAAAGCCCAGATCAGGAAATGGTGAAAGAATGGGCCGAAACCAACCTCAAGTCATCTAGGAGTCTGTTAATAATTTTAGTTAAATATGCGTACAAAGACCGTTCAAGATTACAGGAGCAATTAGACACTTTAAATGCCGAACTTAACAACATGGGGCATCTTATGAACTGACCAGACTAAAAGACGAGATGATTAAAAGACTAAAAAAAGAGGAAGATGTTATTCGAGAAAGAAAGGCCTGCAAATTTCATTGTGACCGCGTGGAATATGAATGCGGTCTCATTTTCCCTTTCGCAAAGAAGTATGACTCACTGAAGGTGTCGTGATTTGGTGGCAAACAAAGTGCCAATGCTAAATCTGCAGGCCAAATGGAAAGACCGGATGAAACATCCAATTTGGATCTCAGTTCGGCTCTGGAGAGCGAAGCTGAGTCAGAGGCCCGCAACCTAAGGATGAAACCAATACCTCCAAAGATTTCATTAGCACAAGAGGTGGATATTTTAGTCCAAGAGTGCAGACAAACTCTGCGCCCGAGGAACCAGATGAACAGACAAACAAAAGCAAATCCACAAAGCGCTGTGAAAGGCGACAGGCCAAACGGAGAAGGGCAAAATGAACAAACCCGACAAAAGAAAAAACAAGCATTGAAAATGCAATAGGTCTCGCCTTTCATTAAGTTAAAGCCATTTGCTTTGTTAATGGTATTGTATAACAAAGCAATTGGCTTAATGAAAGGTGAGAACTATTGCATATTTAATGCTTGTTACATTTATCACTACGGAAGTGTTTCCAAATTGTAACTCAGATACCTTCTGCAAATATAGTTACATAAGTAATTAAAAACTGATCTCACCCATGTCTTTGCATTAGCAACCGGAATTAGGTTTTTAATTGATTAGGGATTAAGTGATTCGCCCAGAATCCCAGGATGATTGAGCCGCCCACCAGACTTGAACCCGTTCCCCAGCTTCAGAGTCGGCCGCCCTAGCCGTTAAGCCACACCCTACATGTAGAGATGGCCTGTACAATATGAGGAGTTAGCCAATATTACAGTGCTCATCTTGTTGTGAATGTATCTAGATTCATGCCCTTATGCGGTTATGATAAATCATGTCCTAATGAAGGCATACGAATCTTACCCATATTCAGTCATAGCCCACGCAGCCCAAATACGGCAAGGCTACTTCCTTAGATTCCTAGAGAGCACAACGAGTTCTTTAGACACACCAAACCTTCAGTAACCTGGGAATTCCCCATGTCTTTGTTTTGATTTGTCATTGAACTCCTGCGAGCACTAAAGGAACAGTCAGTTCTTATGTCCAACCTTACGTCAAACACGGCACCTTCCAGGTATAAATATACCAACACTTGCCTTAAGCAAACACACAGTGGTGTGGAGCAGAGCGGCTATCTACTTATCCGAAGCCCAGCTGATGCGAGAGCCGAAGGAAGCCGCCCCTCCCCTTTGACACACAGGAGAAGCTGCCTTTTCTCACGCCGAGAAATCCAGCTCCGGTGTTTCCAGTCATCCTTGCGGTTCACTGGGAGATCGAGTCCTGAGAAACGAGATACAAGACCTCCTTCATTCTATAACCAAGGTACGGAGCTGATTCAAATCTTAGAGAGAATTCTTGATTCAGATTCTTGGCAAAAAACCCAACTTAACTTAAAACTGCAACTTACTTACTCCTTCCCACGTATTAGGCTTAGGTCAGGTACACCGGGGTAGGCGTATCTTAGACGCACTAGTTGAGTTCGTTAGTCAATGTTTTTATGTATGTAAATATTTTATCCATTTTAAAGTATCATATGGCTAAGAAACCATATCAATGCTTTTACAGTATTTTTTTTTTTTTTTTTTTTTTTAAAACCTTTATTTACGAATGCACAATACACAGCGTCTGCCTACAACCCCGCAGGGCCGGCCGCTATGACAGAAACAGGCTGAGTGAAAGTAGAATCAGAGACAGCACGTTGTTGAAGCAAACTATCAAGTCCACATTGTCGGTAAAGCATAGTTTCATACAAAGAGGATAAGAAAGGTTTAATTTTATGTTTTTATCGAAAGAACACCAACACACAAACACATGGTATCATAGTGGCAAGGGTTGCTGGAGGTGGGGGGGGGGAAAGAGATGTGGAAAGGAGGATACTGGCAAGGGGGGGGTGACGCGTGCGGGAAAACAAAACGTGTAGTGGGACTAAAGGAGGAACGTAAATCATGGAGATGAGGGGAGAGGGACCTCATAGTCAAGCGGAGGAGAACAGATATCGCCGCGATAAGCATTCCACTGAGCCCACACTCTGGACCACTTCCCTGGACGCCCACGAGCCTCATACACGGTCTTTTCTCGGAACATGGACCAGTCCATGTTCTCTTTCCAGGCACTTAACAATGGTAGTCTAGGGGAGCCCCAGAGCTGCGCGATATCTCTTTTTGCGACCATGTTCCCCAGGGTAACCCAAAGTGTCTGGGCAGCATTACAACAGACGGTTCCCACACATTCAACAGACAATGACGTGCTTCGGGAAGTAGTGGGATCCCCGTGACACGACTCATAACATCATGCACCCTGGACCAGTACGCTGCAATCATTGGGCATTCCCACAGAACATGAAGAAAGGTGCCATCCATCCCACACCCACGCCTACATCGACCATCCGAAACCAAACCCATTCGCACCAGACGCACCCCAGTCAAATACACACGGTGGAGGATCTTCAACTGGACAAAGCGAAGCCGTGCCGGGATAGCCACCTCCTTAGGGGAGGACACAGCTGACTGCCAGTCCTCGTCGTCTAATTCGAGTCCGTCAGCCGTCCAGGCAGCCCGGAGCTTCTCAAGTTGGTCAGCTCTGTTGTTGATAAGCTTTTTGTAGATTAAGGAGATGGTACTATCCGGGACGTGGCCGTCAAGAACTCGATCCTCCAAGGGGGAGGACTGTGGAATAACGGTACCCGGTGGAAAGATGGAAGATAAGGCGTGTCTAACCTGCATGTACCGGAAGTGCTCTCTATCATCGAGCCGGTATTCCAATTTCAAGGACTCAAAAGACTTAACCGCGCCCCGTGCCCACAGGTCCTCCACCGTGCTGATCCCAATCATGTCCCATTTCTCAAACCCTTTTGTCTTCCACAGGTTCCCCAACCGCTCCGAATCATACAGTGGTGTCTTACGCGTCAGCCTACCACCCCAGCCCGTGGCCACGGTAGCGTCCCTCCATGCCCGCACTGCACATTTCGTCGGGCCCGTGAGGAGCCGGTAGGGTGCCTTCGAATACAGAGCCCTATTGAAATTGCCACCAGGCAACAATAATTTATCCAAGGCAAAAGCGGGTGCGGGCTCCGGAGCATAGGCCGCATGGTTGATGGCGCTGAGGTGTGAGGCCCAGTAATACCGTCTGATATCCGGCAATGCGATACCCCCATCATACCAGGAGAGCGTGAGCTTGGATAAGGCAATGCGGGCACGGCCATCCCAAATAAGTTGTCGCTGTAAACTCTCGACCTCACGGAAATAGCGAGCTGGAACAGGGTCAAAGAAATTTTGCAGGGCGTAAAGGAATCGGGGGAGCGACATCATTTTAAAGAGTGCCGCCCGGCCCAATGGAGATAAAGGCAGATCGCGCCAACGTCGAACGTCTTGCTTCAACCTACGAAGCGGAGCATACAAGTTTCGCTCATAGCGGACCGAGGAGGACATGGATACATAGATCCCCAAATACTTGAAGCCGTCGGCCGCTACCAGAATGGGGAACCTGCGGGGTAGAGGCGGCAGCGAACCAGCTATAACGTAGACACAGGACTTGGTCCAGTTAATGACAAGTCCCGAGTTCTTACCGAAAGACGTAAGAACGTCGAAGAGAACGTTGAGCGACTTCTGAGGGGAAGTGAGATAAAGGAGAATATCGTCCGCATACAAGGAAACACGATCCTCAAGGTCTGGGGACCATCGGATCCCTTTAATAGAGGGTTCCCACCGGAGCCATGCGGCAAGGGGTTCGAGCGCCAATGCGAATAGGAGCGGGGAGAGCGGACAGCCCTGACGTGTGCCACGGCCTAAGGGGAAGGGATCCGAGCATCTACCATTCACAGCAACCTGAGCGAGTGGCCGTTCGTAAAGAAGTTTGACCCATGCGATGAAATTAGGGCCAAAGCCAAATTTAGCGAGGGCCGCCCATAGATAGGGCCATTCGATAGTGTCAAATGCCATTGTGGCATCGAGGGACGCAACCACCGCCGGCTCGGCGAGAATTGGAGCTCTCGCAAGAACGCTGTGGAGCCTACGCAGATTGAGGGCAGTGTTCCTATGGGGGATGAAACCGGATTGATCCGGGTGGATCAGGTCGCAAATCACCTTAAGCAACCGATTGGCCAGTACCTTAGCAAGGATTTTGGGTTCCGCGTTGAGTAGGGAAATGGGGCGGTACGAGGCGCAGCGGTCACGAGGTTTGCCGTCCTTATAAATGACGACTATGGTAGCGAGGCGCTGCTCAAGGGGGAGGCAACCAGCCTCTACCGCCTCGAGAAACATTTGACGCAGGTGGGCGGCCATCTTGTCGGGACAAAGTTTGTAAAGTTCAATAGGGAGTCCATTAGGGCCCATCGCCTTTCCCGAGCGAAGGGATCGGATTGCGAGGGCAATCTCATCGACAGTAAAAGGGGCCTCCAGGGCAAGGCAGTCCTCCTCCGATACAGTGGGCAGGGCGATGTCCCGCAGCAGTAGCCTGGAGTCGGCCTCGTCTCGATCGCTGACAGGCGTATAAACAGTTCGGAAGTGGTCAACAAAGCAATCAACAATTTCGCTCGGATCAGAGACATTCTCACCAGATTCACGAACAATGGCAGGAACAACACGACTCGCACGTTCAGTCTTATCCAGCCACGCAAGGAGCTTGCTAGCCTTGTCACCCACATCATACAGTCGGCCCAGTTGATTCGCCCGCATCAATTTGGCAGCATCTGTGACACAGGCTCTATAGTCTGCCTGCTTCAATTCCAAGGCGTGCAGCAGGGCAGGCGTGTCATTCCCACCCAGCTCACTTTCAAGCGCAGTAATTTCGGTTTCAAGAGCCACAACAGCCTCCCTCTTGACCCTACGCTCTGCGGCAATGAATGATAGGGCGGAACCCCTAATAACCGTCTTGAAAGCCTCCCAAAGAACAGTGGGGGAAGTGACCGAGCCCACATTCTCAGAAAAGTAGCAATCTACTGCCTTAACCAACTCTGAGCGGAGCCGGGGGTTACGGAAGTGCCAGGGAGGAATCGGGGGGACCCTGTTACCAAGTAAACCGCCAACAGAAATCGTAATCAGCAAGGGGGAGTGGTCCGAGATACCACGGGGAAGATGTCTTATCTCTCGAACTGTGGACAGAGTGGAGGCCAACATAAGAAAATAATCAATACGGGAGAGGCTACCATGCGCACCAGAGTGAAAAGTGTATTGCTGGAGTGTGGGGTGCAGTGAGCGCCAGACATCTACCAAGCCAAAAGTATCAGCCATCTCACTGAGCCACATCTGGGACTGCAACAATACCCTAGGGGGAAGTCGATCACATTCACCGGACATTACAGAATTAAAGTCCCCGCCCAAGATCAACAATCCGTCCGGAAGCCCAAGGAGAGTCCTACCAAGATCGGCATAAGTGGTAGACTGCAGTCCCGGGGGAATATAAACAACAACAAACACGATCTGCTTACCCTCCCACCTCCCAGACACAGCAGCATACCGCCCACGGTCATCAAGGACAACCTCGTCAATAGCAAGAGCAAGGGAAGACTTTACCATGATACCCACCCCCCGAGATCCTGAAGTGAAACCAGCATGTGCAACCAGGCGATAACCCCGGCGGTCTAAGGCCTTGCAAGCATTTCCAATCAAATGGGTCTCCTGAAGGAATACAACATCTGGGGTGTGGCGCCTCAAGAATTGCAGTACAATGCCCCGCTTAATCCTATCACCCAAACCGTTTACGTTCCAAGAAAGAACCCGCATTTCACCCCCCCCCATTGCGGCAAAGACATTCCACCCCCACCCACCAGTAGAGCCCACAGTTCAAAGTCATTGCAAAATGTGAAATACCATGAAAACCAAGACAGAACAAACGAAACAAAACCCAACCAAGTCCCCAGAAACCAACCCCGAAACCGAAACCCATCACAACACCCCCCTCCCTGCACCCCTGCTGACTAAAAAGCCACCCCCAACTGCAGTGTGCCTGTCGCCCCATATTATCTACACAAAGAACCCCCCGAGGAGGAAGGGAGAAATCACCCGTTCCCGCACCGTCACGGGCAGTAACATGAAGCACAAAGTTAAGTTACACAGTATATTGCATAGTCTCAATCAGAACCTCAGGGGCCCCAATTACTCCTGGGCCGTTGCACCACCTTCCGCGCCACCGGGGCCTCCGTTTCCAAAGTCATCTGCCGGCAGCGAGTCCAACCAGTCGGCAGCACGTTCAGGCTGATCAAAAAAGTAGGCACGCTCTCGAAATTCGATCCGTAGCCGGGCCGGAAACAGCATGGCGTATTTCAGTCCCCGATCCCTCAAGCGACGCTTCACTCCAAGGAAACCTGATCGTTGCCGCTGCACTTGGTGAGTGAAATCGGGATATATGGAGACAGAGTTATTGTCATATTTTAAAGGACCGTGCTTGCGGGCGGCCTGGAGGATAGCGTCTCTGTCCCGGTAGTGAAAAAGCCTCGCAATAATAGGCCTTGGTGGGTTTCCTGGCTTCACTTGTTCTCCTGGAAAACGATAGGCGCGCTCCACGGCAAAGAACTTACTGAGTCCTGCTGGAGCTAGTTGAGCGACAATAAGTTCCTCGACCAACAGGTCGGTCGATACAGCACCATCACATTCCGGCACTCCGACCAGGCGTATGTTGTTCCGCCTGGCCCTGTTGTCATAGTCCTCCATCCGCTTGACCAGCAGATCGTGCGAGGCGCGCAGATTACCAATCTCGGATTGCGCCTCAGCCATGTCCGTCACCAGACTCGATGCTTTAAGATCCAGAGCCTTCACCCGCTCGTTCGTTTTGGCTAAGTCGGCCCGAATAAGAGTTACATCCACCGCCACCGTGTCTATCTTGGACACGACGGCTTCGAATTGCTGACTCATATCGGCCTTAAGTCCAGTGATGGCAGCCAAAAGATCTTGGAGCGATACTTCCGACGAAGATGGCATGTCCGTTTGAAGTCCTTCAGCACCAACGCTTGCGGCCCCGGGGGAGCCTCTCGGCTGGGTGTAGCGTTCGATCATGTTGGACTGGATCGATCCCCCCCGGGTCGCAGCCTTCCGGCGTTTTTCGGCCTCCGCTTTAGTCGCCATCTCACTTGCAGTGTTGGCCGGATAACCAGGAGAAGCGGCGAGAAGGAGGAAAAGTCTCGAGACTCCGACGTGCCAGTGAAATGGGAGTATCGCGACCTCCGTGCCAGTCCTACGGAGGAAGATGTGGGCTGTGAAGGCAACAGGCGCAGGCAGAGTAGGAGGAGACAAGAACAAAGAGATGGAAACCGAAAGTGAAAGCAGTACACCTCCGGTGGGCCAGATGCCAGTCAGCCGTTGTTGTTCAATTACAGGTCGGCCACAGTGGGTAGCCGAGTCCCCGGTCGCGCCCGCGGGCAGGCCAGAAAGTGGCAGATGTCAGAAAAATGGTCCCCAGGGTCCGATTTCGACCAAAATAGGAACGTTGGCATCAGTGAAGATAGCGCTACAAAAGCCCGTCAAACTGACCAGGATAGGTGAAGGATAAATAAAGAAGGACGGCGCGGGTCTCGGGAGCTCTCTGCTCACGCGACCATCTTGGATGCCCGCGTAGCTCCTCCTCCTGCTTTTACAGTATTATTTCATAATACTCCTTTTACTGTACGCACTTTACTTCATGTCACACCATCAGAAACTATCACTGGTTAACAATCAGGAACCGTATTAAATTCAAATCCCTCTGTTTGACATTCAAGGCCATTCACAACCAAGGCCCAATGTTCCTGCGAGAACAGCTCACTACCTACTGTCCATCCAGACAACTGAGATCTATGTCACAACACCTTTTGGCAGTACCCCGCACCAGGACAGTCACTTGGGGAGACAAGCGCTTCACAGTGACAGCAGCCAGACTTTGGAACTCGCTTCCGTTAACAATCAGATCTTGTCATTCCATTCTCCAGTTCAGGAAGCTGCTGAAAACGTGGTTGTTTAACCAGTAGCGAGTCCCATCTACCACAGTGCGGCCACTTACAGAGATCCTAACAGTAATCTTAGCGCCAAGACGCCCACGGGCATATGCAGGCGCTTTATAAATTTCAATAATAAATAAATAAATAAATAAATAAATGATAAGTATTGCAATTGTGGCAATTCATTTCTCTTGCATGAGAAAGAAGACTGCTCAATAAAATAACACCTTTTATTGAAAACGCCCGTCTCTCTATTTCTCTGCACTCTGGTGGAACTAAGTATGCACGATTGACTGAGTTAAATAGCTGTCTATTGTTTTCACACGACTCTGGAGATATACTCCTTATTCTGGGGGAGCAAAGTTGTCATGTTATATCGTTGTCAGAAGCTAATCCCTTCTTGTCTAAATCAGGGAAGTTAACCCCTCCCTATTCATTCGAGAAAGTTTCTAGTGACCTCTGAGCTAGCTGGCAAATCTAATTAAGTCTAACATAGTCAGTAGAGACCTAGATGACCTCAGTCCTACGTGTACACTGTTGTTTATGTTATTCCAATGCGCAGAGCCTATTGGGAATATAGGAACTACACTACATGGCGCCCAACGTTTGGTAAGGTGATAATCTAACGCAAGATACTAGAGTAACTCAGTCGTGCTTTTCACACAGACCCCTTTCTCTTGTAAAAACTCCAATAGACGTCTGGAGTGGGTGAAAGATTAATATCCGCCGAAACTTAGTAGGATGAGAATCCTATGTATTAGTTTATGGTATAGTCAATGTTGAAGGATACAGTGTTCCAAAATATTGTGCACCTAATCTTTGTTTCCTTGAAAATTGATCTGCAACAAAAGACTCTCTGTCAGTGAAAATGTCAGACAGTGAGGATGAAAGGGAAAGAGTCAGACTAGCAGCTCAACTCTTTTAGAGGACACAGTCCTCCAAAATGCAGACCCTGATGCAAAACTCATCCCGGTCAATATAAGAAAAACCATAACTATAAAACTTATAGAAAATGGAGTATCACCAAGAGGTGGTACAGTTGTATTTGTGGTAGGGGCACATGAGTATCGGCAGACAGAGGTATTCTATTCCTGGATAACTTTTCCAGCAGCACGTACTGCGAAACGTGACCGCCACTATTATAAAATATCGGAATCTCCAGAGTAATACTCTCCTTTCGAGGAAATTGAAATTCGACTAACATACCAAGAGCACCTGCTCTTATTTAATGGCGCCCTAAAACATCAAAATCACATTACCAGGCTCGGTCCACTAGGTATACCAGGAGCCACGTGGCCGGTTCTAGCCAGCTACACACCCCACCCAGACATTGAAACAATGTCAAGCAAAGAACTCTTAGTTAAAATAAAAGAATTAACAAAAGCATATAGAGATTTTGTTCAAATTGCACTTGACAGTACAAACTACCGATTAGAACAACTAATTGAAAATCCTGAAAAACCCTTTATTAAAAACAATCTCAATTCTCAAAAGAAGAAATGAGAGGGTAACAATCAAACGACTCCCAGAGAAAAACAATTTCAGTCCAGACGAAGGTCTCCCCAACGGAGAAATAAATCTCCAGGAGGAGGAGACAAGTCTCCCCAAAGGGAGCCCTCTGAAAAAAGTTATAACCTTAGAGATAGAGATAAATTAAGAAAACCTGACAGATATCAAGATATTGATACACGTCCCTCTCGATCTTTTCAGACTTCCTCACAGAAATCGGAAAGAAGAGGACGGTCAGAACACAAGGAAGAGCACGTCAAGTCCAAAGACAAAGAACCTGCTCATCAAAGTAAAAAATCACAATTTTCCAGAAAGAAGGTAGCAAGTATTAAAATTAAACATGCTGAGAATCCTGAGGACACAACTGAAAAACGGAGAGTGAGCCCAGACAATGCTAGACAGCGCAGCAGAAGTGACCATAGCTCACAAGATCCTGATGAATCTTCTGAAGACAGTGGATACAAATGAATACATTCAGGTGGAAACTGCAGACATGCGGTTAGCGTGCCCCATAAACTATATGAAATAACATTACGTATAGAGGGAGATAAAACTAGGAAAATAAAAGGTCTCTTTTGGGAGAATCTTTCTTAAGGCTATGATATCCTGTTAGCTGAAAAAGACTGGCCACCAGAGTTTGTCAGGGAGTGCCCTCATGGCGAAGAAATGATTATGCCTGCCTTCTCAAATCATAACCCAATTCATAAAAAATACACATTTGCAAGAAAATGGGCAGTGGCCCAAGCTCCTGCTTTATATAAAAATCATGTAGGATGGGATGAGGATTCTCCTCACCACAAAATCCAATTAAAAAATCTACCTACTGCACAAAGGCAGTACCCATTTAAACAAGAAGCTAAAAAGCAAGTCAGGGAGATCTTAGATCAACTTGAATATCAGGGGGTGATTGAAACATGCACCTCACAACTGAGCAATCCTTTGTTTCCTGTCTCCAAACCAGACAATTCAAATCGTCTAGTTTTGGACTACAGACATTTAAACTCCTGCTGTAAAACTTTTGCAGTCCAAAACTCTCACAGTGCAGCACTAATGAATAACATCTTGCGCAAAAAATATAAAACAACATTAGATATCTCTAATGGATTCTTCTGTCAAAATATTGCACCTGAAAGCAGGTATTTGACCGCTTTCCCAATAATGGGGTCGCAAAAACAATTTTGCCGACTCCCACAGGGATTCAAGAATAGCCCAGGGTTATTCTCAGCAAGGGTAACAGAATTACTACAAATGTATGATGATGAGGCATTATCCTATGTCGATGACATCTATCTTACAGACGATGACCTGGAGACTCACTTGAAAAGAGTGAACTCCATAATACTTGGGTTCGCATCGGAAGGTTACAAATTCAACTTTAAAAAGTCAAGAATAGCCCATCTAACTGTCCTATTTTTAGGATATGAATTATCAAGTGAAGGCAAAAGCCTAGCAGACCATTTCTTAGAGAAATGTGCAGTACTCCAAGCACATAAAACGCTGAAGAATTTACAATCAATACTAGGTTTCCTGAATTTCGGAAGAACATACATTCTAAATTATGCAGAGAGGGTTAAACCTCTCTACGAATTAATAAAACCTAATTTCAAACCAAATAATTGGACTCAAAAACACACAGAAATTTTGAGATCATTACAGACAGACATGTTAACTAAAACAAAACTGCAAACACGCGCAAACGAACGCAATCTGGTAATCCGAGTCATCCCAGGAAGATGCGGATTGACATACCTGACCTCTAATGAGGGAGAAATGGTACCAATAGCTTACAAATCACATTTGTACACACAAGCTGAAATGAAATTCAGTTATACAGAAAAAATTCTGACAGCGGTTCAAACTGCTGTAGCAAGAGAAAGAGCCCTAGCCCAAGGAAAGATAATAACTGTGTTTACATCAGAATCAGCCATTGAGGCAATAACAAGCCCACGCAATCTAAATGCTGCAGCATTATTTCCTAAATGGATACAAGGGGAAACTTCTCTCACTACAGAAGACGTGAAACACTATTTTGATCCGAAAATGAAAAAACTAGAAAATCTGGAATACGAATATGAATATCCTCTGTCGACCGAAATCCTGCCTCTCGAACAATACACCTGTGTAATCTACACAGACAGATTTGCACAACATTTTGTTGTGGAAAAGCAAATTTACAACAACGCATGCGCGATTGTTAAAGGTCGTTGGCGCTTAGGTAAATTCAGACCAATGGTCACTAAAACAGAATCATTCAGAAACTGTACAGCTCAGCGAGCTGAAATAAGATCCCTAAAGATGGCGCTTGAAAATGCTGATCGTGAATTCCCCACACTAATAGTGTGTAATTCTCATTACTGCGTCCAATCTTACAATAAGAACCTGCAGACTTGGATTCAGAACGGTTACAAAGATGACACAGGTGCCACAATAAAGCATAAAAAACTTAGGGAACAAGTAGTTCTTTTGCAGAAAGAACTACAAAAGACTCACGTGATACATACACTGAGTCATCGACGTGATGGCGTTCACGTTGCAGGGAATTCATTGGCTGATAGAGCCACAGCAGCGGCTGGTCAACCGGCTTCCGTAGCCACTAAAAAGCGTTCAGAAAAACAAATAGATGGTGAAACCATGCTGGCAGTAAAAGCCTCATTAAAAGGCGACTATGCGGCATTATCTCTCAACTATCCACTCAATAATACATATATAATTGATGCAAACTCCGTTCCGTTTGCTCGAATCCCTGGAGTTGGGGATAGAGTAATTCCAAACACGAACTGGAGAATCTTCTTGATACAAGAAGCACACATGAGATTGCGTCTGAGGTGTTCCGTTGCCGACAGGCCCAACACCGCAGGAGTGAAGAACGTCCCAATCCTCTGCCCCCACCGTGACCCCCAACACCCGCAATCAAAACGGATGGTGGAGAACACGACGCCGGGAAAAGGTGGGTAACAAAACAAGGGAACCCAAGGTCTTGGGGAACACAACTCGTCTCCTCTGGCTTCTTGGCAGCTGACAGCTTGACACAGACGAGACCGCTAAAATGAAAGAAGGGGACAAGATTAAATACACCCCTATTACTATGACCAGTGCCAAGTACACACGCAAACCGCCGACCTCCCTGCTTACCCCGGATAACAAACGGGTGTAGCTTGATACGAAACAGGAATTCTTCCACTGCAATCGTATTGGTAGTTTCTTTGCGTAACCCCAGACCAACCACGCCCCCTCGGGAAACACCGAGAATGACTAAGGGGGTGGAATTCACAATTCTTTGGACAAAAAAGGGACAGGGGAAAAATGGTATCACGGGAATATGAAAGACACCCCAAAAAACCTGCAATCTAAAAAAGAACACGAAGGTAGCGCAAAAACAGCCGTTATTCAGCTCCTTCGTGAAACCACCCAAACAATGCGCATAACAAGAAGGTTTGGATACAAAAAAGGGATAATTACGGGATCATACAAATCAAGGAAACGCAGCCGCGAATCCTGAACGTCACCAAAGAACAAAAACAGGTCCCCAACAAAAGGATTCAGAAGTGCCCAAGGGAAAACAGGGGGGGGCAAGGAAAAAAGGGGGGGGTCAAAACCCAGCCCTAGAAAAGACCGCTGGAATGGAGCTCGAAGGAAGGGAAACAAGGTAGAACCACAGGAACAGGAATCACACGACAAGGGACCAATAAAGAAACCAAGCACCTGTTTCCTGTTGGCAGCCCCTTTTTAAAGTGAGCCCTAGGGAGCGTCCATAAATTCACATATGCACTTGGCACTTTTAAGGATAATTCACTAACGGGGAACTAGACAAAAGGACCCAGGCCCCCTTGAACCCCAACAGTACCCCCTCCCGAAATCCTCCCTACAGGCCTTGGCTTCCCAGGGTGCAGGCGATGAAACAGACGAACCAACCGGGCAGCATGAACCCTACTTGCAGGAACCCAAGAACGATCCTCTGGGGGATAACCCTTCCAGTCAATTAGATAATACAGCCGTCCCTTCATCCGCTTGGAATTCAAAACAGTTTTAACCTCATACTCCACGTTATCATCTATTAAAACGGGAGGAGGAGGTGGCAACTCTTGAGAAGTGGTGACGTTTGGCTTCAACAGAGAGGAGTGAAATACAGGATGAATACCATACTCGACCAGTAAAGCCAACCTGATCGCAACCGGATTCACCACCTTCTGGACAGGAAAGGGACCTACAAACCGAGGGTATAATTTTCTTGGACCTGGCAACTTCAGATTCTTTGTTGATAACCAAACCCTATCCCCAACTGCATACAGTGGAGCTGTCCGTCTATGCCTATCTGCCTGTACTTTCATGGCTTTTTTGGACTCAAATAATTGCTGTTGGGCTTTCTTCCAGATATCAATCAAACACCTACTCAGGAAATCCACTGCTGGTACCCTCTCAGATGGCTGAATAGGAAATGTCTTGGGATGGAACCTCATTGAACAATAAAACGGTGACATATCTAAAGCCGAGAGCATGCTGTTATTATATGCAAACTCAGCCACAGGAAGGGCGTGTACCCAAACTGCCCGTCAGTGACGTTAGCAAACAGCGCAAATACTGCTCCATGGTTTGATTGTTGCGTACTGTTTTCCCGTCGCTTTGTGGATGGTAAGCTGTTGACAAACGTATTTCCATCTTTAGTGATTGACACAGGGCAGTCCAAAAATGTGAAACAAACTGTGCCCCTCTATCTGATACGATGGCTGTAGGAACCCCATGCAGTCGGATCACTAGGGCCATAAACACATCAGCCAATTCCCCAGATGTAGGTAACCCTGGCAAAGGAACAAAGTGAGCCATTTTTGTGAATAAATCCACAACAACTAAAAAGGCCGTAAACCCTGAATCAAGCGGCAAATCGGTCACAAAGTCCATACTGACCGTATGCCAGGGGGAAGGAGGCACTGGCAATCGGTGCAACAACCCAGACGGAGACATGTGCGAGGACTTACTAACAGCACACACCGGGCATGATGCCACAAATACCTGTACATCATGGGCCAGAGACTTCCACCAAAACCAACGCATACACAGATCTTTGGTCTTATTGACCCCTGGATGCCCAACCAAGAATGATGAATGACAATATGTAAGAACCAGTGTACGCAATTCGGGGGGCACACACAACTTCTTTGCCTGATACAATAACCTGTCCTTTAACGTCATTCCAGGTTCCGACAACCACGGAGCCAGATCCAACTGCTTCATTTCATCCTGCACTTTAACCATGAAATCATCCATGGAAGCACAACCAACTATCTTATCACCAGGAATCATAAAACAGGACTTCTCCGTCTTGTTTCCTTGTGACGGATCCGCATAAATCCGAGATAATGCATCAGATTTCCCCTGTTGAGCAGCTGGCCTATACGTGATGGTAAAAACGTATTCATTAAAGAATAGCACCCATCTCATCTATCTGGGAGTTAAAGCCCTAGCGGACCGGAAAAACTCCAAGTTCTTGTGATCCGTATGGATGGTAATGGGGTGATGAGCCCCCCAAAGATAATGGCGCCATTCCTCAAAAGACAGCTTTATGGCCAATAGTTCCCTTTCGGCTATTGTATAATTCTGCTCAGCAGATAGTAGTTTCTTTGAAAAATACGCGATTGGATGCATCAACCCAGATTCATTGTCACGCTGAGACAACACGCCCCCAACGGCTAGCTGGGACGCATCCGCCTCTACATAAAACGGAAGAGCAGGATCATATGGCTGAGATACCCGCCACCCCCTCTCAACACAATCCCCAAAGAAGGGAAACTGGAAACGGTTCTTGAAGTTTTTGGAAGTGGGAGGGAGTGACCCTCCCGGCCGTATTTATTAAAACAAAAAATTAAAAACATTTAAACATTAATGTACAATTTCATACCACATTGCGATGTTTGGCTAACCTTAACGGATTCTCTAATACAGAGGTTCTCCTAGCCGAACTAACATCCTACAAAACATTTACTTGAAATATTGAAATTGTACATCCTAACGTTTAAGGGCCAACGGCAAGGTCGTAACCGGTGTCAAGATCCCTAACCAGACATACCCCCCCCACTTGGAGGGGCGACAGCACTGAGGCGTACTCAAGTGCAACTACTACCAATTTCCCTTGACTTGACGGGGGCACTTATCACCTCGACGCCAGTTAAAGGTCGTTCGAAGACTCGTGTGAGGTATCTAGAAGGTATCGTAGACCTCCCCCCAACCCCACACAACTTACCGCATCTGCCGTCGCAGATGTCACTGGCCCCGGGAAATTCCCCAGGAGGGGGCTGTAACCCCTCCTACACAGGAAGGGGCCTTGACCGCCTTTCCTCTTCTTTCGGCGACCCATCCTTAGAAGGGACCGCCTCCCCGTTGAGGGGCCAAAGGCCACCTCTCCCGAGCGCTCCCATCCGTGTTGGGTGACGCCCACTCATAGGGATCTTCCAATTAGTGCTCACCGATCATGACCTTACCGCCCGACCAAAAAATAAATACGACAAATGATAACTAACGAAACTACATTGGCCACTATGACCGAAAAAACCTGTTTATAAATGGACCTTACAACCGAAGTTCTTTAATCACAAACTTGTAAAATTAGACCAATCTTTATTACACATTCAATGTCAACACAACACTACAATAACCTGAAAACGAAATAGAATCATTGATCAAATTTATTAAAACAACTAGCTGTCCTCAGGGGCTGGTGGGTGGGTCAAAATTGGCTCTTCGTTCCGTCTCGAGCTCACGTGCAGCGAGGGGGTGCAGCTTCAGAGCACAGGAACAAGAGGATGTCTTCTGGTCTTGCGTCCCTTTTTATCCATCTTCAGGGCGGGCGTAAACCCGCCCATGCCTGCCCCGAGGGCGTGGCCAGCCGCGTCAGTGTCTAGGCCAGCCCACTCTAGGGCGGGAAAAAGCGCGCCCCGGCTACGCCGCTTCGGGCATACCAGCCGAGACCCGCCTCCCGCCCAAAATGGCTTCCCGGGGGGATCGAGGCACTCTGCCATACGTTCGGGGGGACCGAGTGGTCGCCCCTTTCCATATGGCTGAGATACCCGCCACCCCCTCTCAACACAATCCCCAAAGAAGGGAAACTGGAAACGGTTCTTGAAGTTTTTGGAAGTGGGAGGGAGTGACCCTCCCGGCCGTATTTATTAAAACAAAAAATTAAAAACATTTAAACATTAATGTACAATTTCATACCACATTGCGATGTTTGGCTAACCTTAACGGATTCTCTAATACAGAGGTTCTCCTAGCCGAACTAACATCCTACAAAACATTTACTTGAAATATTGAAATTGTACATCCTAACGTTTAAGGGCCAACGGCAAGGTCGTAACCGGTGTCAAGATCCCTAACCAGACATACCCCCCCCACTTGGAGGGGCGACAGCACTGAGGCGTACTCAAGTGCAACTACTACCAATTTCCCTTGACTTGACGGGGGCACTTATCACCTCGACGCCAGTTAAAGGTCGTTCGAAGACTCGTGTGAGGTATCTAGAAGGTATCGTAGACCTCCCCCCAACCCCACACAACTTACCGCATCTGCCGTCGCAGATGTCACTGGCCCCGGGAAATTCCCCAGGAGGGGGCTGTAACCCCTCCTACACAGGAAGGGGCCTTGACCGCCTTTCCTCTTCTTTCGGCGACCCATCCTTAGAAGGGACCGCCTCCCCGTTGAGGGGCCAAAGGCCACCTCTCCCGAGCGCTCCCATCCGTGTTGGGTGACGCCCACTCATAGGGATCTTCCAATTAGTGCTCACCGATCATGACCTTACCGCCACAGGCCGGATAGTTGACCGGCTATCCGGACCCCCCACACAACTCCTACCTAAAGGTCATGCTTCAACGATTTCAACCATGCTAAGAAGTCACCTAAGAGTAACTCATTCCCCACCCAAGACAAATGCACACCATCCCCCAAATACATACTGTCATCATTAATACAGCTATGAGAAATAGAATGCAATGTCCGGGAACGGAACAACCTACTCACTTTATTGTTAAGCTTTCTAACAGAATGGTTCAAAGCAGGAATAGAGATAGCCCCCCGCCACACCTTTCGTGGAATCAAATGGGACCATGCAATCGTGCACCCCGGAACTCTCCTCGCCAACCAACTTACGGTGGAAAGCATTGCCTCCAGGAGTAGTCGTCTACCGATGGTGACTAAATCATTACCCCCAACATGCACTATAACTATAGACGGCGGTGACCTTGTCCGCCCTAACAAACCCTCGAAAAATGTTTGAAACTGGTCAATACAGAGACCGCCCCTTCCGTAGAAGGACATCCTGTACCCGTATTCCCCAGCTACGTGAATCATGTCACCTGCTTTGAATACGTCTGCGGCACGCCTCACGTATGAGTGGCCCACGACCCACACCTCCTTTTTCACAGCCGGTGATGTCAGACCGCTGGCCCGGTGTAGGGTCGACTGCATAGTCCGCCCCGCCTCGTAGGCTTGCGTAACTGAAAAAGTAAACAAAAACAAGAAGCGTGAGTACATTATTACAGCTTCACAACATGTGCAACCGCACGTATCTTTTGTAACAATTGGAGGACCAACGCCCCACTCGTTTCACTTGCTCAACATTAAGACCCCTGGCTGTAGCTTCCGTAGCAGCCCCTATCCGAAAGGAATGGGTCCCAAATTCGCCCGGGTTCAAGCCCGCAGCGGCAATTGACATCGCAAGCACCCGCTGAAACTGAAATTTCGTCAGTGGGGTGGCGTCAGCGTGTCTTAACAAAGTCCCCCCCCATGATGCCACCCTTCGTGCTAGGTAATCCTCTAAACACTTTACCGGACATATGGAGGACCCAGGAATCCTGTGTATGATGACGCAGTCACCCATCCCATCTTGATCAGTCTTGGATTTTACAAAGGAGACAGTCATTGTTTCTCCCCTGATCTGAACGTGTTCCTGGCACAAACCCCCTGCCATATCCAGTTTGTTCCTTGCCACTAGTTCGCTTACCCGCATTGCTCCGTGAAATGCTAGCGTGAAAGCGGCTCGGAACAGCACCGCCTCAAACTGAGATGAACATGTGGCCGGGAGTGTGGCCAACAACTGGGACAATCTATCCAAACCTATCGGGCGCCTTTCATCTACTCTGCGACCCTCAAGGCGTTGCCACCCACGCAGCGCTTTCTGTACAACGAAAGACGCTGTTGGGTCCTGGATAGCGTGTGCTCTGGCAACAAAGGAAATGGCAGCACGATGCCTCTGGGCCGTAGCCACCGATTTCCCAGCCTTACGTAAGGACATCAGGAAATTCACTACCCATTCCTCGTGACCCCAAAGTCGCTCTCTATCATTCCCCAAGAAGGCTAAATAGGCCCGAAACGCCCCTTCGTATGCCTTCCTCGTCCTTGGTGCTAGACTCTCTCCCACGAGGTGACGAAGTTCAGGGCACCGAGAGACCAGAGAGCTTCGGGAAAGGGTGCCGGCTCTGGGTCCGCTGAGGGGAGGAAACCCGAAAAAGCCTGCATTTGAAAACGAGACAGTGCGTCAGCCGCCTGATTCATCACCCCCGGAACATGTTTTGCTCTGAATAGCACGTTCAATTGCATACATAGTAAAACAATTTCCTTAAGCAGTCTCAAAATCAGTTTACAACGTGCTGCCTGACTATTGATGCAATCGACCACGGTCATATTGTCAGACCAAAATATGACAGAGTGATCTTTGAACCCATCGGGCCATGTTCTCAAGGCCACCAAGATGGGAAACAGTTCCAGGAAAGCAATATTACTCGTCAGACCATTCTCATGCCACCATGTCGGCCATCTTTGTGCCGACCATTTTGTGCCGAAAATGGCGCCAAAACCTATGCTTCCTGCTGAATCTGTCCACAGCCCCAGCTCTTCAGAAGACACGGCTGGTTCATTCCAGACGATTCTACCATTGAAGTCCGCCAGAAATGCTAACCAGATACGCATGTCCTGGCGGATCTCGGCCGATAGTCTCGTGCGATGATGGCACTCTTTAAGGCCGACCATCGCTTGGGCAATTGAACGGGAAAAGGGGCGGGCCATTGGTATTACCCTCAGGGCAAAATTCAACTGTCCCACCAACTGCTGTAATTGTTGCAGCGTAACTTTTGAAGCATTTATACACACTTGCAGCGCAGCCCTGAACTTCAACACTTTCTCAGCTGGCAAACGGAAACACCCTTCAATGGAGTCCAACTCGATCCCCAGAAACTCGAGGCAAGTCGTAGGACCCACTGTTTTACCCGGCGCCAATGGCACACCGAACTGTTTCATTAACACACAAAATTCGGCCAAGGCCCGGCCACATTCAAGATCCCCGGCTGCCCCAAGAAACAGAAAATCATCAAGGTAGTGCATTACATCCTGGAAACCTGTTTTCTTTGTGAAGACCCATTGTAGAAAACTACTGAATTTCTCGAAATAAGCACAGGATATAGAGCACCCCATTGGCATACACCTATCCATGTAATAACAACCCTGAAACATGAATCCTAGGAGACGCTGGTCGTCTGGGTGTACCGGGAGCAGTCGAAACGCTGACTCGATATCTGACTTCGCCATCAGCGCCCCGGGCCCCAGGCGATTTAAAATGGCTACGGCCTCATCGAAGGATGCGTACCGCACCGAACACACTTCTGGATCAATTGCATCATTTACGGAAAGACCTCGTGGAGCTGATAAGTTATGAATCAGTCGGAACTCACCGGGGTCTTTCTTGGGGACTACCCCTAAGGGAGAACAAACAAAATTCTGGACCGGGGGTAAACTAAACGGGCCGGCGACCCGACCTCGAGTCACCTCTTTCCGGATCTTATCCTGTACTACGGTCGTATGCTGCAGGACGGAAAGTTGATTTTTACACTTTTCCATACCCTGAAAGTCCCCTACCGGGATGCGGAAACCATACGAAAAACCGTTCCGCAGCACCCCAGCAGAAGTACGATCCGGGTATTCACTGAGCCAGGGAATCATCGCCAGGGTATCAATTGGGGTAGGTAGAGGCGCCCCTCGGACTATATTAGACCTGTTTGGCACCTCCTCTCCCCCCGTTATCACCCGTTTTGGCTCTGCACAAGGACTCAGGATGGGACGACCCACAACCACTACATTCATGTTTGAATTTACACGATCCCTGGGGTCTAGTACATTTACCTCTGTTGTAATTAAAGCAGAAACCCTTTTTCCCGGTATTGCCGGCAGGTTTCGAGTAATCGTCGGCACCCGTACCTGATCGAAAGGGCGTCCCCGCATATTGCCGGGAGGATTCGCCAACATTACTTCCCACCAACGGCATTTTCAACATTCCTGACTCCTTCATTTTATCCCAAGTCAAGGAATCATAACAATCCCAGGTTAAACTGTTATTATGCTCCTTTTCCTTTCTGAACAGATTATCGTAACAAAACCAATGATTACCCTGGTGCGATGTCGAGTACCCCATGATTCGTGATTGATAGATTGGGAACTCGGAAAGCAACTCAGGTCTACGTTCCCCCAAGATTGATGTAAAGATTCCCCAAGCATTGCCCCAATTGGCGATATTCTCATTCACTTTAAAGGCGGCCATTTTTACACGCCAAACACTCGGATGCATGAGATCCTTCTGACTCTTCACATGCTCTACTTCATAATGATCAACAAGCAGTGAGAAAATGTTCACATACTCCCCCGCCCAAATCTTTTCCTTAATTGCCAAAGGAACATGTTGCCCCAACTTTTCTCTCCGAGAGGGTGTTGACTCATCCCTCGCGATCGGCAATGGCCGCTTACCTGCACCTGACGCTGCCTCTGCGGTCGCAATCGTCCCTGGTGTCTTGTCCCCTACTGCAGCCGGCACGGGCACCTTGGCTGCTTCCCGTTTCTCACGCAGTTGCTTTATCAGCGCCTGCGCATCGACAGCCGTGGCGCCCTCGTTACCTTTACCCAACCACGCTGCCAATTGTTCCGCCAGCTCGGGCGGCATATCATCCTCGGACACGGGGGTGACCACAACGGGAATTGGATTCCCCTCCTTCGGCACGGGAGTTGGAGCCTCGAGCGGGACACTGGGACCCGGGATGTCTTCACCCGCTGCCCCCCTCCTGGGCCTCTTGTTTTTTCCTCCCGGGGCTGCTCCCGCCAAAGGACGTTTTGGACCCCCTTCCTCATTCTTGTCCACCCGCTTCTTTAGCTCGGACATCTCCTTCATGAGAACGCGCAGCATCTGGTCAGTAGTCATGCGCTTTCCCACCTTCTTCGACATTCTCCAACAAAGTAACTGTAAAACAAACAAGAACGATTAAAACGCTCAAAATTGGCTCTTCGTTCCGTCTCGAGCTCACGTGCAGCGAGGGGGTGCAGCTTCAGAGCACAGGAACAAGAGGATGTCTTCTGGTCTTGCGTCCCTTTTTATCCATCTTCAGGGCGGGCGTAAACCCGCCCATGCCTGCCCCGAGGGCGTGGCCAGCCGCGTCAGTGTCTAGGCCAGCCCACTCTAGGGCGGGAAAAAGCGCGCCCCGGCTACGCCGCTTCGGGCATACCAGCCGAGACCCGCCTCCCGCCCAAAATGGCTACCCGGGGGGATCGAGGCACTCTGCCATACGTTCGGGGGGACCGAGTGGTCGCCCCTTTCCAGGATGCATCAACATAGGAGCAGATGTTAAAAGCTCAATCAATCTTTCCAAAGCCAACTGAGCCGCAGGCGTCCACTCAAACACCGCTCCCTTCTTCAACAATGAAGTCATAGGCGAAACAATGTCAGAAAAATGACTGAAAAAACGCCTGTAGAAGTAAAAATACTGAATTGCAAAGGGGACAGGGTGTCACTTTGACACCCTGTTGCACCCCTGTAACTGGCTTGTGCACCATGTGGCACACGTACATGCCCTTAGGGCATGGGGCACACTTACATGCCCTTAGGGCATGTCTGTGTGCCACATGGCACAGGTGTACATGCACAGATGTGCATGTACACAAGAATTCGTTATTTACCATGCAATTGTATTACATGGTAAATAACGAATTCTAAAGGCCCTGTAGCACTGTTAGAAGTGCTACCTACATAGGAAAATACAGATTCTGTAATTTTTAAAAATAAATTTACTGAATCGGTCAAATTTACCAATTCTGTAATTTTACAGAATCAGTAATTTTACCGATTTGGTAAAATTACCGATTCGGTAAAATTACCGAATCTGTATGTTTTCAGTGCCCCTACATACCAATGTCAAAATACCGGTCGGAAACGGCCGAAAATCGGTATTTTGGGCCGATTCCGACCGGTATTTTGACACCTACATCTGGCCCCTGGTCAGAGAAAAGATTTCGGTGAAGAAGGAATTTGGGCCTTCTTACAGAAAAGCAGTACCTGTCTTAGCTGTCAGCGGAACAAGATCAGTATTTACTACCGCCACTTGCTGGTAAAAAGGAAAACAGAGTTGTTTCCATCGACCTGGTGAAACCACAATCATGTGGCCAATAATAAGTAGTAGGCCCAGTGGACTCCCAAGAAATAGCAGAAGACCAAACCTTGCTACAATCCAAGAGGTTCAGACTGAAAGACTAATCACTTTCGATAAACCATCAGTGAATAAAAAAGAACTATGCAACAAAGCGATGGAACTTGTGCCTCTTGAAACCCAAATTGCAACAGTTCAAGAAACACCAGTCTACAACGATGTAGCCTCGGACTATACAAATGTAACAAGAGAAAATGCAAAGATCAATGGAAATCCGGAAGAAATCCAACCAATTGACAGAACTGCATCTTGCTACTTTATCAACTTTGATGACTTTTCCGATGATCCGAGTGAACATGGAGACAAGCCAGCAACAAAAACTTTCAAAATGAAAATTACAGAACTTTTTCATCAACTCAAAGAAACATATCTGATTTCCCCTTGGATTGAACTATGGATTGTGTTAGGTGTACTTATCCTACTACTTTGGCTAATCTTAGTTTTAATTTTGGGAAAATGTATTGATGGAAAATACAGTACAATGGACACAGCAAGTCAGAACATCAACTTGGTCCTGAAACCACACAGATCCTCTCACATAGAGAAAAGAGAACTATCATCTGTGAACATCACAGCAAAGCCTATACCTGGTGGTATAGCATGGGACAGAACTGACTATGAAATCTATGGCCCAGTAGAGCTCTTGAAGTATCCACAGCAATTCAAGATTTCATTAAGTGACTTTGTGACACCAAGTTCTTTTTCTGATGATTGGGACTTTGAAAATATTAATAATATGATGTCAGATTTAGAAATGTCAGCAAAATTTACAGAACATGATTATTTACAGGGCTCATCGAATTATGAAGAGATGTACTGTTATAACCACTATGGTCATCATTATCTGCATAAGTCGGAGAATCCCAGAAATGTTTTTACTTATAATCAGTGGGAACATTGTCCAACTCCGCCAATAGGCAGTTCGAAAACGTTTTATGAAAGATTCCCATACTTTTCAGGGTTTAATCACTCTGATCCAGAAATGTTTTATTTCAAGATGTTAAATAAGACAGGAATGAAAAACATGCTGACAAATACTAAATTGATTTATTCTGAAAATTTTTATGACAAAATGTCAACATTTGGTTTTGAGTGTTGGAAAAACAACATTGAAACAAAAACAATCTGGGGAACAAAAGAATGGCAGGTACAAGGTCTAGAAGCATTATTCAGAGCCTGCATGATCCCAGAACAAATTATGTTCCTGAATGACACAATTCAGCAAACAACCTGTCTTGGCTTAGCTAAGATAAAAGATTTAAATAACCTGTCTATACCAAAACCTATGCCTGATAGAAACACCACTACAGATGAGGGGTTAGACGTGTCCTATATTTTAAAACAAAACAGAACAAATCCTGATTGGAAAAAATGGTTGATCTGGCCCATAGACACAAATAACTGTCAAAATAGATTCCTGAACAAAATACAGGGGTTGAAACAGAACAGGCCAGACCCTAGATATTCCCAGAGACAACCTCCAGGGATAGTAACAACATATAGTGTAGGAAAACAATGCCTTGACTGGCTACAGAAATCCACACTTCCCGAAATAAAGCAACACTTAACTTTACTTAAAGAAGGTGCTGACTTGCGAGATTTCATAATGGGACCTCGCAAACAGCGTCAAAAACATTTCATATACGCCGGTATATACACAGCTTACAATGAAGTTTGGAAATTGAAACAAATTGAAACTGCAGAAAAAATACGGGAAATTGACCGCATCAATTTGGAGAAATCACTTTCTGTAGTGGACAGTGGGTTAACAACTCTGTCCTCCAGAATCTATTCACTGGACAGCATTGTATCATCTGCTATTGATATAATAGAGCAGGACTTGATAATGCTACAACATGGCCAGTCCCAATTACGTTCTATTGTACAGCTAGGCTGGACGTTGCAAAACCTGCGTTCAGGCTATGTGCCATGGCGTTTAATCAACACAACGTCATTGGTTTCTATCTTTAACCTTACTGATAAACAAATCAGTTTGGCACAAAAAGGAGCAGACTATACGATACTGAGCATTGAAAAACTTGAGAGATTACCATTGACAATGTCAGAAAGACCTGTCATTGAATGGATAATACATGGCACCATCACAATCCCGATAACAACTTTTCAGTTTCAATACTGCCAAAAATATATACCAGTAGGCCTGTATGAAAGGTTGGGTAAAGGATACATCAAATCATCCTGGAATTTACCTTATACACACAAATGTTACAGTGAAGGGAAAAAAGAGGTATTTCTTAGTGGTAATGATTGTAAAAAATCACTAAGCAGTACACTTCTGTGTCAAGGTATTAACTTGCATGGGGCCTGTGAAGGTTCTTCGAACAACCTTTCATGTCATCTTCAGGGCACCCCTACTACACAGATAGAGCCATTTTTCAGACAGCTTTCCAACGGTAGCTACGTTCTAATAAGTGATCACAGCTGCTGTGGCATGGTGCCAGGAAAAGCCTATCTCGTAACTGTGACGGCCAGGGTCATTTGCTGTATGCAAGTATTGTATCCAAACAGCAATCCAGACATGGAGGCGGCAATATGGCCTTATGTGAATATCTCTTCTATTCGAATTGATACTTAGAGCGCAATGAAGTCTATTCTTTTACAGACAACTGTGCCTTTAACCTCGTCTAAAGAGACATATGACCTGCAAGTTGCAAGGACTGCGGCAGAGATACATACCCTATTATCGACAAATTGCCCTGTGCATTTTGTAGAAATGTTAAGTCAAATCTTAAACATGTCAGATACCAGTGGCATCGCACATGTATTTAAGACAATTTTATCGGGACTGCTAATACCCTTCGAAGCAGTTCTTGGCATCTTCCCGAATTTTGTGCATTTGCTCTTCGGTGGCCTGGCTCTTATTTTGGGACTCGTAGCAGGAATTTTATTTTTGTTCCTTCTGCTCCGATATGGCAAGCCAAGTCACAGACAAAACTCTGGCTACGATGGAAGAAACGATCCTAGCAATACGATAGCGAGACCGTATCACTAAGGTCTTAGGATTGGCCCGGCTAAGAGATCTGAATACTACCTGGTTTCTTTCATTCAGACCAATTTGGCAAAATTGCATCTTACCTGTGCTTCGATGTCTGCTATGCGGAGAAGAATGCGTGTTGGACGTCTGTCTTACACTACCATCAGCAGTACCATTGGAATTCGACGCTTTGCTTTGTCCTGTAACGACTCATGCAACGTGTTGTCCCCAGCGGCTACCTATTCTGATGACGGCATTCATTGAGACTTCACCATTACGATTAAGTGGCGGTGAGGTACGAGATGAAAGCGGCACCACACAGGTACAACCTTCTGTGAACATTGCTGATGCTGACATCAATGATGGCAATGCATCGCACATATGCACTATTTCCACCTTTTCGGAGTTGGCCCAACTTTCACTTACTGTTGTAGACTAATTTTTTACCGGCCTATCAGAAGTAATGTTCTCCCCTAACAACGAGAATAATATTTGAAAAAGCAAGCTCACAGCTTTCCCTGAACTCTGAATTCGGCCTTCAGTTTTGATAAACAGAACTCCAAAAAGACAGTGACACTATTTTTTTTCTCCCTTCCCGAGAACGAAATTATTTTCCCCTAATTTCCAAAATATTTACCGTTTTTTGGCACATGGTACTCTGCTTAAAGTAGAACTATTCTTAGAGAACAGAAGTTCTATTTTTAGAGACTCTAGAGACAATGTTTTGAATCAGCCTCAAGCATATGTACAATCTTGTATAACTTTGTGATGAAAGGGTCTCGACTTTTTTTTCTGTATTCAGAGCCATTTCATAAATGTAATTTTTGCAATTCATTCAGCCTATATTCCTATTTGCATTTCCTGAATGATAACTCTGCTTGACAGCGTACAGTATAATACTCATTTCGTGTATCTATACCATTTCAAATGCATGTCATTGTATTTTGGGGTGGGTTGGAAAACACATGTATACCTATATGTTTATATATTGCTTAGTATTTAGTAATGATGGACATTATACGTGGAGTGGGTGTTGTGAATGTATCTAGGACCCTAATTAAATATTCCTGATTCATGTCCTAATGAAGGCATACGAATCTTACCCATATTCAGTCAAGCCCACGCAGCCCAAATACGACAAGGCTACTTCCTTAGATTCCTAGAGAGCACAACGAGTTCTTTCGACACACCAAACCTTCAGCAACCTGGGAATTCCCCATGTCTTTGTTTTGATTTGTCATTGAACTCCTGCGAGCACTAAAGGAACAGTCAGTTCTTAGTGACATCTTTTATTGACGTCTTATGTCCAACCTTACGTCAAACACAGCACCTTCCAGGTATAAATATACCAACACTTGCCTTAAGCAAACACAGGGTGGTGTGGAGCAGAGCGGCTATCTACTTATCAGAAGCCCAGCTGATGCGAGAGCCGAAGGAAGCCGCCCCTCCCTTTTGACACATTGGAGAAGCTGCCTTTTCTCATGCCGAGAAATCCAGCTCCGGTGTTTCCAGTCATCCTTGCGGGTTACTGGGAGATCGAGTCCTGAGAAACGAGATACAAGACCTCCTTCATTCTATAACCAAGGTACGAAGCTGATTCAAACCTTAGAGAGAATTCTTGATTCAGATTCTTGGCAAAAAACCCAACTTAACTTAAAACTGCAACTTACTTACTCCTTCCCACGTATTAGGCTTAGGTCAGGTACAGCGGGGTAGGCGTATCTTAGAACCACCAGTTGAGTTCGTTAGTCAATGTTTTTATGTATGTAAATATTTTATCCATTTTAAAGTATCATATGGCTAAGAAACCATATCAATGCTTTTACAGTATTATTTCATAACACTCCTTTTACTGTATGCACTTTACTTCATGATATGTATTGCAATTGTGGCAATTCATTTCTCTTGCATGAGAAAGAAGACTGCTCAATAAAATAACACCTTTTATTGAAAACGCCCATCTCTCTATTTCTCTGCACTCTGGTGGAACTAAGCATGCACGATTGACTGAGTGAAATAGCTGTCTATTGTTTTCACACGACTCTGGAGATATACTCCTTATTCTGGGGGAGCAAAGTTGTCATGTTATATGGTTGTCAGAAGCTAAGCCCTTCTTGTCTAAATCAGGGAAGTTAACCCCCCCCTATTCATTTGAGAAAGTTTCTAGTGACCTCTGAGCTAGCTGGCAAAACTAATTAAGTCTAACATAGTCAGTAGAGACCTAGATGACCTCAGTCCTACGTCTACACTGCTGTTTATGTCATTCCAATGCGCAGAGCCTATTGGGAATATAAGAACTACACTACAATCTTTTGCACAGAATAGTCAGATAAACGATGTGCTTGATCACGGCATGGAACATCGTTTTTGAGAAATTGGTTAACCGCAGCTATATAATTGAGCACCTAGTTGCAGCTATCTCAACAGAAGCATTTTAAACCAGCAACATGAGGTAATGGTGGGGGAGGGCACTGCATGGAGTAGGGCACTGCACAGAGTGCAGCGCGTAGCTGCATTTCTGTTGAGAAAAACATGTAAAAAATACGATATGACGTAATGGTGGAGAAGAGCACAGCACGGAATGCTGTGAATGGCGGCGGGTCCAAAAAAATGCTTTTCACGACGTACATGCAGCTACGCGCTGCACTTCGTGCTGTGCCCTACAGCACGAAGTGCAGCGTGTAGCTGCATGTATGTCGAGAAAAGCATTTTTTAAAAATCAGCATGAGGTAATGCCTGGGGGAGGGCCCTGCACGGAGTGTCCATAGAAGCATTTAAAAACAAACAGAGCATTTTTTGGTTTAGAATAACATATTTATGCAAGCCTAAACAAGTCAAAAATACAAAATGTATATTTGCAGTATGTAAAACTTACCGTATACACAAGTATAGCACATGGTGTTTGTAAACAAGCGCTCGCCATTGCGGGTAGGCAGGTGGGCCACCTGTTTTCACTCAGCTGTGTTTATATTTACATTGCACTTTCACTTTAACCTCTTCAGCACGGCGTGAATTTTCACGTTGTGCTGCAGATTCGAAAAACGGGTGTGGTCATGACGGAACGGTTCCGTCATCAGCACAGCCCAACCGATGCTGATGACGGAACCGTTCCGTCATAAGCATCGAAGGGGTTAAGTGAAAGTGCGATGCAAAAATTAACACGGGCTGATGTATAACAAATGGCACACAGATTATAATACAACACGCCCACAAAGATAAGAAATACCTTTACGACAGAAGGAAAGCAGACTAGCCAGTCCGGGTAGGCCGGACCAAAAAGCAAAAGGGAGGCAACCCAAACAGATAATTTCCAATGGCAACCCTCCGTTTACCATAAATGGGGATGCCAGCCAATGGAAATTAGGGGCAGGGTTTCAAGACCTCTTCGCAAAGTACTTGTTCACAATAGGTCTCGCTGAGCGAGCAATGCATGCGCTGCAACGCTAGGCGAGACCTAAAAATGGAGACGTTAACACACTGTGAAAAGACCAACAATCAAACAGTAATAAACTTAACTGACGTCAATCTCAACAAAGCTGAGCAACAATTACTTGCACTGGGACTGTCATACTGCCCTGAAAGTTCATTCACTTATGCAGCCACCTGAATCGACATTTACAGGGGTGTGCGGAAGCTAAAATTAAAGAAATATTTTATTCTTAGTAAGTCAAGGCTAATCAACTGGACAAACATTCTGAATCAATGTCAACCTATTCTCCTTTTAATCTCACAGCGTCAGATATGCCTCTTCTAGAGGATATGCAAGAACTGGCAAAGGAAAATGCCGACAGCATAAAAAACACTGATGTGACACAAATAGGGAACAGGATGGCTAAACAAAATTTAAAGGTGACTCCATTTAAGCCCCGCTCTACCTTCAATCCGATTATGATGAGAGATAGCATAAATGTATTCTACGAGTAGGTAACCTTGGGCTTTAAACAACTCAAAGAAAGGGTGCTCAATGCTGAAAAACAAAAGACAAACAAACAGGAAATGCAGTCCCATCTATAGATCAATAAACTCAAAAAGAACAAGGAAATAGTCATCCGCAATTCAGATAAAGGGGGCAACCTGGTATTATGGAACAAGTCGGATTATATTGATGAAGTAATGACTCCGCTTAACAATAGAGAATGCTATCACAAAAGTGACAAGATATCCCTCAAAATCATGTCTAACAACTATTACATGAAGTTAAAGGCATGGAAGAACGCAGGGATGATCATGCTTCAAGAATATACATTTTTACAAAATGATAATCCCACAACACCAATTCTGTATTTTATACAAAAGATCCACAAAGACCCTAAGAAACCCCCAGGAAGGCCTATCATTTCTGCCCGAAACAGTCTCCTGGAAAGAACTTCTCAATATATAGACTTTTTCCTCCAGGACTTTGTACAACAACTTCCTTCATACATTAGGGATACGGGTGACTTTTTATCAAAAATGCAAGCAGTTCGAGGGGATCACAACTTGTTATTAATTACACTAGATGTAACCTCATTGTATACGTCAATTAACCATCAAGACGTACTCAGAGCACTACAAGACTTCCTAGCTTCAAGACCATTTGAATGCACAAACCATAGCAAAATGCTTTGTAACATGGTAGGGTTTTGTCTAAGCAATAATATTTCCCTATTTCTAAATACCCTGTACCAACAACAACGAGAAGTCGCAATGGGGGCCAGCTTCACTCACAGCTATGCCTGTCTACACATGAGCTGGTGGAAGGAGCTTGTCCTACATAATGAACATGCCACCTTCGTCAAAAATAACATCAGACTATATCTGAAATATAGATGGCTTGTTTTTAATATGGTAGGGTACCAAAGTGGAAGCTGAAATGTTTATTGAAATGCTCAATATTAACAACCTTAATCTGCACTTCACTGCTTCCATCAGTTCACAGTCTGTACATTTGCCGCTCGCAGCGCTAATTTGGGACACTGAACGCCGCCAACAGACGGGAGGGAGGGAGATAGCGGGACTCCATTGCCCAGAAGTCCCCGCACCTACCACCAGCCAGCTCCTCCCCCTGCACCTTCTTATCCGCTCGCGGCCCCCGCTTCACGGTTGCCGCTAGCAGAACTAATGTGGGACACTGAACGCCGCCAACAGACGGGAGTGAGGGAGACAGCGGGACTCCATTGCCCAGGAGTCCCCGCAACTACCACCAGCCAGCTCCTCCCTTGTGTCGGCCTGCCTATATTGCTGGCTACGCCCACCGCGACGCGGGACGTGCGCCGGCGTGCGCCGAGCAAAGCCCGGGCCAAAGGCGGGCCCGTTTGAGCACGTTCGAGACCTGAGTAGGCCGGGCCGGGCCCATCCTCTAACATCTGCCCTTGGAGACAGAGGCCCACTGCCGCCCGGTAATTCGACTATCCTTGTCTCAAGTTTACGCAGTGTGGAGTATAACTGTTCAAACACTAGTGATGGCGTCAGGTATCCATAAGGAAAAGCTAGTATCGAAAAGTGCAGGAATGATGGGAATCTTGGATTATTTTTTCACGAGAGCTTTGAACGCGCTGGAGCAAGACATAGCGGTAACAGAACGGAGGTTGTCTCTTGACGTGCATGTACACCCTGTCCAGCCTGTGAATGGATGTACCCCGCTTTGCTCACCTGCACACGATACATCTTGTGGCAACAACCCGCCCTCTATGGTGGCTATTACAACAGCGGATGTCCCACTAAATTCAGTCATAGAAGTGATGGCATCGGCCCATGCTTCTCCTCCCAAAACAAGGTCAATGACTACTAACCCAAAGAGCAGAAAAGAACATTCATTGCTAAGGCAGGGAGCGACTAAAAAGAAACGGGACATAGTATTTATAAAGAAACATTGTCGCAGCAAACCCACGAATCTGAGGTCGGACGATGCTGTGTGGGTATCTCCAGTCCGCCCAGAAGTCACTGGAAGTAGAGACAGTTGCACCAGAACTAATAGCATTCGATCCATCAGCTGCCCATATGCCTTTTGCAAATAATGCTTTTTGGGACAAAATGGGGACTTTCTTTGCTGATCTTTTATTGTCTCTCACTCATAGACTGGCTGCTATTAAAGCCAGTCTATTATCTGTAACTAATGTCACAAACCACATTGCCGGAGATGTAGCCAAACTATTTAAAGTTGATGATAAACTTGTACCTGTAGCTCTTGATGGTTCAAATACGACGGGCAATACTACGGGCACATCTATTCCAGTACCTATAAATCATAATGATGGTGGGATGGGCAGACTAGTTGCACTTGCTCCTATAGTACCAGATGCTGTGAGAGTGGAAACGGCCAGAAACGGGAAAGCAGATACTGACTACAACACGGGCCGGGTCCAAATTTAAGACATAACTCTATCATATGCCCTGATATTAACACATTTAAGCAGAAACAACGCCCCAATAACCCAAAGCCCCTGACAATTGACCTACCGCCCCAATCTAGTCCGTATGTGGTGCTCCTAGCTGGGGTCCCGGAGTTGAAGAATGTAAGTGAGGAATCGCACACCTCACTCAAGAATAAAGTCACAGATTGGTTAAATAAGAACAGACCACTTGCACCATCTGTGACTAGCGAAATTCTACTTGTTCGCAGGGTGGCTTGGGTTGGTCAAAGGCCAAAGGATATAAAGGGTGATTGTGTTCTGATGAATTTCAGAAACACACGGACAGTACACCATATTTGCCAATGGTCCCACCCCTGTCACCCAACAATTATCCAGTCGCTTCCCCTGTCATATTTCTATCCCCCGGGGCAATCGCATACCAACATTGGCTCTGGCCAATCATGGAACCCGGTAAGTCGTCCATTGGACGGACCCAGCCGTGGTGAAACTGGTGATCCTATAGGCCCTGTGGCAACACCCCTACACAATAGATACAGTGGCTTGGATCTGGTGGATTGAATAGGGCGTACCCCGGGTAAAAAAAAATGGGAGTTGACTGAAACTGATAGGGCTGGGGGGGGGGGTAACAGGAGGAAACTCACAAGAAAGGAATGGTGAGAGCAGTATCAGGGCCAGGCAGGTGGGAACTAATAGGCCGTTTGGAATAACCCCATCTATTTCCAGTAATAGCCAACTTTCTGCTGATAGTGGTAGAGACTCTGGAATTCCAGTAACATTGGTCGATAACCTACTGGTGTCTACATCGTGCCTAGTGACCTGGACTGATGTAGAAAACATGGATCCAGTTGGAGGTAAGGACGAGGGTATTAGGCCTGATTCGCTTAAAATATTATCATGGAATCTGGCAGGGCTCCTTAATAAGATGAGTTGCCCAGATTGGGGTACTTTCGTGAACAACACTGATGTGTGTCTCTTTCAGGAGACTTGGGCCCGTACTGTGCAACACCGGCTTGGTTTTGCTACGTTCGATGTGCCGGCTGTCTGGGGAGGGAAAGGCCGCCCCTCTGGGGGTTTAACTATCTGGGTTGGCACCCACCTCAGCTGTATTGACAAATCACTAGACACCCACTCCAGAGACATCCAATGCGTAGTTCTCACTTGGCCCAATGCATGTAAACTTGCACTAATTAATGTCTACTCAGACCTGTAAGTCTAAGTAGCAAGTCTATTACCATTGAGGATTTGGCCCTTTTTATTCCCACTATTCCGAATGACACTCGTTTGTTGGTTGGCAGTGATTTTAACTGCCATTTTGAATCCCTTAAAGGTTTAAATGATGAAGCGCTATCTGCAGAGGACGACCATTGGTCGATACCCTTGTCTCATGTTCCATCACCCAAGGCATGGATGCCGCTGGCTATCCAAATTACGGCACTTACTCTAAATAATTAAAGAACGTGTATTGGCCGAACCTCTTCGGATATTCCAGCCAAATTTACCTATAATAAATTTGGACACGTCTCTTATCGATTACATTTTAGTTGAAACAAGGTTATGGCCACTAGTTAATGATTTTACTGTTTTTATTAGAGCAGATAGTGACCATAACGCATTATTTTAGAATTGGGCTTACCATACAACAGTAGAAAGGGCTTCCCGGCCTCCAGTGCTAACGATGACAATCTTATTGTGTCTAACGATAGACGTAGAGTCAAATGGCATAATTTAGTGGAACACCCGGAACAACTAGGGAAAGTCTACAGCCTTACAATTCCCCTATTTGTGGAGGTTGTGACCCTAATTAACCAACCACCATCGCCTGAATATTTCACTAATTTCGAGTCTCTCCAAGAGGATCTACTGAGAAACTTGGGTGAGTTTCTTAATCCCCGGGTCTCTGGGAGAGCAAAAAAGGCGCCCCTCCCCCCACAGCTGGTATAGCTCAGCATGCAGGAAGGCTAAAACTGAGCTACTGCAGGCCATTAAAGAGAATGATAGACCAGCAATTAAAACCATGTGGGCGTATTACAAACATTTGACCAACTGTGCCAAGATAGAGTGGGACCATGAGAAATGGTCCAACCTATCTCTGGTGCCCGCAACCAAAGACCCTTGCAAATTCTGGTCTATATTTAACAATGGATGCAGTGAGCCAAAGGCAGCCATAGAATCGAATATGGCTCCAGAAGCCTGGGAAGGTCACTTTCGGGCTTTATATTCTACAGAGGACCCACTTGTTCTCCCTACACTGTCTGTGGACACGGAAGTGATTGAGTTCAGGGTGCCTGAAGTCTGCAATGCCATTTCTAAACTTGCTTCAGGGAAAGCCCCTGGGCTGGATAAGCTGCTGGGGGATCTCTTCAAACAAGAGCCTAAAATCTGGGGCCCATATTTTCAGATATTGTTTAATGCGGTCATGAGTGGCATGTCGGTACCATGTACTTGGTTGGGTGCAGAGATAATGCCCATATTTAAGAAGGGCTCTCCTCTGCTCCCTTCCAACTACCGACCAATTAGTCTAATTGATGTCCCCCAAAAGATCTTTGCAAGACTCATCCTGGACCGGTTGCAGGACAGGATCGATGAGTCAGCAATTCTCAGTCCTTACCAGGCAGGGTTTAGAAAGAGCACCTCCACCGTGCACCAACTTTTTCACCTACAATTACTATATTGGAAAACGGTGAGATTAAAGGGCGGCAGCCTCTATATGGTGTTTGTCGACCTTCGTTCAGCCTTTGATCTTGTACCTCGGGGGAAACTCTGGGCTGTTCTTTTAGACCTTGGTGTTCCTACTCACCTACTGACTATTCTGATGAGGTTGCACAAGGCCAATTTTGGCCAAGTCAGATGTGGAAAAAATGGCATGCTCTCATCTAAATTCCCTGTTGGCAGGGGGGGTAAGGCAGGGCTGCGTACTTGTGCCAACCCTGTTTTGCCTCTATGTCAACGCGGTAATCGGGCTCCTTAACGGGATCCAGAATAATGACGCGCCAAAGCTGGCAGGCAACAGGGTCTCAGCGATTATGTTCGCCGACGACACCCTTCTGCTTTCCAAATCTCCAATGGATGTTCAGCGAATTTTGGATGGCTTTCAGTAGTTCTGCACTGCTAGAGGCTTGGAGATCAATACTTCAAAAACAAAATTCATGATCTTCAATCCACCAAGAACTTCACGCCCAAATCCAAGCCTAGGGGCGACGACGCTAGAAAGGGTAAACACTTTTGACTATCTGGGGGTCACGCTAAATGAAAATCTGACATGGTGACCCTAGCTTATTAAGTCACAACTCAAACTGGCCCAACTTTCAGGCGGAATCCTTAGGCTATCCAACAAGTCCACTATTAAACCCGTGGTACCACCACTGGAGGTGTACAAAACACAAGCTAGGGGTGCCATCATGTACGGGGCGAACTTTGGGGTTTCTGTAATAGGTCTGAAATTAGTAAAACTGAGAACAAATTTCTAAGAGGGCTTTTGGCTCTACTGCTCAGCTCCCCATTGCTTCCTTTAAGGTTATATATGGGAATTAGACCTATTAATGAAGAACTAGCCCTAAAACCCCTGAGATTCTGGCGTAGGCTCTGGGTCACCCCAGAGCTGATACACTACACAGAGGAACTTAAGGAAATATTGACCGCTACAGGCTCAGGAAACATTCCCTGGCTCGCCTATATAAAAAAAGAATTTACTAGGCTAGAGATCCCTGATTTATGGCTAGACCCAGAGGATGGCTGCAAACGACTGTCTCGCACTCAATTAACGCATATATTCCATGCAGACAGACTTAATGCCGCATTATCTAACCCCCAAATTGGTTCAATTACTGCTTCCTTCCTGCAAGTTAAAGACTCCTATTTATTTGAACAGTTCCTTAATGATATATACCCCGTGTTAGCAAAAAAAGTTATGTTCAGTGGAGGCATGGTGTGCTCCCGCTGCGAGCCTTTACTAGCAGGTGGTCACCCTCTGCCTCGATAAATTGTCCGGCCTGCGAATGTGATAGTGAAAGTGAATTACATGTGATGTTTTTTTGCCCAGGGTATCGCAAGGCTAGGAATTACTGGCTCGTACCACTATGCATAAACTTAGCCTTTAAACAATGTATGCATGCATTTAGAATACTCAAAACCGACACAACTGGTCCGACCGTATGTGCAGTTTCAAAATTTCTGGCTGCCATAAGCGCAGGCTCCTAATTGCCTGAACTTGTGCCGGGCTCGCCTACGGTCACATATTGTCTTTTTACCCTGTTCTTAAATGCCAATATGATTTTTTTTATTTTTTTTCAGCATTGCATTGTGTCGAGTTTCTATGAACTGACTCAACTTGTCTGAGGATCAATTTGTTGCTACTAATTTTATTATTTTTTATTGCGATCTATTTGCACTGTTTTATATGCACTACTGTTGTTCTCCTTTATGGCACTATGTCGAAATAAAGATTCTTTGAACTGAATTCTACATTTCCTAGATGTTCAGGTATTTATTAGAAATGGGAAAATGGAAACTAGACTGCATAGAAAGACAACCACTTGAACTCAGTATTACACGCAGAGAGCTCGCATTCACATCTAATACAAAGCATACCATATGGAGAGATGCTCCGGCTTAAGCGTATCTGCAGTCATGAGGACGATCTAAGGGCTGCCCAACTAGCGAGTAAACACAGGTTTTTAGCATGGGGGTATTCTAGCAAATGCATTGACAGTGCTATTAAGAAGAGCAACATGGTCACGAGAGAAACTTTAATAAACAAACCCACACAGATGAAGGAAAACAGGACAGAAAAAGCTGAGTCTTTTAGATTCATCCTGAGTTACAACAGACAGGAGAAAACAATAAAGAACATCATCAGGAAAAAGTGGCCTCTGATTCTAGGTGACCCTACAGTGCCCTTTGCTATCTAGTAGAGCTACCATCACACACAGCTGGGCGCCCTCCATGCAATTTCCTGCAAAGAGCTTATCTTTACCCGGTGGCTATTTATAAATGCTTCCCACTAACTGCACCCTCTTGCCCTCAATGCTCAGCCCAAGTTGCTGACTTCACTCACATGCTTTGTCCTGCCCCCCTCCTTAGACCATATTGGGTCTACATAATCAATATCCCCTCAACCATCATGACAAAAACCTATCCCACAGGACTGGCCCACAGTAGCACTTGGGATCTATAAATGGTCTAAGAAAGACCATGCAGCTACTCAGTTGCTAATTCTTTTAAAGTGTGTGATCACCTCCCAGTTGAAGTCCAAATACCCACCCTCCCTGGGGATTTAATACTGGGCCTTTCTCAAGTTTTTCTCAAGTCGGATAGTGTAAATCTTTCTGCTTAGAGAAAAGACCATAGAGATTGATACTCTATTTGACCAATACACATGTAGAGATACTTTGGCCGTAACTACCCTCTTAGTTTCTCGCCACCCTTTTTAATATTGTCCAGTTGCTTCAAAATAAAATTCATATTTTCAGTAAGTTAAACCAGGACAATTTTTAACACTTTTTTTGCACTTACATTCACAACCTGCTCCACTGTACTTCAGGTGTTGTAGCACACCCTGGTGACGCTAGGCCACCAGGGTGGACCCCGATGATGAAGCATGTCACTACTAGGCTGGTGAGTGAGGGATTTGTTACAAAAGGATAAATTCTTTCCTTTTGTCAGTCAAAACACTCCATTAGGAAATCTTCTCTTTTTCTTATGGTGGTACTCTTCTCTTTGTTTATTTTAATCCTTGACCAGGGGAACAGGAGAACTCTCTGTTCACCTAGAGTGAACACGATCCCTTGCTCTCCCCTTTGATTTTTCATTTGAAGGTTGACACTGGCCAACAGCTTGCTAACTGGGTTAGTGTCATGCTGTCCCAGGCAGGCGTGTTTATTGGCAGGATGCCTAGAAGGTGTTTGATGCCACTTTCAGTGGCTAGGCCCTGTTCTTACCTTTTAAATCTTCTTCCTGGTGATGAAATCCAATGCCTGTAGGGATTGGTGCAACCTTATCCTGTATGCAAGCCAGGCATTTCTGGAGGGACCATATATTGATAAAAGTGCAAAAACATACACAGTATTACTAAACCACAGTTGCTACAGATGGGTCCTGAGATATTGTACATGACTTTAAGCTGTACAGTTACTTCCCAAACTACCGTATCTGATAGCGTTGGAAGGAAATAACAGCAAGAAGAAATTGAACTAGAGAACTCAAATTATCGGGGAAAAGTTGCTATTTAGAAAAGTCATTGCTCGGCATGAAAGAAGCTTGTTCTGATCCACACCTTTCAGCAGAAAAAAATCGGAACTTGTGATGGCATACATACATGCAGGAGTGTAGTTGATCCGTGCATGACTTGGTCGAGGCACCTGCTTTATCTCAATCTATCTTGGTGCTTCCTCCTCCTCCAGCTGTGAAATGGAATAAACCACATAGACATAAGAGCCATTGAAGCTCAAGTATGGAAAATACTAGAAAGACATAGAAAAGGGACTGCCAATTTTAGTGTCATTTAAGTGAAAGTGACTCTTAAACGAGACACAAGAAAGACTTGCATTCCAAATGTTAGATGATAATATCCTTAAGCAATGAGACCAGACCCACAATCAAATGAGGCACTTCCTCCTCTACCCTGATGGAGATAATGTCTCCAACTGACAGCTACAATACAGATGAAGAAACTGATATCACAGTTAACTCTCCTCTGGCTTGCTTTTTTCCTAGGAATGATGTAGTCACTTGTCACAAAGTGATAAAGCGACAGTAATAAAGCTAAATATTCTGCAACATGCACCAGAGTGAAGCTTCTGTTTGAGTTTTTAAACTAGCTTTGCTTTGGTAGCCTGATGCAAGGCTAGTGATGGCCCTAGTCCCAGGGTTGCTGGAGGCCACCACACATATTCTCTTTTCTGCATTTCATATAAATGTGAACAAACCGCGTAATACATTGAGCTACATCTCTTGATAAAGAATGCAGGAGAAAGGATTGCATAGGAAAGATGCCTGATTTTTACAATGTCAATTAGAGTGGCTAATTTATCAACTCTCCTAATAAAGTAAAATTGATCACTGGAATTCAATTGAGTTTGTGAAACTCCATACTCAAGAATACAGATACTTTGTGAAGCCAGTTAAAGAATGAATGCTAACCTCTGATCACACTTTCAGCACAAAAGATGCAGTTCATCTAGCATTGAGAATATTGAAGTGGTCTCGAGTCTACGTGATACTCATTCAAACATCACTGAACCTGGAGTGACAAGAAAATAATGATCTCCCTTTCTCAGGCTTCTTGCTGTTTGTAATACATACAGATGTTGGGAGCCTGCATATGAAAAATTAAGTTTATATTCTCAAATCAGTTGGCACTGCTAAAGACATAAAAGATATTGTGCTGCTATAACAGTCCATCTCTGCACCCAGAATACAGTGACCTCTCTAGTCCTTTGTCCTCTTTATCTTTGCTTTAATCCTGTTAAGTGCTCCACCACCTTTTGGCTAATTTTGCACTATATCAATACTACGTTTGTGTATGGCTTAATCAAATAGAAGTCGGTTATTTCATTTTGGAAAAGGCATCAGCAACTCTCAACACCAAGAACAACAGCAACAATAGCAAATGCTTCTTTTTCAGAAGCAAAGAGTTCCCAATAGAGGAGTTCCTGCACACCTTTCACAGCCTCGAAGACTTCTACTCTGAAGCAATGACTCCTTCGATCTGCACCCTGCTGCAAGCACCCTGTAGGGTGGGGAGAGAGAGTTCCAACTTTTACTCCTCAGGGTAGAACATAACAAACGATAACTGTGGACTTGATATTGTAAAGAATGAATACAGAATCTGAATCTCTTCTTCTCCTCCCAGCATACCACCAATAGCCTTTAGGCCCGCTCTCCTTGAACAGTTGGTGCAGTAGTTCCAAACTACCATTCAATAAAAAGCAGTGGAAGTGATTGCAAGGCATTACGGGCTATATGTACAAAACTGAGTGATAGCGATTTCCTAACATACAAAAAATTACAATCTTTAAATAGCAATTCCTAGGGGGTTGCAAATTGCCTTACCTCATGAATAATACTGTGGTAGGTCGCAGTTTGCGACCCATTAGGAACTTCAGCAATCACAGCGATGGGTGCCTGCTGGGATCAGCAGACCACCATGTATGTGATTGCTTTTTAATAAAGCAATATTTTTGTTTTTATAAATGCAGCCCGTTTTCCTTAAAGGATGCAGTTATAAAAAAAAGAAAATGAAACGTTTAAGTTTCATTTTTTATGTGCAGGCAGTGGTCCCTGGGATAGACTGCATGCTCTTAGAAAATATTTGTTTCAACAGTCACAAAGGGGAAGGGGTCCCTTGGATACCGCTCCCAGTTAGCGAATGGTTACCACCTCCTGTAAGGTGTCGGTAAAATATGAATGTTTTGCAACCGTAATTTGGCCACAGAACATTCATACATACCACTGTAGTTCTGTAATTGGACGGGACGCCCTAAACACGTCCCTTCCAAATACCGGTTTGCTAACGTGTTACAGAATCGCAGTTTGCATTTTTGAACATTTAAAAAAGCATTTTTGCACTCTGAAAATGCCTGATTCTGTGCATCGGGCTATTTGTCACCGCAAAAGTGCTTTGTACATATGGCCCCAAGAGATCAAAGTCCACTACCTAAGTAAGAAGAAAAAGCACCACACTTGGAATGCCATTGTCTTCTAGATCAGAATCATGCGAGCAAGTGCGCGAATATAGAATACATTTTACTAATACTCCACCACGTTCTTCCCATCTTCATCAAGAAGATTAGATATGCTCAATAGACTTTCATGAGTCATATTCTCACATACCTATATGTGAACTGCACAGAGGACTTCTGAATTTAAATGTAAAAGACTGCCATAATTAGGACAAAGTTACCCGATTCTTCCTGAAGTGTTCCTGGTGTGCAGTCTTTCTAGTGTATGGCAATGGGAACAGCTGCTTTCTGAAGGAAAGGCATCTTGTGTACCTATGATCGGACAATCAACAACTGCTTTCAAACTGGAAGCCAAAAGATTCCTTATAGTCAAATTCTTAACTTAATCTGGGCGAGGTCCATTGGCTCGAAATCATCGCTCCTACAACCTCTGGTCCATCATGTGACTCTGCTCTTCTTTACAGCATTGTGTGCCCCCGTTCGTAGCTCACTATATACCTGATTTTTTGGGGGGCGCGGCTTGCGCCTGAGGAAGATGGCGGCATTCCTGTGGCTCCCTTGAGGTGACGGGGCTTTCCAAGGGATTTTCTGGCTTCACCCGAGTCTTGGAGGTCGTCAAAACTGCATAAATCAAGGTCGGAATGTGAGCCTCTAAATGGAAGTATTTCCGTGTTCTTTCTGGCAAGCTTTGACCTTTTATTAACCTTTCTTCTCACAGTCGAAGTATCTGTGACAGATGCCTAACTGCCGAGCGCTGAGGAAGCCAGCTTTCCTTTCAGTTCGGAATTTCTCTGGCAGCGCAGATAAATGCAGGTTAACAAACTGAACTAAAGTGAGAAGAACTCTTCATTTAAACTTTGCAGTGATAAATTGCCTCACTTTGCATCGCATTGCTCACTCTGTGAAACATATCGCTTCCTGATTAACTGAATGAAATTTGTGGCTTCAAAGCAGCCTGTGCACTGAGGGGATTATTTCCATTGTGCCTGAATTTCTTCAAAAGGAGCAATGTTTTATTCATTTCCTGACCGTACTTCAATGATTATGAATGTTTCACACTAAAAGTCATGTAGAAAACTGAATTTGGACATTACTCCCATGCACTTGTATTAACAGGCTTTACATGGGCATTTCAGTACCTTGTTTTTGTGTTGCTAGTATGTGTATGTGCAAATATCTGCATTTCTTAATTGTATTTCTCTCAGAACCTACAATGTTATATGAGTGTGCTACAAGATTCTTTATTTAAAGTGGCTCTCTTGGATATGGTATTAAGCTAAGTAGGTGGTATGGTTTACTTGGGCATAGACACACTCTTGTAATGCATTGTGGTGACTTACATTTCATACATATATTTTATTCCATTAAAGCAAACAGATATCACTTTTATATTTCACTTCATGCTTCTTGGTAAATGTATGTTTTGATATTCTGTCATGCGCCAAATGCCTGCAAATTCTGTTACAGTGTGCCTTGCCCACTATTACTAGGTGTAATTCGCACTAATGTTATACCTTGCAGCTTTACATAACCCTTTCTCTATAGGTTTTAACTCTTCCTATTGCATGGGTAGGTTAAACATGCTATATTTCTACAGGATCTTTTTTGCTATTATTGTATTAATATTGTTATGCTTACAGTGATAAGGCAGTTTACCCCAATGTTGGGTTCACGTTATTTTTGCTCCTAATACGGAATTTCTTCTTCGACGCATTGCTATTCTTTGCCTTTGGACTGTTTTTCTCAATTCTATGGGCAGGACATCTAAAAATGTACAGATATCTACACCTTCTCCTCGAAAATCTTTAATTCATCTCAGCTCACGCTATAATTGTTTATCCATGGAGGATTCAGTTGCTTCATCGCCCAAAGGTGCATTGCCTTCACAGATTGCCTCAGTCTGTTTCCAAAACCTCTACAAAAAGATTGAAAAAAGATCCTCTCTCTCCACCTAAACAGACTGCTTCTGTCACAATGGATCTAATACTAGAGGAGATTAGAGCTCTACGTCCGTTTATGGAAGAGACCAAATCCACGCTTCAGATGCTCTCTGACAAATGGTCAGCAATGGATCAACGAGTCAATACGCTAGAGCAGAACTTTGGCTCTTTATCTTCATCTACTTCTAAAGTAGAATCTCTTAGTTCACAGGTCTCCAAACTTCACAAACAAGTTGAGCAGTTGGAAATCAAAAATAGACGGAATAACCTTCGAATTTATGGTCTTCCTGAAGGGACAGAAGGTTCAGATCCGCCCACCTTCTTTAAATCATTTCATCCAATGCTCCTTAAGCTACCTGAGGGCACCATGTTGAATATACAGAGAGCTCACAGATTAGGTCCACCGATGCGTCAAACATCTTCTTCGTCGCCACACAAACCGAGAGGAGTGATCTTGTACTTTTTGGAATATACTGAACTCTTAAAGATTCAATCAGCAGTTAGGGCAATGAATCGTATAACTTGGTCAGGAAATTCTCTGTTCTTTTCCCAGGATTACTCCAAATCGATGGCTGATCGACGCAAAGAATTTTTAGCATTGTGGCCGCAATTACGCTCATTAGGTGCAAGATATGGTCTTTTTCCCCCTTGCTTGTTTAAAGTGACATTTAATAATAAAACTACCACCTATGAGGATCCAATTAAGTTGAAGAGCTTCCTTTACTCTCACCACACTGATACAATGGAGACTACTTCATCATTTAGTTCCAGCTAGATTACGTTCAGACTCTGTTTCTGGTTACAGTATTCTCATGTTTTATCTTTTGGTTTTTGATCCGTTTGTTGTTTCTTAAAATGTATGCAGCAGTTAACTTACGTTGTTATTGTTTGTAATATATCTAATCATTTTTTCTTCCCCCACAGGTGTGTCTTCTCTTACTTATGTTCAAGTATGTTCGTTATGCCCTTTCCTCCGCCTCCCCTTGTGGGTCCTGGACACGTCATTGTTCCGTGTGGCCTTCCATCCCTCCACCCTTCGTATGTCTTGGATTGTATGTAAGTTTTCTTTCTTCATTATTCATTACTCTATTCATGCTCTCTTTCTTCTTTCTCTTTTCTTTCTCTTTTCGCATATTTTCTTCTCTCTTTGGTCTTCCTCATTCCTTTTTATATCCTGCAATCTTCCTTTCTCTTACAGAGGTTGCATTTTCGCTTTGCTTCCTTTCTTTCTTGTTTCTCCTTTCTAGCTCAGTTCTCTTACTTTTTGTGCAGTTGGTTTGATATTGCTTGTATTTTTATTGATTTCACATATAATTGTTATTGGAATTTTTTGTACTTATACAACCTTAATTTATGCCTTTAAAACTTATTTCTTGGAATGTCAGAGGTTTACATTCACCTATTAAGCGTCAGAGGGTACTGACACATTTGACTAAAGTGGGAGCAGATGTTACTTGCTTACAAGAATCTCATTTGTCTAACGATGAATCTGCGAAACTCAAAAGGGCATGGGTAGGTGATGATCTTTTTTCTCCAGGTGAAGGCAAACGTAATGGAGTTATCATTCTTTTCCGCAAGTCCCTTTCCTTTTTTTTTAATGATTTTTATGGATTTTTGTATAAAATCATAGAATACATACATTTACACTGAGAGAGTTCACCGTAGCCCCCTAACTCTCCCCCACCCCTTAGTCTGGCAGATTTCTATAGGAAAAGAGAAAATATAAAAAGAAAAAAAAAATATATGAAATATATTGATACCACATTATGCATTGTTTGGCCCAGTATAATAACTGTGTGCTGTGCCCAGAAATCAATCACAGAGCTGGCATTTGAAAATAATAAATCAAGCTACATCAAACTAGACACATGTGTAATAATAGCACAACATAAAAAAATCTTCAAATAAGAATACAGAGGCCTTTGCCATTTCAACTACAAATACAAGAGCAATTATCAGTTCCTTTGTTCCTTACTACCTGGTTAAATAGTTAAATCCCACATATAGACTTCACTAAGAGTGACACCAATAAATCTAGATTAGGTTTGAAGGAGTTGCCTATTATTGTTGTTATTATTGCATTGATTATCACACCATTCCTGTAGCAGAGCCCAGATTTTCAGGCCAGCAATGCGTTTCTTTCTACCTTTCCCTTTATAGATTGCAATTTCCAACTTAAATGTGGCTAATAATCTGGCGAGCCATTGCTGAAATGAGGGTGCCAGTTCATCAAGCCAGGCCGATGCAATACACATCCTAAAAACAGCCATTGACATAAATATAAATTCTGCCCCTTGTCGATTCCAGTTTGGGTCTCTTTTTGCATATTTTCTTCTCTCTTTGGTCTTCCTCATTTCCTTTTTATATCCTGCAATCTTCCTTTCTCTTACAGAGGTTGCATTTTCGCTTTGCTTTCTTTCTTTCTTGCTTTTCCTTTCTAGTTCAGTTCTCTTACTTTTTGCGCAGTTGGTTTGATATTGCTTGTATTTTTATTGATTTCACATAACATTCTTATTGGAATTTTTTGTACTTATACAACCTTAATTTATGCCTTTAAAACTTATTTCTTGGAATGTCAGAGGTTTACATTCACCTATTAAGCGTCAGAGGGTACTGACACATTTGACTAAACTGGGAGCAGATGTTGCTTGCTTACAAGAATCTCATTTGTCTAATGATGAATCTGCGAAACTCAAAAGGGCATGGGTAGGTGATGTTCTTTTTTCTCCAGGTGATGGCAAACGTAATGGAGTTATCATTCTTTTCCGCAAGTCCCTTTCCATTAAGATCCTATCTCACTGTACTGATCAGGCGGGCAGGTGGGGTTAATCCCGCGCGCAGCGTTCACGCGCAGCGTCCGCGCCCAATCCGCGCCGAAGGTGCGCCAAAGGTAAGCCCGTCTACGCCCGTCCGCGCCTGGACCGCGCCCAGCGCCATACCCCCTGCCCCGCGCGCTACCCAGCCCTCTCGCATTACCTACGATGCCGCCACCCTCCTAGCTCTTAACCCCGGTCGCGCCCCCAACTGCGTCCAAGCCGCTCCTGGTCGCACCCATGGACCGTTCTCCTGCTACTCCTGCAAATTCAGCGGCACCGACAACATCTCCGCTACGACCACACCACAGATTCCCGACCCCAACCACCTACAATGCATCCTTCTCAACACCCGCTCGGTCCACAGGCACGCCATTGACCTTTGGAATCTACTAGACGCCATCTCTCCGGACGTCGCCTTCCTAACGGAAACATGGATGAACGCTTCCTCCGCCCCTGACATCGCCATCGCTATCCCTGATGACTATAAGATCACACGCAAGGACCGCACCGACCATACAGTAGGAGGAATCGCTATCGTCCATAAGAAATCCATCCGCATCTCTACCAGCTCCGACGCCAACCTCGCTAACTCCGAACACCTTCACTTCCAGATCCACACCGAACCCAAAACAACACTCAGAGGCACCCTCCTCTATAGACCACCAGGACCCCGCGCAAAATTCAGTGAAGACATCACGGACTTCATCACCCCACACGCGCTCCCCTCCAAAGACTACATCCTTCTGGGAGACCTCAACTTCCACCTTGAAAAGATCAACGACCGCAACTCCGCCACCCTCTTAGACTACCTCGCAAACCTCGGACTTAAACAACTGGTCACTTCCCCCACCCACATCGCAGGTCACACTCTCGACCCCATCTTCACCTCCAGCAACCATGTCTCCTTCAGCCACACTACGGATCTCCTCTGGACTGACCACAGCTGCGTCCACTTCACCTACAACAAGCCGAAACCCATCATCCACATCCAACCAACTCTAAAAAGAAACTGGAACAAAATCACCTCGGATCAGATCTCCACATCGCTCCTTCGAACCTCCCCAGCCCTCTCCTCTAACGCCAACGAAGCCGCCTCCAACCTCACCCTTTGGTTATCCAACACCGCCGACACCCTAGCACCACTGAAAAAACGTCAACACAAACTTGGCAACAAGAAGGCCTCATGGTTCAACGTTGATCTCAAGAAGTCCAAGAAACTATGCCGCTCCCTGGAAAAGGCCTGGAAAAAAGACCCAACCACCAGCACCAAGGACGCCTTCAAAAGCGCCACCCGTACTCACCACCAACTGATCAGAAAAGCCAAGAAAACAGCATTCAAGGATCGACTTGACAACAACGCCCACAACAGCAAGGAACTTTTCAACATCGTCAAGGAATTTTCCAACCCCTCGGCCAACTCCAACGACATCACCCCCTCTCAAACCCTCTGCGACTCCCTAGCCTCCTTTTTCCACAACAAGATTGCTGACATCCACAACAGCTTTGACAACCAACCCGGAAGCCAACCCACCCTTCCATCTGCTGACCATCTTCCCCCCGTTAACACCCTCAACGCCTGAAACACAGTCTCCACTGAGGACACCATCCGCCTAATGAATTCAATCCACTCTGGATCCCCCACAGACCCATGTCCCCACCACATATTCAACAAAGCAGACTCCGTCATAGCACCGCACCTCCGAGACGTCATCAACTGCTCCTTCAACTCCGCCACCTTCCCTGAAGACTGGAAACACGCTGAACTCACCGCCCTTCTGAAGAAACCAACAGCAGACCCCACCGAACTCAAAAACTACCGCCCCATCTCGCTTCTTCCATTCCCGGCCAAAGTCATCGAGAAAGCTGTCAACATCCAGCTCGCCGCATTCCTCGAAGCCAACAATTCACTCGACTCCTCACAGTCCGGATTCCGAGCCAAACACAGCACTGAGACCGCCCTCATCGCAGCAACAGACGACATTCGAACTCTACTGGACAATGGAGACACAGTCGCCCTCATCCTCCTCGACCTCTCTGCAGCCTTCGACACAGTCTGCCACAGCACCCTTTTACAGCGCCTCAGAAACATCAGAATCCAAGGAAAAGCACTGGAATGGATCACCTCGTTCCTCACCGGAAGAACCCAGAGGGTCCGCCTCCCACCATTCAAGTCCGATGCCTCTGAAATCATCTGCGGCGTACCTCAAGGATCCTCACTCAGTCCCACCCTCTTCAACGTATATATGAGCCCACTCGCGGCCATCGCACGCCATCACAACCTCAACATCATCTCTTACGCGGATGACACTCAACTGATCCTGTCTCTCACCAAGGACCCCAACACCGCCAAAACCAACCTACACGAAGGAATGAAAGAAGTCGCCGATTGGATGAAACAAAGCCGTCTGAAACTGAACTCAGACAAAACAGAAGTCCTCATCCTAGGTAAATCCCCCTCTGCATGGGACGACTCCTGGTGGCCGGAAGCCCTCGGAAAAGCACCCATCCCGACAGACCACGCACGGAACCTTGGCGTCATCCTGGATTCTTCACTCTCAATGAACAGACAAGTCAGCGCCGTATCCTCTTCCTGCTTTAACATTCTTTGCATGCTCAGAAAAACATTTCGCTGGATCCCCTCCGAAACAAGGAAAACAGTCACCCACGCCCTAGTCACGAGCCGACTGGACTACGGAAACACCCTCTACGCAGGTACCACCACCAATCTCCAGAAGAAACTACAACGAATCCAAAACGCCTCAGCCAGGCTCATATTGGACATCCCACGCAACGAACACATCTCTGGTCACCTTAAAGACCTCCACTGGCTACCCGTCAATAAGAGGATCACTTTCCGACTGCTTACCCACGCACACAAATCACTCTACGACATCGGACCAGATTGCCTCAACTCCCGACTGTCCTTCTACACCCCCTCCCGCCAACTTCGCTCCTCCAGCCAAGCCTTCGCCACTGTACCTCGCATCAACAAGACCACCATGGGAGGCAGATCCTTTTCATACCTGGCCGCCAAAACATGGAACTCACTCCCCGCTTACCTTCGCCTCACCCAGAATCACCTAGCGTTCAGAAAGCAGCTTAAAACGTGGATATTTGACAAATAATCCTCCTCCCCTTCCTAAGCGCCTTGAAACCCTCTGGGTATGTAGTGCGCTATACAAATTTTATGACTTGACTTGACTTGACTTGACTTTTATTATTCGTTTTGTAGCCAATAAACGTAAGAAAGCTCAGCAGGTCACAAATGCTTTATTAGCTAGGATCAAAAAATTGGAACACTCCTATTACTCCTCCAAATCTAAAGATTGCTTATCCGAGCTCCTAAAGATTAAATTTCAATTTAATAAAGACACTACTAACAATGCTTCAAATTATCTACTTAAATCTAGTGCAAAATTTTACGGTGGCCAAAATAAAGCTGGAAAATTGTTAGCTAATTAATAATTATTTAAAAGTTAAACAAAACAAGCTTAACATAGAGTCTATTTTTGGAACTGACAGCTCATTAAAGTTCAAGGATGATGAGCTCTTAAATGAATTCCTTCAATTTTATAAAACATCTGAAACCCTTTCTTCTGATCACTCTACATCCCAGTTCTTATCCAAAATTCATTATCCACCGGAAGCACGTCCAGATCTTTCCTGTTTAGAATTGGATATTACACAAAAGGAACTTCACGCTGCCCTAAAAATCCTCAAAATGGATAAAGCTCCTGGTCCAGACGGTCTCACTGTAGAATTCTTTTCTCACTTTGCGTTCTTATTGATCCCCCAAATTGCATACCCTTATACTTTCTTTTTTGCAGTCTGGTGCATCTGCTGTTTCTTTTTCTGACGCTATTATTTGCCTTATTCCTAAAGATGGTCAAGATCCCCAATATTGTAAGAATTATCGACCCATATCCCTGGTTAACATTGATTATTAAAAAAAATCGAAAGCTCTAGCATTGCGATTAGAAACTCTCATGCCTGATTTGCTGGGCGCTGAGCAATCTGGTTTTTTAAAGGAAGGCTTCTTACAGACAAAACACACCTATTCTTCGATATTTTATCCAAAGCCTCACACATGTCTCATCCTCCAGCAGCCATCGCTTTGGATGCTGAAAAAGCGTTTGATAGAGTTGAATGGCCATACCTTTTTCGTACACTTCAGTGGTTTGGTTTCGGTCCAAAAATGTTGGCTCTCATTTCTATCCTATATTCCAATCCTAGAGCAGCTGTCACAGCGAATGGTGGTATTTCCTCTTACTTCGATCTTGCTAGAGGTGTTAGACAGGGATGTCCCCTCTCTCCTTTTCTTTTTAATATTGCCCTGGAGCCTTTCCTACTCCGTATTCGTCAAAAAGATAACAACCATGGTTTTACTTTTAATGATTCCAATATTAAAATGGTGGCTTATGCTGACGATGTGCTTTTATTTTTGTCGCAGCCCCAAACTTCTCTCCCTGCCTTTTTAGAAGAGGTACAATCCTTTGCGTTTGTCTCTGGCTATAAACTGAATAAAGACAAGTGTGAAATTCTGCCCTTGACAAAATATACTTTTAGCGCTGATTTTGCTATTTCAGGCTTTTCATGGAGTCCTCAATTTATCAAATATCTAGGTCTGCATTTTACCTCAACCATAGCGGGGACAGTGTCGCGTTGCATGGATAATTGTGTACAACGATTATCTTCTTTAACGTCAAAGTGGCATCCACTTTACTTATCCTGGTGGGGTCGTTTGGATACCATAAAAATGATGCTCTCTCCCATAGTCTTATATACAATTTCAAATATTCCATTGTCTATCCCTCTCAAACATTTTAGGAAAATTAACTCTATCTTATCCTCTTTTTTATGGGGACATAGGAAGTCCCGCATGTCTATTCGTAAATTAAATCGTCCAAAATCGGAAGGTGGGACGAACTTCCCAGATTTCTCTCTTTATCATAAATCTTTCATGCTAACTCAATCGTCACAATGGCTCTCTGACCCTTCTGCACCTTGCCCTCTCTGGACTAAATTAGAACAGTCTTTCATTTCTCCTTTCTCCTTTCAGGAATACCTATCTTTTACACGCAAACCATAATCCGTTTCTACTCCTATACTTAAACTTACTACTAAACTTATCCCATCTATACCTTCATCATCTTTTCTTAATTCTCCCATATGGCACAATTTACACATGCTAATTAACAATAAACCTTTCTATTGGAAAACCTGGAGGCAACGTGGACTGATTTGGGTCAATCAATTATATAATCGAGATTTAATTCTGTCCTTTGCACAAGCGCGTGTTGTTTTTGATTTCCTTTCATCTTTTTGCTCTAAATACTCCATCCTAATACAAGCTATCCAATCTGCTTCCTTGACTTTTGGACCACCTCCTTTAAACCGCTCTATCAATTCTACTCATACTGCTAAACTTCATTCCCTGTTGCTTGCTCATTCTAAAGCTTCTACTATTTACAGTTTTTTACATACCTCATCCACACCAAGAGACAAAACTCAGACAGAATTATTATGGGAAAAGGACTTTGACACGTCTTGGAATGTTGACGTCTGGGATAAAATTTGGCTTAAACTTAGAAAATCCTCCAGGGCTGCAAACACAACGCAAATGCTCTTCTTTATCTATAATAGACTTCTATTCTCCCCTCTTACCCTCCACTCATTCCACTCTGATGTTTCACATGAATGTTGGTCCTGCTCGGCCGAACATGCTGATTTACTCCATTTACTCTTTAATTGCAAATTTGTTCGCCCTTTTTGGGAAAAGGTATGGACTCAACTAAACTTGCATATTTTTTTAGGTAGCTTATCTTCCATTCTGAGTTTAACGTCAAAATAATTGACCTCCTAATAGCAGTAGCCTTCCAGCAAATAACGAGAAACTGGAAGGATTTCACTAAGCTTTCATATCAAGCATGGTGGTATGCGATGTGTTATAATCATAGGCTAGACACTACATTTGTATATCCATCACATTTGGCATCCAAGCGTTCTGATTTATGGGCTCCAGTCATTTTATTCATTGACTCTAGTGCTAAATGCTCTACTACCCCTGGACCTCTGCATCAAGAAGTTACTAAACCTCCATGACTTCCTTAGTGTTAATTTATATTTCTATTTATACCTTCTTTTGTACAATATAGCTTATGTTATCATTATTTTTGACTGTATTTGCATTTTTATATATTCTGTTTATTTTCTAAACCCACTTGATACATTGTATATGAGCCTACTGCCTTCATTGTTTTTTATATTCTGTACATTGTTGTAATTCTTTTGTCCTAATAAACTTCTTCTGAACTTAGAAAAAAAAATACCTGATTTTTGTATTATTCTCCTTTGTGTCATCTGTATGTGAATCATGTGATAATTCATGTTTTGTATCATTACTTGATGTTGATATTGGGATTTGACCTTCCTTCCACCCTTTTGAAAAGCGCTCTGATATCCTTCGGGATCTGCTTTGCGCTATATACAACTTTATAAATAAATGAAAGATTCTTTGGTACAAAATGATCCAGGTAATCAGCCCGTAGGCACATGGCTCGCACAGGGAAAGGGATTTTGCTAATCTGATTATCTCCCCATCAACAAATTAATTTCCAAACGCGTATCAGGCTTAACAGCTTTTGTTCACCTAAGAGATTAAAAGGTTAAAGCATCATCTGTGTGGGTGCCTCAATCTCAGGGCAGCAGCAATTGGAATGTATAGCGGCCCGGCTCGGGTCGCTAGGAACCCCGCCGCTGACTTAGCGGCTCCTGGACACTGCGCAAATGGAATGCGGTGTCTGATTGGAACAGCGAGACTGTTCTCAAAGGAAATACAGGCTCAAACACTGGGTTTTTAATGCAGCAAACCCACTTTGGTTTTTATTAGGTCTCGCTGGCATTGCAGCGCGAAGCGCTGCCGCCAGGCAACGAGACTTATAGTGACCGTGTTTGTCTCCAAGGGAGACAGACCTGGAGACAGACCTGTGCAGGAGCCGAATGTAGTATGGGCACGAGCCGATTCAGGTCTGTGAACGCACTTCACAGTGGAACAGCTTGTGCGCTGCAAGTAACAATTATCACAGCATGAGACCCCACTTATCACAGCATGTCAACAGGTGCCCCATGCTGCTGGAGCACTCAACTATAATTAATGTGCAGTTGAGTGCTCCAGCAGCGTGGGGCGCCTTTCTGCATGCTGTGATAATTATCACTTTGGGGCCTCATGCTGTGATAATTAGGGCGGCATGGTCTATTTGCAGCACTGAACATTTTAAAAGAAGGCGAAGCAGCAACATTCATTGGAGACACTCACCCTTACTCACCCTCACGCCCTCATCCCCCTCACTCACCCTTACCCCCTCACACCACCTGACCCATCACACACCTCCTCACCCTCACACTCCCTCACTCTCACACACCCTCACCCTCACACCGCCTCACCCTCACACCCCCTCACACCCTCACCCTCACACCCCTCACCCTCATACCCCTCACCCTCACACTCCTCAACCACCCTCACACCCCCTCACCCTCACACACCCTCACCCTCACACCCCATCACCCTCACACCCCCTCACCCTCACTCCCCCTCAGACCCCCTCACCTTCTCACCCTCACTCACCCTCACACCCCCTCACCCTCACACCCCCTCACTCTCACACACCCTCACCCCCTCACCCCCTCTCACCCACCCTCACTCACTCTCACACCCTCACCCTCACACCCCCTCATACCCCCTCACCCTCTCACCCTCACACACCATCACCCTCAAAAACCCTCACCCTCACACACCTTCACCCCCCTCACCCTCACTCACCCTCACACACACTCACACACCCTCACATACCCTCACCAGCATAGCATAACAAAACATAGCATAGCATAACGAAACACATCATAGCATAGCATAACAAACAAAAGCATAGGATAGCAAAAGCACAGCATAACAAAGCAAAGCATAGGATAGCAAAACAAAACATAGCAGAACAAAACATAGCATAGCAAAACACAACAAAGCATAGCATAGCATAACAAAACACAACATAGCATAGCAAAACAAAGCATATCATAGTAAAACAAAACATAGCATAGCATAACATAACACAACAAAACATAGCAGAACAAAACATAGCATAACATAACATAAAACAAAGCATAGCATAACAAAAAATAGCATAACAAAACATAGTAAAACATAGCATAGCATAACAAAACAAACCGTAGCATAACATAACAAAGAATAGCAAAACAAAACATAGCATAGTAAAACAAAACATAGCATAACATAACACAACAAAACAGTAGAACAAAACAGCATAACATAACAAAACATAGCATAACATAACATAAAACAAAGCATAGCATAACAAAACATAGCATAACAAAACATAGCAAAACACAACAAAATATAGCATAGCATAACTAAACACAACTAAACATAGCATACATAACAAAACACAGCATTGCAAAGCATAGCAAGACATAGCATAAGAAAAAACAACAAAACATATCATAGCATAGCAAAACACAACATAGCATAGCATAACAAAACAAAGCTTAGCATAACAAAACAGTATAACAAAGCATAGCATAGCATAACAAAACATAGCATAACAAAACATAGCATAGCAAAACAAAGCATAGCATAGCATAATAAAACACAGCAAAACATAGCATAGCATAACAAATCATAGCAAAACACAACAAAACATAGCATAGCATAACAAAACAAAGCATAGGATAGCAAAACTAAACATAGCATAGCATAACATAACAAAACAAAGCATAGGATAGCAAAACAAAACATAGCATAGCATAACAAAACATAGCATAGCATAACAAAACATAGCATAACATAACAAAACATAGCATAACAAAACACAACAACACATAGCAGAACAAAACATAGCATAACATAACAAAGCATAGCATAACATAACTTAAAACAAAGCATAGCATAACAAAACAGCAAAACACAACATAACATAGCATAGCATAACAACACACAACAAAACAGCATACATAACAAAACATAGCATTGCAAAGCATAGCAAAACCTAGCATAGCATAACAAAACACAACAAAACATAGCATAGCATAACAAAATACAACATAGCATAGCATAACAAAACACAACATAGCATAGCCTAACAAAACAACGCTTGGCATAGCATAACAAAAGATAGCATAACAAAGCACAGCATAACAAAGCATAGCATAACAAAGCATAGCATAACAAAACATAACATAGCAAAACAAAGCATGGCATAATAAAACACAACAGAACATAGCATAACAAAACATAGCATAACAAAGCATAGCATATCAAAACAAAACAAAACATAGCATAACAAAACACAACAAAACATAGCATAACAAAACAAAGCATAGGATAGCAAAACTAAACAGAGCATAGCATAACAAAACAAAGCATAGGATAGCAAAACAAAACATAGCATAGCATAACAAAACATTGCATAACATGACAAAACATAGCATAACAAAACACAACAACACATGGCATAACAAAACATAGCAAAACACAACAAAACATAGCATAGCTTCACAAAACACAACAAAACATAGCACAGCAAAACAAAACATATAATAGCATAGCAAAACATTGCATATCAAACACAACAAAACATAGCATAGCATAACAAAACATAGCATAGCAAATCAAAGCATAGCATAATAAAACACAACATATAGCATAGCATAACAAAACATAGCATAGCATAACAAAGCATAGCATAGCAAAACATAGCATAGCATAGCAAAACATAGCATAGCAAAACAAAGCATAGCATAGCAAAACACAACAAAACATAGCATAGCATAACATAGCATAGCATAACAAACACAGTAAAACATAGCATAGCATAACAAAACAAAGCATGGGATAGCAAAACATAGCATAGCATAGCATAATAAAACAAAGCATAACAAAACATAGCATAGCAAAACAAAACACAACAACACATAGCATAACAAAACATAGCAAAACACAACAAAACATAGCATAGCTTAACAAAACACAACAAAGCATTGCATAGCATAACAAAACAAAGCATAGGATTGCAAAAAAACATAGCATAGCATAACAAAACAAAGCATAGAATAGCAAAACAAAACATTGCATAGCATAACAAAACATAGCATAACATAACAAAACATAGCATAGCATAACAAAACACAACCACACATAGCATAACAAAACATAGCAAAACACAACAAAACATAGCATAGCTTAACAAAACACAACAAAACATAGCATAACAAAACAAAACATATCATAGCCTAGCAAAACATTGCAAAGCATACCAAACAAAACAAAATATAGCATAGCAAAACAAAGCATAACACACACAACCACACACACACACACACAATCAGGCACACACAACCACAACCACACACACAACTATCTATCTATCTATCTATCTATCTATCTATCTATCTATCTATCTATCTATCTATCTATCTATCTATCTATCTATCTATCTATCTATCTATCTATCTATCTATCTATCTAACGCCCTCACTCTATCTTGCTATCGCCCTCACTCTATCTATCTATCTATCGCCCTCACTCTATCTTGCTATCGCCCTCACTCTATCTATCTATCTATTGCCCTCACTATCTATTTATCACCCTCACTCTATCTATCTATCTATCTATCTATCTATCTATCTATCTATCTATCTATCTATCTATCTATCTATCTATCTATCTATCTATCTATCTATCTATCTATCTCCCTCACTCTATCTATCTATCTATCTATCTATCTATCTATCTATCTATCTATCTATCTATCTATCTATCTATCTATCTATCTATCTATCTATCTATCTATCTATCTATCTATCTAATCTATCTATCTATCTATCGCCCTCACTCTATCTATCGCCCTCACTCTATCTATCTATCTGTCGCCCTCACTCAATCTCCCTCACTCTATCTATCTATCTATTGCCCTCACGCTATCTACCTATTGCCCTCACTCTATCTACCTATTGGCCTCACTCTATCTATCTATCGCCCTCACTCTATCTGTCTATCTATCGCCCTCACTCTATCTATCTATCTAATCGCCCTCTATCTGTCTATCTATCTATCTATCTATCTATCTATCTATCTATCTATCTATCTATCTATCTATCGCCTTCACTCTATCGACCTCACTCTATCTATCGCCCTAACTCTATCTATCTATCTATCTATCGCCCTCACTCTATCTATCTAATCGCCCTCACTCTATCTATCTATCTATCTATCGATCTATCTATCTATCTATCTATCTATCTATCTATCTATCTATCTATCTATCTATCTATTGCCCTCACTTTATCTATCGCCCTCACTCTATCTATCGCCCTCACTCTATCTATCTATCGCCCTCACTCTATCTATCAATGTATCTATCTATCTATCGGCCTCACTCTATCTATCAATCTATCTATCGCCCTCACTCTATCTATCGCCCTCACTCTATCTATCTATCGCCCTCACTCTATCAATCTATCTATCGCCCTCACTCTATCTATCGCCCTCACTCTATCTATCTATCGCCCTCACTCTATCAATCTATCTATCGCCCTCACTCCATCTATCTATCTATTGCCCTCACGCTATCTATCTATCGCCCTCACTCTATCTACCTGTCGCCCTCACTCTATCTAAATATCTATCTATCTTTCTATCTATCGCCCTCACTTTATCTATCGCCCTCACTCTATCTATCGCCCTCACTCTATCTATCGCCCTCACTCTATCTATCGACCTCACTCAATCTATCAATCTATCTATCTATTGCCCTCACTCTATCTATCGTCCTCACTCTATCTATCTATCTATCGCCCTCACTCTATTTTGCTATCACCCTCACTATCTATCTATCTCCCTCCCTCCCTCCCTCTATCTATCTATCTATCTATCTATCTAATCTATCTATCTATCTATCTATCTATCTATCTATCTATCTATCTATCTATCTATCTATCTATCTATCTATCGCCCTCACTCTATTTTGCTATCACCCTCACTATCTATCTATCTCCCTCCCTCCCTCCCTCTATCTATCTATCTATCTATCTATCTAATCTATCTATCTATCTATCTATCTATCTATCTATCTATCTATCTATCTATCTATCTATCTATCTATCTATCTATCTATCTATCGCCCTAACTCTATCTATCGCCCTCACTCTATCTTGCTATCGCCCTCACTCACTCTATATATCTATCGCCCTCACTCTATCTTGCTATCCCCCTCACTCTATCTATCTATCTATTGCCCTCACTATCTATCTATCACCCTCACTTTATCTATCTATCTATCTATCTATCTATCTATCTATCTATCTATCTATCTATCTATCGCCCTCACTCTATCTATCGCCCTCACTCTATCTATCTATGTCGCCCTCACTCTATCTC